>NW_024589832.1:0-360770 GCF_018446385.1 Zingiber officinale
TGTTACTAAATGACTAATGTTCTCATCATAAGTTGATTTACTTCTAACACGCTATGCTTGGAGAGACTCTGATGAAGCCTTCTCATGGCCACAGGAAGGCATGGTTTTGGCTCGAAAGGCATATTCTTGAGGATTGATTGAATGATAGCTGGTTGTGTAAAGGAATGTTATGTTGCCCGAGGATCCTAATGCAACACTTACTGAAATCCGATTTCCAAACAACCAAAGTATCCATTTGGCCATGTAGATGTCA
Source organism: Zingiber officinale (assembly GCF_018446385.1). Classification (NCBI taxonomy): domain Eukaryota; kingdom Viridiplantae; phylum Streptophyta; class Magnoliopsida; order Zingiberales; family Zingiberaceae; genus Zingiber; species Zingiber officinale. The sequence goes on from NW_024589832.1 coordinate 254, forward strand.
CTTAGTTTCTGAGCTACAAACTGATTCAAACAGCCAAAGTATAATTGGGAGCGCTCAGGCCCAAGCTTCTTTGCTATCTGTAATTTGAGATCACCCGAGATTGATCCGGCCGCGCCATGTGAAGACTGTGATGTAACCGACATCTCTCGATGCATGACATATGCATGTTTATCTCATTCTTTAGAATATGATGGAACTACTTACCTGTTTGCTTTATTCTCAATTTGCTAAGGCTAAATCGTGAAATTCCAGCAACTATCATCCATATCATAATGCTCACTCCAAAGTAGGTCGACTCAAATTGACTCGTCCTAAGAGTGACTCGACTTGGTTGGACCTTTGGGTTTAGAGCATGTGGTGCTAGTATGAAGGAGTCATATAAGCCTAGCCAAGGATGGTCATATAGTAACTGTCCTAGGCTCTAATTCAGCCATTCGAATTCTACTTCTTTAGTAGTACAATTAAAGAAGAAAATTGGCTACATTTAGGATTACACTAAAGTCCACTTCTTATTTAGTCCACCCCGACCCTTTCGCACCCAAAAGTCCAGTCCATTTCTAATTCTTGAATCTATCCTTGAACATTGCCTAGTGACCCCGGTGACATACAAATATCACTAGTTCCCTTGCATATTGAGTCGAATGTTGAGGTGCACAAGAATAAGTTAGAGCGCTTAATTAAGCAGTCGAATGTTGAGATAAACTCGTAATATTTAGGTGCAATTGAAAGTCCAAATTGAGGTATACAGAGAGCTTGATGTGGTAGATCAGGTGAGAGTATAGACGATATAAAAAAGCATCCTTAATTAAGCTCATGACGTAGTTGGAAGTATTCAAAGCCGAGTAATAATCACAACATAGACTTTTATGAGTCTGAATTTTTAGGCTTCTAAATTTTATAATGTATAATAATATGCTAATAATAAATGTACATTGAAAAAAGTCATATTATATTAGCTTAGCCCAGAGAATTTGACCCTAAAAATTTGTGCTAAATGTAAAGGGTAGCTTATTCCCTAGGTATAAAAGAGATATCTATAAGTTGACTTTTCCTTTAGCAGCTCTCGCTACTACCAACCATCCTTGTTTTAAGTTAAGATGAAAAACTCAATTCTATTAATTTTAGGCGAACATTTAAGGTTAGGGTGAACCTTGTTTTAAAATAAAATAAAATAAAATTATGTATATATATATATTACTAACTTTCTATTACTAAATTATGTAAAAATCTAAATTATAATTGTCTTTTACTTTCATTGTTGTCAATATTTTACAATAAGTAATTGAAACATAACCAATTGAAATATTTATATTAAGATTTTTTTTATTTTTTTCCTAAATTATTTTGTAATCCACCGTAATAATAATTATTATTATATATATATAAAGTTAGTTTAGAGACTTAAAATATATATAAAAGATGATGGTTTTGATTTTTTAAATAAATTTGGAATAGTCTTCTTTTTAAAATATTTAATTTGGAAACAGATTTCCTTACAAATAATAATAAGCATTAGGTGCATGCCTAGGGTGATGATTCCGTTAATTCAATTCATAAATTAAATAAATTAATAAAAAATTAATTTAATATTGATTAACTGAATCGAATAAAAGTTTTATTAAAATTAAATTAATCGAATCAAATTAAAATTAATTATTTCGGTTAACACCGACTTAATCAAATTTATTTAAAAAAATTAAAAAAAATTATACAAAATTAATACTAAATTAACCGAATGCTCACACCTATGCATGCACATATCCACAAAATATTTATATTTGTAAGATGACTGATTTATTCTACGTACCATCAATACTAATATATTGATAACGAGTGAAATAAAGTTTCATTACAGCATATTTAATCCTAAATGAAGCTACGTTATCTAATTCCTCAATCCTAAATGAATCTAATGCATCTTAATTATACATTAAAAAAAAGACATAAAACCCAAAGCAACGTAGATAGCATCTCTAACAACACCGAAATATTCATTACGGTACTTTAAGGTTAGGGTTTATATAAAATATATATATATATATATATATATATATATATATATATATATATATATATATATATATATATATATATATATATAGTATTAACTTTATGTTACTAAAGTTTTTAATTGTTTAAATTTTGTAAAAATTTAAATTATAATTATCTTTTACCTTCATTGTTGTCAATATTTTACAATAATTAATTGAAACATAACCAATTAAAATATTCATATTACTTAACATGGATTTTTTATTTTTTCCTAAATTATTTTGTAATCCACTATAATAATAATTATTATATATATATATAGCTTTGATTTTTTAAATAAATTTGGAATAGACTTTTTTTAAAAATATTTAATTTGTAAACAGATCTCCTTATACATAATTAAAAAAATTATTAATTATCATCATGCATAGACGTCAATTCATAAATTAAATGAATTAATCAAAAATTAATTTAATATTAGTTAACCAAATAAAATCAAAGTTTTATTAAAATAGAATTAACCAAATCAAATTAAAATTAGTTATTTGAGTTAACACCGAATTAATCGAATTTATTTTAAAATTTTAAAAAAAATTATACAAAATTAATACTAAATTAACTAAATTCTCACACCTATGCATATATCTATAAAATATTTATATACGTAAGACGGCTGATTAATCCTACTATTAAAGCAATATTAACATATTGATAATGAGTGAAATAAAGTTTTCATACATCACTTAGGATACGGTATAAAAAACAAAACTGTGTCACTAAACTCTTTGATCATGTACAGGAAAAGAGAAAAAGTAATATTTAATTCATCCACAATTATTAATGAAAAATGATGAGTAATTTATACAAAATTTAAGAAGTACAGATTATATCTATTGAAATTTTTTTCTGTACTTATCTTATGTATTTAAATGAAGATTTGGTAATGCTTTCATTTCTACAATACCTGACCACAACTATGAGGAAATGAAAGCTGGTGAAATAAAACAATATACTTAATCCTAAATGAAGCTAAGTTATCTAATTCCTACAATCTAAATGAATCTAATGCATCTTAATTATACATTAAAAAAGGTCATAAAATCCAAAGCAACGTAGATAGCATCTCCAACAACACCGAAATATTCATTATGGTGCGCTGCCGATAGAACAGATATAGCGATACCAAAAATATATATCATAAGAGCAACGATCAGATCAATTATTTTATCAGCATAGTTGTACATAAAAAAATATTAGAAATATATAATCCAAAAATTTGTCGATGTGGGAAGTTCGTGTGTCGGTATTGGTATGTAAGCACCGACATGAATATTACTAACACGATGATAAGAAGAAATTCTTTTTGAACATCACTGTACATAAAATCAAATTATATTTCAAAAATATTAATTATAATAATATTTATAATAAAATAGTACTTATGTTATTTTTGACGGTGACATGCATTCGGACGGGCTGCATTGGTACGAAAGGTTGCATTGGTGCAAGAGGTTGTATTGCAGTAGGTTGCATTAGCATGGGAGGCTGCATTAGTGTGGGAGGTTGTATGAGGTGGGGTACGTTAGTACGAGAGGATGCATTCGGGCGGGCACCTCACTCGGATTTGGTTCCTCCTACGTTTGGGTGCTTACCTCTGGTATACGAATATGATTCTGTATTCCGTTTAACCCTTCGGTAGCTTAATAACAACAACAAAATAATAATTATAAATGCTTATTTAAGTAAAATGAAGAAAAATAATATATTTTTATTTAGAATTTTATTACAAATCACACAAACATCTTCCGCAACTTCCAAGGTCATCCCTTTATCTATCAAATTTCCTATATATCTCCTATTTATTATTTTTGCAAAGACTATCTTTCTGGAATGTGATGAGATTAAAAACTTCAATACAACCCATAGTTGAGGCCCTTAGTTGCTCAAGAGTCTAAAAGTTTTGTTTATTTTAAAAGTTGAGAATTTGTTAGAAAAATTATTTTTCCTATTTAATATATTATCCGTCAAAACTTTAACAAAATTAATTTTATCAATCCTGTCAATAAATATCAAAAATCAATAATTAATATTAATGATCATGTTGCAAGTAGTCCTATCTAGTTAGGTTTACGTATTACTATTTCTTAGCAATTAATTTTCAATGCACCATGTCTAAATAGTTAATAGAATTCTAAATAATACCTTGTCTTAACAGTGTCGTCGGTCGTTGTGTAAGTGAAATACCTCCAGATGCCTTAACAGCATCTCACATAGCCCACCCCAATACAATCTCCCGCACCAATGTAACCTCTCACACCAATGCATCCCGCCCCCAATACAACCTCACGCACCAATGCAACCGCCCGTACCAATGCAGCCCACCCCAATGCATGCGCTACTACCAAAAATAACGTAAGTTTTATTTTTTTATAAATATTATTACAATTAATATTTTTGAAATATACTTTGTTTTCGGAACAGTGATGTTCCAAAAGGGTTTTTTCTTATCATGTTGTTAGTAATATTCATGTCGGTGCTAAATACTGATACACGATCTTCCCACATCAACACATTTTTGGATTATATATTTCTAATATTTTTTCATGTATAGTTATCCTGATAGAGTAATTTGTCTGATCATTGCTCTTATGATATTTATTTTTGGTATCGTTATGTCTATTTTATCGGTAGCACACCATAATGGATATTTCGGTGTTGTTAGAGATGCTATCTAAGTTGCTTTGGGTTTTATGCCCTTTTTCATGTATAATTAAGAAGCATTAGCTTCATTTAGGATTGAGTAGTTAGATAACTTAGCTTCATTTAGGATTAAGTATGTTGTTTTATTTCACTATGATGTATGAATTTTATTTCACTAGTTATCAATATGTTAGTATAGTTTTAATAGTAGAATCAATCAGCCCAAATATAAATGTTTTGTGGTATATGGGTATGATTATTTGATTAATTTTATATTAATTTTGTATAATTTTTATTATTATTTTTTAAAATAAATTTGATTAATTCGGTGTTAACTAAAACAATCAATTTATAATTTAATTCAGTTAATTGGATTTTAATAAAATTTTAATTTGATTTTGTTAAAAATATTAAATCGATTTTTAATTAATTCTGTTAATTTATAAACTGAACTAATGCTCAACCTATGCATACATGATAATGACTGGTAAATTTTTTTTTATTGATGAGCTATTCCAAATTTATTTAAAAAATAAAAAACATATATTAAGGCTAATTGACTGTTTCAATTACCTGGAGCCTTCAAATTTTATATATATTTTAAGTTACTAAACTAACTTTATATATATATATTAGTCGATCCCAAAATAATTTAGGAAAAAAAATAAAAAATCTATTATCAGACAATATAAATATATATTATATTTAGTAGTAAATTTCTATTACTAAATTTTTTAATTGTTTAAATTTTGTAAAAATCTAAATTATAATTATTTTTTAAATCACACTAACCTTAAATGTTCCCTTGAGGTTAATGGAATATTGAGCTTTTCATCATGACTTAAAACTAGGGTTATTGGTAGTTGACTCGCAAGAGCTCTTCCTCTCAACCTAAGGGATTCTCCTAAGGGTATACGAATATGATTCTGTATTCCGTTTAACCCTTCATTAGCTTAATAACAACAACAAAATAATAATTACAAATGTTTATTTAAGTAAAATGAAGAAAAATAATATATTTTTATTTAGAATTTTATTACAAATCACACGAACATCTTCCGCAACTTCCAAGGTCTTCCCTTTATCTATCAAATTTCCTATATCTCTTTTTTCACTATGCGCCTCTATTTATTATCTTTGCAAAGACTATCTTTCTATAAATGTGATGAGATTAAAAACCTCAATACAACGCATAGTTGAGGCCCTTAGTTGCTCCAGAGTCTAAAAGTTTTGTTTATTTTAAAAGTTGAGAATTTGTTAGAAAAATTATTTTTCCCATTTAATATATTATCCGTCAAAACTTTAACAAAATTATTTTTATCAATCCGGTCAATAAATATCAAAAATCAATAATTAATATTAATGATCATGCATGCAAGTAGTCCTATCTAGTTAGTTTTACTTATTACTATTTCTTAGCAATTAATTTGCAATGCACCATGTCTAAATAGTTAATAGAATTCTAAATAATACCTTGTCTTAACAGTGTCGGCCGTTGTGTAAGTGAAATACCTCCAGATGCCTTAACAACATCTCACATAGCCCACCCCAATACAACCTCCCGCACCAATGTAACCTCCCACACCAATGCATCCTGCCCCCAATACAACCTAACGCACCAATGCAACCTCCCGTACCAATACAGTCCGCCCCAATGCATGCGCTACTACCAAGAATAACGTAAGTACTATTTTTTTATAAATATTATTATAATTAATATTTTTGAAATATACTTTGTTTTCGGAACAGTGATGTTCCGAAAGGATTTTTTCTTATCATGTTGGTAGTAATATTCATGTCGGTGCTAAACACTGATACACGATCTTCCCACATCAACATATTTTTGGATTATATATTTCTAATATTTTTTCATGTATAGTTATCCTGATAGAATAATTTGTCTTATCATTGCTCTTATGATATTTATTTTTGGTATCGTTATGTCTATTCCACCATGATGGATATTTCGGTGTTTTTAGAGATGCTATCTAAGTTGCTTTGGGTTTTATGCCCTTTTTTATGTATAATTAAGAAGCATTAGCTTCGTTTAGGATTGAGTAGTTAGATAACTTAGCTTCATTTAGGATTAAGTATGCTGTTTTATTTCACTGTGATGTATGGAATCAATCAACCCAAATATAAATGTTTTGTGGTATATCGGTACGAGCATTCGATTAATTTTAAATTAATTTTGTATAAATTTGTTTTATTTTTTTTTAAAATAAATTTGATTAATTCGATGTTAACCAAAATAATTAATTTATAATTTAATTCAGTAATTCGATTATAATAAAATTTTAATTTGATTTTGTTAAAAATATTAAATCGATTTTTAATTAATTATGTTAATTTATAAACTGAACTAATGCTCAACCAATGCATACATGATAATGACTGGTAATTTTTTTTTATTGATGAGCTATTCCAAATTTATTTAAAAAATAAAAAACATATATTAAGGCTAATTGACTGTTTCAATTACTTGGAGCCATCATATTTTATATATATTTTAAGTTACTAAACTAACTTTATATATATATATATATATATTAGTCGATCCCAAAATAATTTAGGAAAAAAATAAAAAATCCATTATCAGATAATATAAATATATATTATATTTAGTAGTAACTTTCTATTACTAAATTTTTTAATTGTTTAAATTTTGTAAAAATCTAAATTATAATTATCTTTTAAATCACACTAACCTTAAATGTTCCCATGAGGTTAATGGAATTGAGTTATTCATCATGACTTAAAACTAGGGTTATTGGTAGTCGGCTCACAAGAGCTCTTCCTCTCAACCTAAGGAATTCTCCTAAGGCAATAGTCAACTTGTAGATATCTCTTTCACACCGTGGGAATAAGCTACCCTTTCCATTTAGCACAAAGTTTTAGGGTCAAATTCTCTTGATTAAGTTAATATAATATGATTTTTTCAATGTCTATTTCTTATTGATATATCGCATATTATACATTATAAAATTTACTCAGCATAGAAGCCTAAAAAATCAGACTCATAAAAGTCTATGTTGCGGTTATTACTCGGTTTTGAATACTTCCAATTAGATCATGGGCTTAAGGATGCTTTTTTATGTCGTCTATACTCTCTGACCTGATCTACCACATCAAGAATTAGAAATGGACTGGACTTTTGGGTGCGAAAGGGCCGGGGTGGGCTAAATAAGAAGAGTTGCATAATCTAATCATTTAAACCTCAGAAAGTTACTCTTCAAGCTCCAATAATTGCAATCTCTTTAATTTATGCCCTGCAAGTTTAGGTGGGGCACGACTATCTTCCTATTCAGTAAGACCTTTCAGCGTTGGTAGTCGTAGCAGCAGTGAATTGTGGAATATAGAAGCACTACGGAAAAGGATGGAAAAAATTGGCAGAAAGACTTGCTTGGAAAGAGTCAACTTGGACGGCTCTAACCTGCTAAATAATGCCTTAGAAGCTTACTTGAAGTACGTGTCTAATCAGGTCATGTGTTGAATTATCGGGAACAAGGTTAGGCAATGCTCAAAAAAACAATCCAACCTTAAACTGCAAGAAGTTCAATTGAAACCAACTAATTGTTTCCCACCTGGAATTCACTTGCACTAAAGAACAATGGTGGATCTTGTGCATGAGAATATGAGATTCATTAGTTTTGCTATTAGAAATTAATCTGATTAGACAATGTCTTTAGTTGGATTCACATGCCAACGACATCAAAAAATTCAAAAAGAAAACAACAAGAAGCTTACCCAAACAATCTGCTGCAGGAGTTGGCAAGGCAGTTTCCGGGTTGACAATGGCGTGACAAACAATGTTTTCTATCTTTGTGCAGGGGCGGAGCTTGGAATTATTAATGACAGCTTCCGTGACGGGAGTTGGGAGCAGGCTTATCACACCGACAAGACCTCTTTCTCTCTTTGCACAGAAGTAAGTGCGTACGGGGACTCCATGTTTGGTGGGGCACGAGTCGCACGACGATCTGATCCCTCTATGCCCTACAAGTTTTGGTGGGGCATTACTACCGATCTACCTTTTTAATAAGCTTCAATGTAAAATTCCTGGGAGGTTTAAAAATTTAAAAATTGAATAAAAAGTTAAATCATTGTATTGGGTGAAATTTAGATCAATTTAAGTTTATTTGTACAGTATTATCATATAGATAGTGATTATCCTGTGAATTGATATGAAAAAAAAAAAAATAGGAGAAGACAAGAATAGTAATCTTTTAGAATTAAATTTTTTATTAAAACTTGAAGGGTTATTCCTTAATATCTAAATATAACTATAGACCATAACCTAAGACTCAACTAAAGAAATAAATTATAATAATTACAATTAATAAATCTTAAATCCAATCCTGTAAAGAAATAAATAAAATTTTACCCGAATTAACTTAACAATCTTAATTCAAATAAAGACGCATATCAAGACAAATTCTCTCTAAAAAATACCAAAAATATATGAAAATTACTCTAAATACTAAAAAAATAAATTGCCAAATTTAGCAAAAATAGCCTAAAATGGATTTAAATGTTGGAATTTGGCGTGGAAAATTGACTGTTACAGTTATACCGGTAACAAATGTAGGTTTTCGAATTCTGCACGTGTGATGACAGACAAAGTCTGATTCCGAGTCTCAAGTCAAAAATTATGCTCGTTTGAAGTTTGAAAACTCATATTGGACTTCAACATGGGTTGGGCTTGTATCATATAGGCAGTGTCTTTCAATAAACTTTCATATTATTGATGTGGTAAATTAGAAGTATAAAAAAAGCTCATTTAGAGGTCTGATAATTAGAACTGCCCTAAGACCATTCAACATTGGTAGTCATAGCAACCGTTACTCAATTAGTAAATTATGTGATACATAAGCACTACATAAAAGGATGGAAAATGGCCGAAAGACTTGGCTTGTAAAGAGTCATCTTGAATTATTCTAACCTACTAAATAATGTCGTTTGTGGTAAAAAGGTGAAGCGCTCATTCCTAGCACCCCATCAATCTATCTCAGAACTAATATAGAGAAAATAAATTATGATAACTGACAGAGGATGGGGAGGGTGAGTTATTTCGGGGTGCAAGAATTTACATTCTACCCGTCCCGAGGTTTGATCCCCTAACCTTTTGTGGTAAACTACCAACCACCACTAAATAATGCCTTAGAAGCTTATTTGAAGTGTCTAATTAGGCCATGTGTTTAATTATTGGGAACAAGGTTAGATATATAATGTTGAAAAAAAATAATCCAACCTGCAAACACGAAGAAGTTCAATTGAAGCCAACTAATCGACCTAGAATTCACTTGCTTGTACAGAACAATGGTGGATCTTTCAATAACAAACAAAGGCTATCAAAACATAGTGTAGTCATCAACTTTATCTGTTGATGTGGGTGGATTTTACAGTAGCAATCTCTTATTCATTAAAATTTTTACCATGTCCCAATACAAGTTAATTACATTATCTGTTGGCAAGTGCTGTTTAATTACTTCTGTTTTCCTTGCAAATTTAATCTAATTATCCTCTTGATGTCATATTAAGTTGATGATACTCTTTCGTTTTCTTTTGTTGTAATTTTGTCCTAACTTCACATATTTATAGACCATGTCCTAACTGTTTTATAGACAATGTCATTTGGTTGACTCCTTTAACGATAACTACATAATTTGAATATACATATTTAAAATATCTTTTTCTCAGCATGGTCTTCTTGGTTGTATTCTTTGTGCAAATGGTACAATCTCTAACCTAACATTACGTATATAGTAATTTCTAGTGGAACTCAACGTATCAGGTTGGTGATTTAATAATATTTTTTTGTATGTCTTTTTTTAATCGCATTTTCATCTGATCATTATTTTGGTCATCCTAATAATTTATTTTTTTGATGTTATAAATAATTTGTTTATATGCATAAATAAACTAATTTTTTTATTTTCATAATATGTATTGATCATATAATTCATACGGATGATACCTTGGTCATTGGGCTATGGTACAATCGTAAAATATTCTAACAATTAATCAGAAATTTAAGGTTTGATTTCTAGTTACGAGGTTGATGCGAGTTGTAGCAAGTATACCCAGAAGATGATGTGATAATCAAAATTAAGGTGACGTAGCGGTCAAGGTTAAGGTGACGTGATGATCAAAGTCAAGTTGATGTGGCGGTCAAAGTCAATGGAGGAGAGCATCCGATCCCTAACCTGGCTCTGATTGGTCACCCAGTGCTAAGGCTATCAGACCCAGCCAGACCGGATTGCAAGCCAGTCGGTGAGGGTCGGTCGGCCCTTAAGCCTTCGATACATACCCAGGGCATTATATTATTCTCTTAGCGAGTTCCTAATAGCCTTCCATACATAACAAAACAACATGGTGTGAAGACGTGCAGAAAGGCGGCCGACCCATAAGGCTAGCCAGAATATAGTTGGCCGATAGCATAAGCAGAGAATCCCAACAACCTATCAGAATAACAACTATATGTCAGCAAATATTCTTCTAAAACATTTTTTTAATGATTATGGTGTCTTCCATTAGCCGACCATTTAGAACATTATATTCCTTTAATGGCCTTAACAACGGCCTAAGCTATAAACGACAAAAGAGGTATGGATATGGGTTAATGGAAGATTCCTCAAATAATTATTGCACATTGCCTAGGTTGTAAACTCTCTTTTATCTAACAATCTCTAACACACTTTGTCACCTTATGATCACAGAGGTTATGAGAGGTGGTATATAAATTAAAGGGAATCTCTCCGTTTGCAAGAGATGCTCTCTGAACACCTAAACTCTACTCTCGTGCACACGTTCTCCATTGTTCTTCATTCACCCGTTTGGACTTGTACTGACTTGAGCGTGGAGGGTCTTTGCCAGGGACTTCCCCCTGATTTCTAGGCGCTAACATTTTTTTGATCGTCTTTGTGTGCACAGGATCGGAAAAAAGCTTCTTTTTGAAGTAAAAGGTCTTCTACCAATCTACCATCAAGCTACCGTGCCCAACGTGTCATCTCTGTAACTTTCAGACAGGGTTAGGATACTGCAGGAGTGATTTTCTTTTAGTTGAATGATAGCCCTAAGAACACTAGCCGTTGGATGTCGTACCATGAGCATTTCCCGATTTATCAAGATGAGTGTGCAAGGTATCAAACCTTTTATTTATAGTAGCTACTTGCAAATTGTTTGTTGTGGAACGGTCTTTGATAGTTTAGTCGAGGCATCTAAAATTGATCCAGGTTCCTAGATTCTTATTCTTCTTCTTATTATTATTATTATTTAGTTGAGGCGCCTAGAATAATCAAGACATCTCGATTCTTTTTTTATTTATAAAAATAAAAAAAATTTAGGACCAAAAGGAATTTAGATATCTCCATAATGACATAATATTATCCACTTTGAGCCTAAGCCCTCATGGATTTGTTTGAGTCTTCATGACTCTCAGTCCATCCAACCTACAAGAACTTCTTATCTGGTGTCTGGTCCTCTTGATTCAGTCACGGGAGCTCTCGCTTTCTTTATTTGAGGTTAATATTCTACTCACATGACTCAATTAGACTATAACTTTTGTACACAGTCGGTAGACCTGCAATTAAACCTTCTAGCAGTTCGGACTCTAATACCAATTGTAGGGTCAAAAGGAATTTAGATATTTTCACAATGACATGATATTGTCCACTTTGGCCCTAAGCCCTCATGATTTTATTTTTAGGCTTTATCCAAAAGGTCTAATACCAATAGAGATATTTTTCCCTTATAAATCTATGATCTTTATCATGTAATTTTAATGTAGGACTTTATTTACACCTTTCAATCCAACAAAAAATTCCTTAAATTTTAAACCCTAAACATCCTAAATACATATATTATACCCTGTAAGCACATAAATTTTTTTTTGTTTTATGATTTTAGCTTAAATGTTATAATTCAATCCCTAAACCATAAAGGTAAAATTTAATTAGCTTAACCTCGAAACTAAAAAAAATAAACAAAAAAATTGTGTATTTCATTTGAGGAGCTTGGGTCAATTTCAGATGCCTCGAGTTAGGTCTAGATGAGTTCATAGTAGAGAAAAATCCCTAATCATAATTATAACTTTGCATGCAGTCCCCAATCACAAAAAATTTTGTTTCCACTCTCTACATCACTACATGCAAAGTATTACTTGTTTCAACTCCCTCATGTAAATATTGTTACCTAAATTGCCCCTCGGATTTTTTAGGTATAAAAAATCTAAAAATAAGTATATTTCCGATTAAATTAAGCACTTTATACTAGAATTCAATACTTTATACTAGAATCGAGTATATTTCTATCAAAATTAATTCTCATATTTTTTTCGGTACAAATAATCTAAAAATGAGTATAATTTCTATTAAATTCAGCACATTAAATTAGAATTGAGTATATTTTCTATTAAATTGAGCACGACTTTTTTCCTACTTAATATAATTCCTTATAAATTCAGCATCATTTATTATTTAAAGAAAAGCTAGTATATTTTTCATCCAATTAAGTACCATTTAAAGAAAATCTAGTATATTTCCCATCGAGTATCATTTAAAGGAAATCTAGTATATTTTTCATCCAATTGAGTTGAAAAAAGAATCATACTCAATTTGATAGAAAATATATTAGATTTTAATTTAATGTACTGAATTTAAGAGGAATTATATTGATTTTTGGACTTTTTATACCTAAAAGTATCATGAGCAATTAGGTAAATATGTTTGACTAGGGAGTGGAAATAAAGATTTTTATGGATGAAGACTATATGCAAAGATTTATTTACCAATATGGACTGTATGTAAATTTTCCCAAAAAGTATCTATTTGACCACGACACTGATGTTACCAAATGACTAATGTTCTCATCATAAGCTGATTTACTTCTAACAGGCTCAGCTTGGAGAGACTTTGATGAAGCCTTCTCATTGCCACCGGAAGGCATGGTTTTGGCTCAAAGGCATATACTTGGTCAACTTTAGGAAACAGAAAAGATAAAAGAATTTGTAATCGATTGAATCTATTTTCATTATAATTTTTTTAACAATTTTCAAACTTAATTCTATCTTTTTCCATTTAAAAAATAATAGTAAAAGAAATTAGGGAAAACATCTATCTGAACACCATTGCTCTAAATAACATATTACTATTTGGAAAGATACACTAGCTAGTGTGCTGCATGCCCTCCAGTCCTACCGTACGCACTAGCTAATACTATAGCGAGACCATGCCAAAACTCCTCCGGAAAAGGTAGAATGTCAAGTAACGCTAATGCACGGCTACTGGTATTTCTAACCCTAAAGCTATCTAATGTGTTTGGGCACCTGCTTGCGTCACATGAATGCATGCCCTATTTAAAATGGTTGCCAGAGACATAACATTGCTTGTAGCAAGATGCATGAAATGAGCTTGTTATATATGCCATGTAATCTAACACTGTAATTATAACCTAATATTAATTACTTCGATACTTTTGTGATGTGCTTGTTTAATAAGGGTGTGACGAGGAGATCGATGTGTGTACAGGCAACGACATGGCAGGGGGCCAAGACAGACCGAAGTAGCTCTCATCGCTGATTCCTGACACATGGAGGGGAGGGGTGGGAGTAACGGGAAACTGTTTAGTTCTGTACCGGGAATGATGACAAGCTTCCGAAGTGTACCAAGGGCAGAGGCGAAGACGTTTTGTTCGACATGGGTGAGACAGATGGCATAATGTTATTGGAAAGAGTTTATATAAATATTATACCGTGCTCCTTTTCCATTTCAGTTTCGCTTCTACTTGCTCTTCACTCCCTCAACTCCCTCAATGTCTGAACGACAAGCTCCCAGATATCTCTCTTTCAACTGTTTTACTTGTGGACTAGGTCATCCTCGAACTTCATCGCAGGCTCCGCGTACTCCGCCGCAGGCTCCGCGTACTCCGCTGCAGGCTCCACCGCATGCATGCCGATAGAAACAGAGGAGGCGGAGGCTGAGCAACCTGCGTCTGAGGCAAAAGCAACGGAAATGTTTGTTGCAGAGGCATAAGCCTCGAAGGAGGCAAAAGAAGCGGAAGTGTTTGCTGCGGAGGCATAAACATAGGCGGAGCCTGTTGCGGAGGCAAAAACGATGACAATGAAGCCTACGGCTGCGCTTGCGGCGGAGTACGCGGAGCCTGCGCCGAGTACGAGGACAACCTAGTCCACAAGTAAAACAGTTGAAAGAGAGACATTTGGAAGCTTGTCGTTCAGACATTGAGGGAGTTGAGGGAGTGAAGAGTGAGTAGAAGCGAAATTGAAATGGAGAAGGAACACGATATAATATTTATATAAACCCTTTCCAATAACATTATGTCATCCGTCTCACCCATGTCGGACAAAACGCCTTCACCTCTGCTCTTGGTACACTTCGGTACTTGCCATCATTCCCGGTACAGAACTAAGCAGTTTCCCGTCGATTCCACCCCTCCCCTCCATGTGTCAGGAATCAGCGGCGAGAGTTGCTTCGGCCTATCCTGGTCTCCTGCCATGCCACAAGCTCTGCTGCAGGCTCTAGGGGTGAGCATTCGGTCAAAACCGAACCGAATAAACCGAAAACCGAATAAACCGAATATCTTTTCAACCAACCGAACCGACCGAATTTCCCTATGAAACCGAACCGATAAAATATCGGTTAATTCGGTTTTCGACCGAATAGACCGAATTAACCGAATTTTAAAACTCTATTCGGTTTTACCTTTAAAAATAAAGATTTTATTTAATTAATTATATTTTAAAATAAAAATTAATTAAAATAATATTCTTATTCGGTTTAACCGAATTACAAAATTCAAAACCGAAACCGAACCGAATTAATCTAAAACCGAATCGAATTTAAAAAAAAAATCGAAAACCGAAAACCGAATTAACCGAACCGAATTTCTAAATTCGGTTGGTTCGGTTCGGTTAATTCGGTTTTTCCGAATTTTTGCTCACCCCTAGCAGGCTCCGCTGCATGCTCCGCCGCAAGCTCCGAATGTTGGAGACAGGAGAAGAAGGAAAGAAAATTAAGAGAAGAGGTAAATCTACTTACTAACTTTTGATCTTTCCCATTTCATTCATGGATATGCAGTACATGAATTTATAGAGAAATGTTTTAGAAATACATTGATTGCATGAAAAATATAAACTGCAGCTAAGCTTTAGCCTAGGAAATAAACTTTGACTACCTAGGAAAGGAAAAGATACTTAATACTCAACTCAACTTGACTCCTAAGAACCATAAACATAATTAATGCTTAAACACCTCCCCTTAATTTGTAATCTTCATCATATCCTTGAACTGTTGAAGCTTTTCAATAGATACTGCCTTGGTAAGAACATCTGCTGGTTGATCTATGGTCTTGATAAAATCCAAATGAATTCCCTTCTTTTGAACCATATCACGAATGTAATTATGCCGCAATTCTATATGTTTTGATCTTGCATGAAAGACTGGATTTTTTGCCATTGAAATTGCAGATTGGTTATCACAGTAAATTTGAGTAGGATCTGTTCCTTTTTGCTGTAAATCAACCAAATTCTTCTTAACCAGATTGCTTCACATACAGCTTCATTTGCTGCAATATATTCAGCTTCTGCAGATGATAATGCAACTGAACTTTGTTTTTTGAACTCCAAGAAATGATTTTAGATCCCAAACAAAATACATATGTTGAAGTGCTTCTTCTATCATCAAGACTTCCGGCCCAATCACTATCGTAAAAGCCAACTAACTTGTTGTCCTCTTCTTTCAAATATTTGATTCCCAATGTTTTAGTCCCTTGAAGGTAATGAAGTATCCTCTTTGCTGCTACAAAATGAAGCTTACTTGGAGCAGTCATAAATCTAGATATTAAGGCAACAGGATAAACAATATCAGGTCTTGTATTGGCCAAATAAACCAATGAACCAACAAGGTTTCTATAAATATTTGGATCACATTTTTCTATTCCATCATTCAGCTGTAATTTTTCATTGAAGGCCATAGGAGTTGCTGTTGGTTTGCAATTTTCCATTTGAAATCTTTTGAGCAAATCTGCTACATATTTTGTTTGAGAAACGAAAATCTCTCCTTTTGTTTGCTTTACTTGAATTCCAAGAAAATATATCATCAATCCAAGATCTGTCCTTTCATATTCTTTCATCATTGTCTCTTTGAATGATTGCACCATTCTAGCATTAGTTCCTGCATAAATCAGATCATCAACGTAGAGACAAACTATTAAAAAATCACCTTCATATTTCTTCACATAAAGCGATGGTTCAGATGGACTTTTCACAAATCCATTTTGTAGGAAATGAGCATCGATTTTGCTATTCCATGCTCTTGGAGCTTGTTTAAGCTCATAAAGTGCTTTTTGTAGCTTATAAACTTTCTCTTTCTTCCCTTTTATTTCATATCCTTGAGGTTGTTTCACATAAACCTCTTCTTCTAACTCTCCATTCAGAAAAGCTGATTTAACATCAAGTTGAAATACTTGTAATTCTAATTGAGCTGCCAAGGCAAGAAAAATTCTAATAGTCTCCATTTGTACTACGGGAGCAAAAGTTTCATTGAAATCCACACCAAGTTGTTGAAAATACCCTTTTGCCACTAGCCTTGCCTTATGTCTTTGCACACTACCATCTTCATTATACTTAGTCTAATAGACCCATTTTAAGCCAATTGCTTTTTTTTTTCTGGAAGATCTATTAACTGTCAAGTATGATTCTTCTCAATGCTCCTTACTTCTTCATTCATGCCTTTTCTCCAGACTTCTTCTTTTACAACATCCTCAAAATATTGTGGTTCACAAGTAAAAAATGCAACATTACAGGATTTATAAATATCTGCCAAGGAACGATACCTTCTTGGAGGAGTTTCTGAATCTGAATCATCTTCGTAATTACTTCTTAACGAACCAACAATATCTTTAACCGATTCCTTTGGTTCAAGAAATAAGTCTTCCATATGTACTTCAGGAACTTCTTGAGTTTCCCATTTCCATGATGCTGTTTCATCAAAAATCACATCCCTTGAAAGCACTAATTGATTAGTTAATGGATTGAAAAGTCGATAACCTTTGGATTCATCGGCATAAACAATGAAAATAAGTTTTTCTCCCTTTTCATCAAACTTTTCTCTATTTTGAACAAGAGCATAAGCAACACACCCAAAAACCTTAAATTGACTTACAATTGGTTTTCTGTCATGCCTTGCTTCAAAAGGAGTTTTATTTTGAACTGCTTTGGTAGGAGAACGATTGAGAATATGCATAGTAGTATTTACAACTTCAGCCCAGAACTTATTAGGAAGTCCTTTGCCTTTTAACATGCTTCTGGCCATTTCTACAATTGTTCTATTTTTTTCTTTCGGCGACACCATTCTATTGTGGTGTATGTCTGATTGTAAGTTGTCTTTGAATGCCCTGTTCTTTGCAATAATTGAGAAAAGGTTTGTAAATGAACTCTCCTCCACGATCTATTCTTAAGGTCTTTATAAGACAACCACTTTGCTTTTTAACTAGTGCTTTAAAGTGTAGAAACTTGGTGAAGGCTTCAGATTTCTTCTCAAGAATATAAACCCAAATCATTCTAGTGAAATCATCAACAAAGAGCAGAAAATACCTTTTGTTGCTAAGAGAAGGAGTTCTAGTTGGACCACAAATATCTGCATGTACTAGCTCAAGAGGGAAATGAACTCTCTAGGCTGTTTTTGGAAATGGAAACCGATGTATTTCCCATAAACGCAACCTTCACAAACCTCATGTTGCTACTTTATTTCTGGAAGTCCAACAACCATATTCTTAACTGTAGGCCTTTAAGATTCAAATGACCATATCTCAAATGCCAAAGATAAGATTTATTAACAATTTCACTTCTAAAAGCTGTACTTTGAAATGATTTCATATGAAAAGGAAAAAGGTTATTGGAAGTCAACATCACGATAGCTATTTTTTCTTCAGATTTCTTGTTAAAAATTTCACATCTATCATTATCAAAGATTAACTTGTAACCTTTTCTCATCATTTGTCCAATACTCAAAAGATTCTAGGAAATATTAGGAGAATAATGCACATCATGAATAAGTGTTTTGTTACCTCCACTTGTATGAACTGCAATAACTCCTTTTCCTTCGATCATAACTTACCTTCCGTCACCAAGTTCAACATGCAAAGAGTAATTTTTATCCAGCTCTTCAAATGCTGACTGATTTCCAGTTAAGTGATTGCTGCAACCACTATCTAAATACCATATTTCACCAGATTTCTCATCATCCATAGTAGAAAAGAACAATTTAATATTATCATCTTCTGCCGAAAAGTTAACTACCTTTTTACCTTTTTGATTTTCTCCCTTTTCTTTATACGAGCAATCCTTATATGAATGATTAGGAATTTTGCATCTAGTACACTTCAAATAACAATTCTTGAACTCATGGTCAGCTTTCTTACAAATGAAACACGAAGAATCAGAATTACTAGTTTTTTGCTGCCATGAAGATTCTCTTCCACTTGAAGAATCTCTTCCTCCTCTTCATCTACCTTGAAAATACCTTCCACGACTTCTATTGTCAAACTGTCCATGAACTGAGATCTCTCTTCCTTTTGGTTCTGGTTTGAAATTTCTGGAGTTGTTCACTTTTGCTTGAAAAGCATGCTCCATGGGTTGATTATTGTATCTGCTTACTCTTTTCTCATGTGCTTCTAAAGATCCCATAAGTTCATATTGTGTAAACTTTGTGAGATCTTTTGTTTCTTCAATAACAACAACTATATGCTCAAATTTTTGAGGAAGCCCTCTTAAGATTTTCTCAACAACTTTCTTTTCAGGAATAGCATCTCCACAACTCTTGATTTGATTGACAATCTCAGCAACTCTAGAGGAAAAATCTTTAACAAGTTCTCCTTCTTTCATTGATAAGTTTTCAAATTCATTCCATAAGCTTTGTAACTTGATGGAGATGACTTTTTCTGATCCTTGAAACTCTATTTTTAGAGTTTCCTAAGCTTCTTTGGCCTTTTTGATGCCATAAATTCTGAGATAAATAGTTTTACTTACCCTTTGTTGGATGATCATCAATGCTGTAGCATTTTTCTTCACATTCTCCTTGTATTCCTTCTCTTTTTCTCTTGTTGAAAAGAAAAATCTTGTTGGTCTTGTCTCTCCATATAACCTTTTTCAATCATGTCCCATAAATCTTGTGAAAGAAAGATGATCTCCATTTGAGAATTCTAATAATCATAATGCTCTCCGTTGAAAATTAGAATCTGACTTGCTGTGTATGAGAAAACATAGTTTGGATTTGATAGAGACATCTTTTCTGATAATTTGCTCTGATACCAAATTTGTTGGAGACAGGAGAAGAAGGAAAGGAAATGAAGAGAAGAGGTAAATCTGCTTACTAACTTTTGATCTTTCCCATTTCATTCATGGTTATGCAGTATATGAATTTATAGAGATATGCTTTAGAATTATATTGATTGCATGAAAAATATAAACTGTAGCTAACTTAATACTCAACTCAACTTGTCCTAAGAATTATAAACATAATTAATGCTTCATGTTAATCAATTACAAATTACTATTTAACACCGAAGCGGCGGCCCGGATGGCTGCCGAGTGCAGTATAACGAAAGCGACACTGCCTCTTAAAGTGGCCCTCGCGGTCGCGCTGTGGTCGTCCATCAAGCGCTTCGAGATCGAGCCGACAGAGGCAAAGTCGAAGCCCGGAGCAGAGGCACTCTGAGGGCTGGAGGCGAGCTCCGGCGTACCCGCGAGACTGATTGTGACCGCCGAGTGGAGGATCGCCCGGCGAGTTCGAGTCGCGGACGCGGAGGAGGGCTGGGCCGAGTGCGCGTAGAACGATTACAGCCACATGTTTTGTACTTTTTTATAATTTAACCGTCAATTTCGAATAATAGTAGACTTGTGATGGTTTTTCAAAAGAGAAGTCTCTCAAGTTTGTGGTTAAACTTTAATAAATAAAAGAAAAATGGTTGTCAACTGAAACAAGCAAGTTGATCAAATTAGATTTGTATATTTCACAGTATCATAAAAAAAAATCATAATTGCGTGGTCCAAAAAAATTACATTTTATCCAGCGGAGAGTAAAATAAAATACACTGATAATAAAATTTGGATAACAGAATCTTAAAATGCCTTAATTATTATTGTTTGTGGCTTTAAATTTGTTTAATTTTGGTAAAAATGGGCCGGTTCGAACCAGGCCGGAGAGTCCGACCAGGATTGGGGCGGGCTTCGTCATCTATCTAAAACCCAACACCCAAACCTAAACCTAGTGATTCGCATCTGGGTGGGTTTGCTAATCTCGGCAGCCCAAAACCCTGCCCTCTTCCTTCTTCCCCCTCTCGCCCCATTCTCGTTGCAGCCCTGTGAAGAAGAGCGAGGAGAAAAGCTACGAGACGAATCCATCCTCTACCTCACGATTTCTTTGCCCAAAAACAGGTATTTTTTTTCTTTGAATTGCTTGCTCGTGATCCTTGAAAACCCTATGTCGTTCTGACACGGTAGTATAGCATGGTAGCGATGGCCGCGGAGGCTCCCTAATGGAAAGCATTTTCCCTCGTCCACTTGCCTTATCAAGCTCATGTATTTCCATTTCTCATACTCAATTAAAACGGTTGAAAATTTGACGGCAAGAATAGATTCTTGAGGACATTTTCGTTTTTTCAGTGGCATGGGCATGTCTGGACTAATTATGGCAATTTTGATCTCCTGTTATCTTGATCATTTTAGGATAGATAATTGTGATATTATCGAATAATTTGACACATCTAGAACTAAATGTTGATGTTTGTGGTTTTTATGGAGAATTAGTTCTTTTCATTTTAGGCCTTAATACTGTGTACTTGCTTCATTACCTAATCTTAATCCTATAAGCACGTACCTTCGTGTTCAGTACATGGATTGGATGACAACGACTTGATCTGTTGAAAGATCATGTATGTTAAACACTTGTAGCATATTGTGATTAATGTCCAGTTAATTGTACAATGAGGTCAAAGGAGAATTTTTCTCCCTTTTATTATTATAATTGTTGACCCACGGGAAAACTTGTATTCACAATTTTTTGTTCTAGATCTACCCATCACACTGACAGTGCTTAAAAATATTTGGTGATAAAGCTCTTTTATTCTTTGTGAAACAATTTCATGTAGGGAGGTACTGCTAAACTGGGAACAATTATTTAACACTAGTATCAATATCAAAGTGATGTGCTTAGCTTCTGCAGTTTCATAGTTATCTATTAAAGAAAAGGCCAATCATTTGGTTTGAAGAATGAATTCTTCTTATGTACCGAGAGGCCAGAAATTGAATTAAACCAAACATATCAGTAATGGGCTCATCCTTTGTAAGGACGTGCAAAGAGATAAAGGCATGTTACCAGGTTTTTAAGGAGTTGGATCTGAATTATCCATATATAGTGATACAATACCAAAATGTGGCAATAAACATTTGTTTTCTGTCATCATGCTCACTCAACAAAATCCCTAGCATCTGAGTTGAAGTAAGTGGGAAATAATTCATTTTTTGAGTGTTTCTTTTCATCATTATGTTTGTTGATTCCATACTTCTGAAGTTGAGCTTAGTTAGCTGCCTATCCATATTTACTCTATGATTTTTGGAAAGTGGATGCTTGTTGTACATGGTCAACTTGATTTGGGCCTTAGGTTATATTTCTGAGTTATCCTTTTTTGGGGTGACAATCATGGATTTTTTAATTCACATTACTCTCATTGCAATACCTTGTGTTAACTTGTAAAATCAGCTGGTTCTTGGAACTTAATGGGTGTAACAGGTTAGTAGATTTGGTAGGATCCTTTTGGTCTTCTCGTGTCATTTTTTCAAACACAGTAGATTTTGATGTTTTTATTTTGATATTCAGCTTTTGTTCAAGGATAATTGCCACTCAAATCAGGAATCACAGAAGAGAATGATTAGCAATCCACAATCTTCAGGGGCACAGGTACATGTTCCACATGTCTTTGCTTTTATTTTGCATTTTTTACCTGTTTCGTTTTTCACTTCCTTGGTGGTAGGCCTATTGTGTGCCTTGATGTCTCTCTAGTTATTTTATTTTGTTTCTTTTTTCTCAATATTGCATCATGATAATTATGCCACATGCCATTTTAGCCCCTTAGACCTCCAGTAGTGGGTTCTGCTGGTCCACCACCAAATTTTGGTGCCTCCATGCCTGTACAAGTAAGTCTGCTTCATTTTTTTTTTTTTTTGCATTTTTTTTGCCTTTATTTGTTTATTTTTTCTGTGATCAAATTGTCATGTGAATATTGCAGTATAGGACAATGGTTCCAGCCCCTCAATTTGTCCCAGCTGCCTCTCAGCAATTTAGGCCTGTCCCCCAAGGAATGCCAGCGCCAAATATTGCCATGCCTACTGGCCAAACTCAAATGCCTCATTTTTCTCAATCAACACAGCAATTGCCTCCAATATCAGGCCAACCGGGTCAAGTGCCACCATCATTCCAAGCAATTCCAATGTCATATGTTCAAGCAAGTAGACCTATCTCATCTGGGCCGTTGCCACCTCAACAAAATGCTCAAGTGCCAAACAATGTGCCTAATCTTCCAGGTGCAGCAATGCCCCTTTCTTCATCATACACGGTAAGGCCCCAAAGCTACAAAGAAAAGCTAGCATACTTTCATGTTGATCGGTTGTTTGATGTTACAGTATTGGATTGCAGTTTGCAACATCTTATGTTCAGGCACCAAATACCATAAATGCTCCAGTTCAGTATCAACCAGCAACACAGGTGACCCCTTCGAGGACACAAACCTGGGCAACACCTGGAACTCAGAGTGTACCTCTTGTTGCACCTTTGCATCAGACTTCCCAACAACCTTTGGCTACCTCTGTGACTATTCCAGTAAGTTTTGTTTTAATTTTTTTTTTGCATTTGTTAATTCTGCTTAGATGAAAATTTTGGAGTCTCCTAGCTTAACCTTTTACGTCTGATGAAAAAAGGCACAAACTGTACAATCAAATTCTACAAAACAGAGCTCTTCTGACTGGCAAGAGCACTGCTGCTGATGGAAAAAGGTGTGGATTGAGTAATTATGCTTATTTTATGTTTTCATTTCATGAAGTTGCTATTTCTATTTATGATTGCTATTGCTACTTAAATTAAAGTTATTCAGAGTTAAAGTTACTTTCATCAATGTATGTCAATGTTCCACTAAAATGCCAGTGGTGTGTTATGTCTCATGTACTTATTCTTTGTCCTTTCATTAGTTTTGTACATTATTCCTTTTTGTTATGATTCGTCATTTTTTTTTCTTTTCAGATACTATTGTAATAAGAAGACTAGGCAATCAGCGGAGCATGTAACGGAGCCTGCGGCGGAGCATGTAGCGGAGCCTGCGGCGGAGCCGACAGCGGAGCCTGCGGCATGGCATGGGGCTAGGATAGGCCGAAGCAGCTCGTCGTTGATTCCTGACACATGGAGGGAACGGGTGGAAGCGACGGAAAATTACTTAGTTCTATACCGGGATTGATAGCAAACTTCCGAAGTGTACCAAGGGTAGAGGCGAAGGTGTTTTGTCCGATATAGGTGAGACAGATGGCATAATGTTATTGGAAAGAGTTTATATAAATATTATACCGTGCTCCTTCTCCGTTTCAGTTTCGCTTCTACTCGCTCTTCACTTCCTCAGCTCTCTCAATGTCTAAACAGCGAGCTCCCAGATGTCTCTCTTTCAACTGTTTTACTTGTGGACTAGGTCGTCCTCGTACTCCAGCGCAGGCTCCTCGTACTCCGGTACGACAACGCTTGCGACGGAGTACACGGAGCCTGCGGCGGAGTACGACGATGACCTAGTTCACAAGTAAAACAGTTGAAAGAGAGACATCTGGGAATTCGTCGTTCAGACATTGAGGGAGCTGAGGAAGTGAAGAGCGAGTAGAAGCGAAACTGAAATGGATAAGGAGCACAGTATAATATTTATATAAATCCTTTTCAATAATATTATGTCATCTGTCTCATCCATGTCGGATAAAACACCTTCAACTCTGTCCTTGGTACACTTCAGAAGTTTGCCATCATTCTCGGTACAGAACTAAGCAGTTTTCCGTCGCTCCCACCCCTTCTTTCCATGTGTTAGGAATCAACGGCGAGAGATGCTTCGGCCTGTCCTGGCCCCTGCCATGCTGCAGGCTCCGCTGCATGCTCAGTAAACACTTCGGCTACTTTTGCCTCCTTTGATGCTTATGCCTCGGCAACAAACACTTCAGCTGTTTTTACCTCGGACGCAGGCTCCTCTGTCTGCACTAATGCAGATAGCAAATCCAAGATGGACATAAGTACTTTTCTTTTATTATTATAATTTATATTTTTTTATGTACAATTATGTTGGTAGATTAATTTATCTGATCATTGTTCTTTTGATATTCATTTTTGATATCGTTATGTCTGTTCTATCGGTAACGCGTCATGATGAGTTGCTGGAGATGCTACCTACACTGCTTTGGGTTTGATGTTGTTTTTTTTCATATATAATTAAGAAGCAATGTAGCTCTGTGGATGTATGCATGACTGGATTTTTTTTTGATTCATGACGAGATCTGTTTCAAAATTAAATATATTTTTTTTAAAAAAAAAAGATTATTCCAAATTTATTTAAAAAATTAAAAACATATATTAGTTAGTTGACTGTTTTAATTATTTGAGCCATCATCTTTTGTATATATTTTAAGTTATTAAACTAACTTTGAAATATATATATATATATATTTTTTGGTAGGATATGAATCAATTATTATAAAATATTAACAACAATGATGGTAAACGATAATTATCATGTTGATTTTTACAAAATTTAAAAATTTAGTATATATATATATAACAAAGGGTTCACCCTAATCTGAAATATTTTCATCAACTTAAAACAAGGGTTGTTGGTGGTCTAGCTACTCGCAAGAACTCTTCTCTCGAACTAAGGGATTCTTCTAAAGGTAAAAGTTAATATCTCTTTCGTACCGAGGGAAGAAGTTACCCTTTCTAATATTTAGCTCAAAGCTTTAGTGTAAGATTCTCTGGAATAAGTTAATTTAATATATATGGTTTTTTCCATTTCTTATTCATATATAGCATATTACACATTACAAAATTTACTAATTAGTACACAAGCCTAAAAAATCATACTCATAAAAGCTTATGTTGTTGTGACTATAACTCAGCTTCGAATACTTCCAACTTCGTCATGCGCTTTAGGAGACTTTTTCATACCGAGGTCACTAGCTAGGCTACGTTCAAGGATGCATTCAAGAATTAAAAGTGCAATCGACATTTAGGGTATGGAAGGGCTGGGCTAAATAAGAAGTGGGCTTTAATGCTAATCTTAAATTTAGCCAAATTTCTTCTTCGATTGCACCATTAAAGAAGTGCAATTGAGCATTAGTTGAATTAGCAACACCTAGGATAGTCATTATATGGCCGTCCTTGACTAAGCTTATACGACTCCATCATACTAGCACCACATGTTCTAAACCCAAAGGTCCAACCAAGCCAAGTCACTCTAGGGCGAGTCAATTTGAGTTGATTTACTTTGGCCCGAGGGACTCCATGTTGAGTTAATTAGTTCAAGCTGAGAAAGAGTTAAGTCATTCTAAGTTCTACAAATTTGAGTCCTTACTCTTTTGCCAATTGCTCTTACATGTGACCTCCCATTTCACCTACCTTGACAAAATTTAAAAACTATCTTATGTCGTCATTCTAAGCCATATTTAAATGTGATCTCCCATGTGATCTCTTGCAGACCGAAACAAATATTATTTTTTATTATATAATATATATGTACACAAAAGTATCATTAGAAGGAAACTATGCTTCGAGCTTAAGTTTTTTATCAGGCTTAATAGTATTTTTGCTCTTAAAAATTATATTAAATTTATATTATTCTTTTATTTTTAATATATTATTGATAATTTTAAATTATAAAATATTTTATTTTATTTGATAAAATTATAATTTTATATTTCTTTTATTTTAAAATCATTTTTAGATTTTAAAATGTTTATTTTTAAAAAAATAAGTATCCTTGGGGCGAGTCAAGTGGTTAATTAGTTAGCCCATATATAAAATTAATATAACATGCTTAGGCCGTCGTGCTTAATTAGTTGGGCCAACTTATTTTGGCATCTCTATTGGGTAGCATTGTATACATGCTAATACTATATATATCCCAGTTAACATCAATATAATTCGTATTTTCCACCTATGTGCTTCACTATATATACAAATTAATTTTCAAAGGATTTGCAAACTTATGTGATGGCCAATACTATGTGACAATTAATATTGACGCTCCCTACACTTTCATAAAATCGGTCCCATGATTATTTGTGGAGAGATAAATCGAAAAACTACAATTGACTATTACGGGATGAATATTTGTAGCGCAAGTGGAAATTTGGTTTGATAAGCCTATTGGAATGAGCAAAGTAATTAAAAAAGCATTGAATGTAATGGTGACTGATCCGGTAGTAAGAGCGGGCCCCCCCCCCCCTTGTGAAGTCAACGCTAAGTGGAAGTCACCGGGACAGCCGCCCACCCGGGTCCGACCGGACGACTGGAGAGGGCAAGGTCCGACCGGACGTCCGACCGGCCGATGGAATCGAACACCCGGAGAGGGATGGGTCCGATCGGTCGGACGATATACGGCTGATGGTTAAAGGCGCCCTGTCGAAAGCAGGGTTCCGGCGCTTAGGGGAAAAGGTCGTGGGCCGAGCGGATCCCACGCTCGGCCAAAGCCATAAGGTAACACTGCTAATAGTCCCCATAAAGCATGTGATGGAGAATCTCCCCAAGTAAACCACCGCATATGTCCGGCCGGATGTTGAGGGAGCTGTCCGCCCGGACGCTAGATCTGGAGCAAAGGGGAAAAGGACAAGGGAGGTCTTTTTCTGACAGCAGGTATGTTTCACGTGTAGGCCATGCTCCAAATCTTGTGACAGGGGATTCTGCTGTCCCATCGAGGACATGCTTTGACTGTAGCGGTATGGGTCAGGTGAGCTTTCTGACAACCGCATACCGAGGAAAGGACAGAGGACACATATGCACCTCGGTATGCATGCCCTAACCCTTCGCAACTCTATATAAAGAGCCTCAGACTTCGCCGGAGGTACGCATTCTGAGACTTTGGGAGCCACCTTTTTCATCGTTGCTTATCTGACTTGAGCGTCGGATGGTCGCCGCCGGGAACCCCCTTCCCGGCTCGACTTCTGTGCAGGTTTGCCGGAGCTTCGTTCTAGCAGTTGAAGAGTCACGTCAGCAGTCGAAGAGCGCTCCGTGCCCAGCGTCCATTGATTCAGCCTTTGGACAGGATCAGTGACAATTAGATTGTTTAAGTGAGTAATCAGACATCTAAGGATCAAATCCTAGTTATGTTGTACTATAGGAATTTTTTCCTAGTGAGATGACAACTCTAATAACATTGTCATCTAGATGGACCTCTGCGAACGCTTCCCAATTTACTCATCGATGGAAAATTGAGAGAGATATCATCTTTAAGATTAGTCGGTTTGAAAAAACTGAATACATGAATTATACTAAAAAAAATAGATAAAAAAATATACTTTTAATTATTAGAGTAAAAGATGATATCATTGATTAATTATAAAAGATATGGTCCTTTGTAGCGAAGAAATTAGATATCCAATCAAATATTTTATACCTTTAAAAATTAACTCTAAATTTTATTGAATTAAACATTCATGAACATACGAAGGACATCAAGTCATCAAATAGTGAACTGCGAATTATATATAATCGGAACGAAGCCCATGCTTATAGCAAAGGCATTTGATCCTTTACTAATAACCGTGAAGAATTTAGATATCACTGATTAATTATAAAAGATATGGTCCTTTGTAGTGAAGAAATTAGATATCCAATAAAATGTTTTATACCTTTAAAAATTAACTCTAAATTTTATTGAATTAAACATTCATGAACATACCAAGGACATCAAGTCATCAAATAGTGAACTGCGAATTATATATAATCGGAATGAAGCCCATGCTTATAGCGAAGGCATTTGATCCTTTACTAATAACCGTGAAGAATTTTTCAAGGTACCATATAGATTTTCTTTTTGATAATGCAATTAATATTGTATGTAGTCCATCTAAAATAGTTTTCATTAACATTATACTTTTAGCCGTCAATCTAAAATAGTTGTCATGAACATTATACTTTTCGCAATTAAAGTGCTTGTTCAATGCTTATTAATGAATTTTATATCAATTTTTTTTATTATAATGTTAAATTCTATAATGTTTCTTGTCCTTATTGCCAAATAGTTTCTCCACCTTAGTATATTCAAATACTTAAATAACTAAAATCAATTTTCCATTTAGATTTTAATCTACTCCATGTTAATCCAACAACACCATCAACTTTTATATATATATATATATATATATATATATATATATATATATATATATATATATATATATATATATATCCGGTGGTAAGGACGGAGGACCCTCGTTGGCGAGAGGTCAACAACACGTGGAGGTCAATGGTCAAGAGGGTCAACCCCAAGGTCGTGCCAAGCAGACAGAGGTCATGCCGAGCGGACTGGCGGGCCGACTGAGCATCTAGCCGACCGAACATCCGGCCAGGGGTCTCCCAGGTCGGATGAAAGACAGTCCGACCAGGAGTCGGGTTTCTGATGCTCAAGGTAAAAGAGTCTCTGGCCAAGCAGACAGGCCGCTTGGCCAAGCCACAGGACAATAAGGCGCAATCCCATCCGAGCACATGAGCAGGGCTTCCCCGCCCGGTCCAAGGTATGCGCATTCCCGGAGGCCATGAGCGCTGAGCGACCGGTCCGCTCGGCCCGAGAACAGGCAAGAGGCGCAAAGGGACAAAAGGGACCGCTTGTAACATCATCCTCGAGACACCTGCCGCCGACAAACAGCATGGTCGGCGGCCGGAACGGACAGAGTATCGTACGGTGGAAGTTTCCACCGTCACGTCAGGGATAAGCTCGGATGATTGTAGAATGACGTCAGACATGCTTTTCTGACACCACCCTACTGAGGTATGTTTAGGGAAGCGTGCATGCATCGAGAAGCGTGTCCTTGCCTCCCCAGGGTCCTATATAAGGACCCTCCAAACTTCGACGGAGGTAGGCGATTCTCATCACTGTAGTCACAGTAGTGTTACTTTGCTCTTCTTCTTCTTCACTGCTTGACTTGAGCGTCGGAGGGTCGTCGCCGGGAAATCCCGCCCGGCTCGACTTCTTTGCAGGTTCGCCGGAGGTCTACACCATCATCAGAGGATAGCGGAGAACGCCACGTCCCCAGTGTCTATCGACTCAGTGCTTGGACAGGATCATATATATATATATATATATATATATATATATATATATATATATATATATATATATATATATATATATGATTTTTTTTAAAACTTTTTATTTAATTTTCAAATCTAAAATGGTAAAAAACATTTATCCTTAACATTTTTCACACCAATCTACTCTAATAAATATAGAATCGCTATGTTCCATTTTTATTCTACATTTTATTGTAAATCATAAAAT
The DNA here is from genome assembly GCF_018446385.1 of Zingiber officinale. Lineage (NCBI taxonomy): Eukaryota > Viridiplantae > Streptophyta > Magnoliopsida > Zingiberales > Zingiberaceae > Zingiber > Zingiber officinale. The sequence continues at coordinate 30,521 of NW_024589832.1, forward strand.
AAAAATTACAAAAAAATCTTGAAGCAAATAATAAATAAAATGTCAATAGTTATATAAGAGATAACTAGTTCACCAAAGGATAATTTTGAAGTATTTCTACTTGACAAAAAAAAAATCGAGCCGTAATGTTTAGAGAAATATCTTATCGTGAATGTTTGGAGATTATATGAACATGCTACTGTTCTATGGTCAATAAAATGTCGTTAACATACTTACATAATACGATTTATATAATTTCATTTAGTTTTTGCAATTAGAAAATAAAAGAGTTCATAACTTTAACATCATATGTCATCATTTTATAGTGGTATGTTTCTTGATCAATAACAATACAAAGGATTAATATAAATAGCAAGAAAAAATTAATCATTATACAAGATTAATGTCTAGTGTCTTTTTACATACTTCTCTTCTCACTTTTTCTTTCCTTTTTAATTTCCATTTATTTATTTATTTTATTTTATTCCAGGGGTCAGGGATCACAGAAGTCGTCAAGTGGAAGAGGAAGAAGAGAAAGAGTGTTGAGATTTATTTTATATTGAAAGATTTAGAAAAAATTATAGGGTTAAAATAATATAGGATATTTTTATTGGTATGAAGTATTTTGGGAAGAGATCAAGAGTAAAGTCATGAGGATTTAGGTCCAAAGTAGACAATATTATGTCATTGTGAAGATATGTGGATATCCTTTGAGCATAACAACTGGTATCAAAGGCATGCTCTAGACTAGATATAATGTGGACTGACCTTGAACGAAGTTGAGAATAGACTTGGAGCATATTAGAGTAACCGAATACTCGCGGGGATAACTTGGAGTGAGTCAAGATGATCAAATGCTCGTGAAGGTCTGAAGTATGTCAGAGTTACTGGATACTCATAGGAAGACCTGGAGCAGGTCAGGGTAACCAGATGCTCGCAGGGAGGCTTAAAATAGGTCAAAAGTGACTGATGCTCGCAGAGAGGTCTAGAGTAGGTCAGGATAATCAGATGCTCACAGGGAGACCCAGAATTAGTCAAAAATGACTGGATGCTCACGGAAAGGCCTAGACCAGGAGAATATTAATGGTGGTCTTTCGTTTGAGGGGAGGATTGTTAGGATTCAATCAAAATCTCACATTGGAAAGATTTGAAAAAAAATCATGAAATTAAAAGGACGTAAGATATCTCTATTGACATGAAATCTTCTACAGACAACCCAAAAGTAAAACCTTGATTTTATTTATTTATTTGTTTATCCTTTACGTTTGGTTCAAATGTCAATTGAGTCCTGACGATGCTGAACTATTAATTAGATATTTAAGATTTAAAAAGATTTCTCTTATGTTGGATGAAAATTGATTATTTAGAAGTGTAGATTTTTTTATCATAATTTACGATCTAGAGAATGTGTCATTATATTTATTAGTTGACGAGGATGGATTCTATCTATTAAATAGTAGAATTTATCCTCATCAACTAATCAACTTATATGATCTATCTTCTAGATCATAAATTACGAAGATTTTTACTAATTATTTAGGTGGATCTATGTGAATATTTTCATTTGGTTGCATTTTCAATTCTTGATAGTTTATATTTTTTAAGTACTAATCAAAATTACCATAATTAAAAAAATAATGAAAAGGAAAGAAACAATCAATTATAGCATGCATGCTCTATTCAATCTTTTCTCTTCAAATTTAATAGAGTAATTTAATAAAACTTGCTCGATGAAAAATCATATACTATGTTTCTCTAATTTGTTAAAATCGAATTGAATCAAATTAATTGAATCGATTTTTTTTTTCAAACGAACCGAATTGAATCAATTTTTGATAAAAATCGAATCAAATCAAATCGAATTTTCAATAAAACCAAATCAACCAAACCGAACAAACCGAATAAATCAAATTTTTCTAAACATTTAATTTAGCTTAATAAAAATTTGGTTCAGTCTAAAATTTATGGCGTATAAAACCGATTTGGTTAAAAAATTCGATCTATTCGATTAATTCAATTTAACCGAATAAAAAAATTCAAAATCGAACCTGAACTGAATTAACCAAATAATCAATTTTTTGAAGAAAAAAAAAATCAAATTTCCGAATAAATTGAACCAAATTTTTAAATTCGATCAATTTGATCGATTTAACCGAAATTTTGCTCAACCTTACATGCAACATGCCAAGCTTAGTTTGCATCTCAATTCTTGATAGTTATTTTTTTTTTAGAAAAAATATTGGAGTAATCAAAATTAACATAATTAAAAAATTAGTAAAAAGGAAAGAGACAATGGAAATCAATGGGATTATATTAATAGCTAAATTCGTAAGATATGCTCTTATCTTTTTTTTCCAATCCCTATTACGCAATTGTCCTAATGATTTCATACCTTCAATGAAATGGTGATTGTAACTTAAAAAAAAAATCATTAAAATCCTCCAAAACATGTTGAAATTAATCGATGTATGCATGCATGTTGGTCACTATGTGTCGAAGAAGTGGGTCTAATAAAGTTTATAACTGGCAACATTGAAAGCTTGCCTTATAAATCCAACATAAGAAAATTTGTATCATTCAAACGAAATATATTCCTTATAATAAATATAATCATCGATTGTGCCACACTAACAAGGCGTTTGGTTAAATGATGAGAATCACTGTGGATATAGGTTTGATAGTAGGGTAGAATGAGAATGAGAATGAGAATGAGAATTGAAATGAAATCAATCCAGTTATATGAGTTTAGTTGATTCCCATAAATTTAGTAATCATTCTCAAAATGTTATTCCCAAACCCACAATCCAAATACTATCTTTTACTATCATTCCATTCCCTCATTCTCAAATTTATCAACCAAACACCCCCTAAAACATTGATATTATCACTGAATTATTATTATTTTTCTTATAACAAATATAATACCCCCTCCTTTGGATATATTATTAGTGAAATTACATAAGTTGAAATTATTATTAAAATAACCTTATCCCCCAAGAAAAGCATTTAATATTCTCTAATGGAAAAAAATCATATATTCCACAATAAACTCTTCTAATAAATAAATGGACACACATTGTAAGAGAATGTAAGCTTCTTGTATTTCCCTTAATAAATAACATTTCCCTTAATAAATAACAGATTGCTTTTGTACACGTACAAGAATCTTGCAATTATAGCATGCATGCTCTATTCACTGTTTTCTCTCCAAATTTGATAAAACTTGCTCGATGAAAAATCATTCACTATGTTTTTCATGCAACTAGGGATGAATATTCGATTAAAAAATCGAACTGATTTTTTTTAAACAAATTCAAATCGAATCTTTGATAAAAATTAAATTGAACCGAATAAAATCGAATTTTCAATAAAATTGAATAAACCAAATCGAACAAACCAAATGAATCGATTTTTTCTAAAAATTTAATTTTGCTTAATAAAAATTTGGTTCGGTCTACAATTTATTGTGTAAAAAATCGATTTAGTTAAAAAATTCGATCTATTCGATCAATTCAATTTAACCGAATAAAAAATTTAAATTAATCGATTTTTTAGAAAAAAAAAATTAATTTCCGACTAAATCGAATCAAATTTTTAAATTTAATCGATTTGATCAAACTTTTGCTCACCATGCAACATGCTAAGGTTAGATTGCATTCTCAATTCTTGATAGTTATTTTTTTTAGAAAAAAATATAAGAGTAATCAAAATTGTCATAATTAAAAAAATAGTGAAAATGAAAGAGACAAAGGAAATCGCTTAATATGTCGTTTTTCCAATTCCCCCATTTTAGCCAAGAAATCAATCATGATTTCATACTCGTCTCTCAACTTGCTCGATGAAAAATCATATACCATGTTTTTTATGCAAAACATGCTAAGCTCATTCTCAATTCTTAATATTTATTTTTTTTAGAAAAAAATATTGGAGTAATAAAAATTGACATAATTAAAAAATTAGTGAAAAGGAAAGAGATGAAATAAATGGCCTTATATTAATAGCTAAATCCCATTGTAAAATATGCTCGTATCGTTTTGATTTCATACCTTCATCGTCGTCTCCTGCCTTGTCCCTCTCTCTTTATATAAATCGTCGTCCCATATCTGTATCTCCACCAATCTGGAACGCCAAGGCTCAAGTGGAGAAGATGAACGCCAACAGAGACGAAAAGAGCGCGGAAAGGTCCTCGAGCTCGAGCTTTTAGGCAAGCTCGGAGCGATCAAGGCCGAGCCCGTTTCGCCAGAACCCGCGCCGAGAGTGTTCTCGTGCAAGTACTGCCCGAAGACGTACTCCAGCCCTCAGGCTCTCGGTGGCCATCAAAATGCTCACAGGCGCGAGCGAAATTTCGCCATGCGAGGCGCCGCCACGGAATTTCTGCAATACGCTGGCCGGAGACTCGACGTACCAGTGCGCTCCGTGATCCACATGCCGTACCTCGGTGCTCCGGCCACGTCCGCCGCTGCATGCAGGTGGGCTGTTGTACAGGCGCCACAACGGATATTTGCGGTCCAACTCTGCAGCGTGGAGAGAAGTGCCGGCACTTCCGGCGCCGGCTGTTAAGCTCGAAGTGGAGTCGATCGGGAGGCAATGGATAGGAGGGGAAGGCGGAGGATCATATTCGAACGCGAAGTCAGGAGACTCGTCCAACTTTATTGACTTGACACTTAGACTTTAGACGAGCCACAATTATGCATGTCCAGAGGATTAGGTGGACATATATTTCCCAAGATAAAACAGCAAGATCACGAGCACAATCGAGCACTAGTTGTCGTGATGATCTGAACTAGATCTGAAAATTATCACTATTTCTGTCGAGCAAAAGAAGTGCACAACAGCTTGCCAACAAGCATGCCACGTGACGGGCAGGCAAGCTGGCGACCTTCTTACGCGGATATATCATGTCCTGACCGATTTTATGAGCAATGGGGTTCACAAAAAGACCCCTCGGGTTGATGTCATCCGGGCCTTGGATTCTCACCCCCTTTGTTCCGAATCAGCCGAAAAGCTTCACTTTCTTTGTGGGACTGAAACCCACTCGTCGTGTTTCCATTCAATTTTTTTCCAACAATCCCTCACATGAATGGAAATAAGGATGTGTGATAGTCATCGACAATTGAGTCGAGTATAGGATAGGTAGGTGTTATCCTTTGAACATTCCCTTGTAAACTCTGTTTTCTCACTGGTGTCCTTGAACTGTTCGGTCGTTGGTGTAAGCATGGACAGAGTTTTACCCACGACTCTCCCTGATATAGCTCAAGTCTTATGAGTGTGTTCGTTCTTGGCCATGAACATGTCTGGTTCTGTGAAAAGTTCTAAGAATTGTGCCCATTAGACAACTATTCTCAACTCGAATTATCACTGTTGACTATGTGAAGTCAAAGGATAACCTAGCGGATCCGTTAAACAAGGGGTTAAATTGAGAGTTAGTTGCAAGCTCATCACAGGGAATGAGCTTGATGCCGTAGTCAGCGATCAGTGCAGAGGACACCCAACTTATGCTGATTGGAGATCCCAAGAACTAGGTTCAAAGGGACACATAATCTGCACTGACTAGACACATTGTGGGGGGTTGCCCAATAAAATAGTGACCAGACCAGGGTAAGCCGATAGACTTTTAATGATCAAGAAGAGTAAATGACAACTCTTGAGGGATCACCTATGTGACAAAGAAGTAAGGCCGCTTCGAAGAGAAATGGAGGCACGTGTTAGCATACCTTTTAGGTCGCACGCATCAGTGTGTATTAGGTCAAGTGGTTCATTACTTCTTTCGATATGTTGAAAGGATGACCTTGTCATTTTCACTTCAACACAAATCTCACACTTGTGTTTTGGGTCAAGGTGGAATGTAGGTATGCTTTGCATGTTTATTAATCTACGCAATACATCGTAGTTAACATGTCTACTCTACCATGCCACAAACAATCACTATTTCTGTCGAGCAAAAGAAGTGCACAACAAAAGAGAAGGAAACATGGGGATTCAAGGAGGAAGAGAAGCACATGCTCACTTGTACTCTTCTCACACAAAGCTCACTGAAGATTTCTCACACACACAGATCACTTGAGTTTTTCTATCTTGCTTCATTCCTCTCAACGGTCTTATATAGACCTCTGTTCTGCTTGCAAGCACAACAAGCAAGCCACGTTGTGGCTTGTATGCTTTTTCGGATCTAGTTCAGATCGTCACGACAACCAGTGCTCGGTTGTGCTCATGATCTTGCCGTTTTATCTTGGGAAACAGACGTCCACCTAATCCTCTGAGCACCGCGGAGGGGCCGAATCTATTTTAAGGAGACAGCGCTCTGCTGGACTCGGCATCCACTTTGAGTTCGTGTTGCAGCTCTCGACATCCTGTCAGCAACTCTCAGCAGCAACGTGGCGCTGCTCGACAACTCACGGTGTCCGCGACTCACCTACTCGGCGAGTGGCTCGACTCGCTAGAGTCGACAGTTTGAGATTATCTGCTCAAACATACTTGATTGTAAGTCCTTGTGACTCTGGTACGCACTCAGAAGCGTGGAAAAGAGCTTCTGAGATGATCACACAGATTATAACGGGTTTACTCCCAAGTTGTGGAGCAGCTCTTTGTTGCAGCACACATGTCTGGTGGCTCCAGTATCGATCCACCATTGCCGAGGATTGGAACCTATTAGGTTCACCTCAAAGATCACGGCGCGGAGATTCATATCCTGTTCTCCTGCCAGGTTGGCCTCAGATTTTTCTTCTTTAGCCTTTTACAGATCGAAGAAGTCATTGGAGACAAATTGTTCATGGGGAACTCAGTAACCTCGGACGTCATGGGCCAAGGAAAGGTGGTGCTAAAGATGACCTCGAGCAAGGATCTCACTCTGAACAATGTGCTGTATGTTCTGGAGATTCGAAAGAATCTAGTATCCGGATCACTGTTAAGCAAGCATGGCTTTCGCATTGTCTTTGAGTCAGACAGAGTTGTACTGTCCAAGAATGGAGTGTTTATAGGAAGGGGCTATATATCTGGTGGATTGTTTAAGCTCAATGTAATGGCCATTAGGCCCAAAATAAATAAAAATGAAAGTTCTTCCACTTATATGCTTGAGTCTTCGTGTTTGTGGCATGGTAGACTAGGATATGTTAACTACAATGTATTGCGTAGATTAATAAACATGCAAAGCATACTTACATTCCACCTTGACCCAAAACACAAGTGTGAGATTTGTGTTGAAGCGAAAATGACAAGGTCATCCTTTCAACATATTGAAAGAAGTAATGAACCACTTGACCTAATACACACTGATGTGTGCGACCTAAAAGGTACGCCAACACGTGGTGGTAATAAATATTTCAGCACTTTTGTAGATGATAACACAAAATACTGTTATATGTATCTTCTCAAAAGCAAGGATGAAGTTATAGAGAAATTTGCTCTCTATAAAAATGAGGTTGAAAACCAGCGTAATAGAAAGATTAAGGTGGTTCGAAATGACCGAGGTGGTGAATATGTATCACTATTCGCTGAGTTGTGTGCTGAACATGAGATCAGACACGAAACAACAGCTCCTTATACTCCTCAGCAAAATGAAGTTGCTGAGTGAAAGAATCGAACTCTAAAGGAGATGATGAATGCTCTTCTATTAAGCTCTGGACTGCCAGAGTTCATGTGGGGGGAAGCTGTGTTAACGGTCGTCCTACAAATATTCACGAATATGGGAGTGTCTTGCCAAAGTGTTGGTGCCTGATCCGAAAAGAATTAAGATAGGACCAAAGACTATTGATTGCATATTCATTGACTATGCACAAAAGAGCACTGCGTATAGATTTTGTGTGTATAAGTCACACATACCGGAGATATACAATAACTCGATAATCGAATCGAGAAATGCCTCGTTCTTCGAGCATGTGTTTCCGTATAAGACCCGGGAGGAAGCTAGCTCCTCAAACTGGGCAACCGAAACACCAGGCGAAGAAGAAGATGATGATGACGAGAAACCCGTGGAGGTTGAGCCTAGACGGAGCAAAAGAGCTCGGGTAGAAAAATCCTATGGATCAGATTTTATCACATTCATGTTGGAGTGTGAGCCCCGAAGTTACTCAGAAGTTGTAGGCTCTTTTGATGGACCTCACTAGAAAGAGGCAATTGCCTCTGAGATAGAATCTATCTTGCAAAAACACACTTGGGAACTTGTGGATCTTCCTCCGGGAAGTAAACCACTAGGGTGTAAGTGGATCTTCAAGAAGAAAATAAAATCAGATGACACAATTGATAAATACAAGGCCAGATTGGTAATCAAAGGATACCGACAACGAGAATACCTTAATTACTTCGATACATACTCTCCGGTATCTAGAATAATTTCCATTCGAGTATTGTTGGCTATCGCTGATCAGAAGGAGTGTGTTCACCTCATCTACACCCTTAACAACCTTGGGAGTTTCCTCGGTCAAGATACGTGTCGGACCTAGCGTGGTTAAGTAGAAGAACATCTTCTACTGCCACCGCTTGAAATTCACTCCTGTGAATTTTTTTGGCTTTTCCCCATGATTGATTGGCACATTCCCAATGGGGCGAACATGTTGAGCTTGTTGCATCTCAACATTTTCTGCCGCCATGGTAACAGAACGAATCTGTTTTAAGTTTTGTTGGGAGTAAACCCGTTACAATCTGTGTGATTGTCTCAGAAACTCTTTTCCACGCTTCTGAGTGCGTACCAGAGTCACAAGGACTTACAATCAAGTAGGTTTGAGCAGATAATCTCAAACTGTCGACTCTAGCGAGCCGAGCCACGCGCCGAGTAGGTGAGTCGCGGACACAGTGAGTTGTCGAGCGGCGCCACGTTGCTGCTGAGAGTTGCTGACAGGATGTCGAGAGCTGCAACACAAACTCAGAGTGGATGCCGAGTCCAGCAGAGCGTTGTCTCCTTAAAATAGATTCGACCCCTCCGCGGTGCTCAGAGGATTAGGTGGACGTCTGTTTCCCAGGATAAAACGGCAAGATCACGAGCACAATCGAGCATTGGTTGTTGTGACGATCTGAACTAGATCCGAAAACTATCACTATTTCTGTCGAGCAAAAGAAGTGCACAACAGAAGGGAAGGAAACATGAGGATTCAAGGAGGAAGAGAAGCACGTGCTCACTTGTGCTCTTCTCACACAAAGATCACTTGAGTTTTTCTATCTTGCTTCATTTTCTCAATGGTCTTATATAGACCTCTGTTCTGCTTGCAAGCACAACAAACAAGCCACATTGTGGCTTGCATGCTTGCCAACGAGCAAGCCACATTGTGGCTTGCATGCTTGCCAATGAGCAAGCCACAACGTGGCTTGCATACAAGGTTGCCAACAAGCATGCCACGTGCCGTGTAGGCAAGTTGGCGACCTTCTTACTATTGGGACCAAATATGGAGCTAGAGGGAGGGGGAGGGGTGAATAGCTCGTCGCGTGCTCGTGGTCGGCGTTGCTTGTTTCTTCAAGGATGTGCAGCGGAAAATACAGAAACAAAACTACACAAAGCTAACAAGGAGGGTTTACTTGGTATCCACCTCACAAGAGGTGACTAATCCAAGAATCCACACCCACTCACGCACCCTCCACTAAGAAATCACTCATTTTCGATAACTACCAAAGACGGAGAAGTCCTACAAGCTCACAGTACAAGAAGAAAGAAAGGAAAACAAATACAAACAATAGCTTACAGGTTTTACAACTGAAAACCCTAACCCTAGCTTTCTTCTTCAGCTGTAGATCCGCCTCTTGACTTGAAAAACCTCCAAGAACCTTCAAGAACTGGCGATCTGAACTTTGTGGAGAAGCTCTGGGAGCACACTGAAGATCTGAGATGAATTGGTGAAGTTCTACCGAAAGAATCGAACGCCTGCAGCTAAATACGATGCCAACGGTCGAATCCCGATCGATTGGATTGCTCGCAATCGATCGGGGAGGCTTTGGATCGATCGGCTGATCGATTCAGAGCACCTCTGTGCTCTAGAAAAAATGCCTGGATCGATCGGCTGATCGATCCAGGGCTTATCGCGCGATGTCGCACCTCCCAATCGATCCACTGATCGATTGGGGGCTCTGGATCGATCGACCGATCGATCCAGAGGTGTTCTGTTTGTGCGATGCTTCTCCCCAATCGATCCACTGATCGATTGGGAGGAGCTTTGTCGCGAGGACTCACCTGATCGATTGGCCGATCGATTTGGCATGATCCAATCTATCGGTTGATCGATCCAGATCTTGGTTTTTGCCCAAAACCAAGTCCAAAGCCCCCTAAACCAATATCTAGTCAACCATGACTTGTTGGTACATAAAACTTAGCATCCAGTCACCCTTGACTAGCTAGGACTCTCTCACCAAATGTCTGGTCAATCCCTTTGACCTACTTGGACTTTTCTCCTCTTGCCAAGTATCCGGTCAATCCTTTTGACCTACTTGGACTTTTCTTCCTCGTGCCAAGTATCCGGTGAATCCCTTTGACCTACTTGGACTTCCACCAGATGTCTGGTCAACCCTGACCCATCTGGATTTCCCTTGCCTGACTTCACTCACCAGAACTTTCACCTAGTTTCACTCACTAGGATTTCCATTTGCCTAGCTTCACTCACTAGGACTTTCCAACTGCCTGGCTTCACTCACCAGGATATTTACCTAGCTTCACTCATTAGGATTTTCCAACTGCCTAGCTTCACTCATTAGGACTTTCCAACTGCCTGACTTCACTCACCAGGATTTTCCAATCAAGTATCCAGTCAACCTTGACCTACTTGACTCTTCTACACAATCTCCCCACATGAACAACTGCACCTGCAATCTCCATGTGTTGTTTACATGTATTGTCAAACCATCAAAACATAAACATTAAGACTCGAGCTTGACCCAATTCAAGCTCAGTCAAACTAGGTCAACCTTGACCTGGGGAATATTGCACCAACACTTACGTGGATATATCATGTCCTGATCGATTTTATGAGCAATGGGATTCAAAAAAAGACCTCTCGGGTTGATGTCATCCGGGCCCTGGATTCTCACCCCCTTTGTTCCGAAACAGCCGGAAAACTTCACTTTCTTTGTAGGATTGAAACACACACGTCGTGTTTCCATTCAATTTTTTTCCAACATATAATCCCCTCCTGTACCACGATAGAATATCTATATTATCATCGGATTATCATTTTTTTTCTTATAACAAATATAATTCCCCTCGTTCGGATATATTATTAGTGAAATTAAAATTAATATTAAGAATAATCTTAACCTCGAAGAAAAGCATTTAATATTCTCTAATGGAAAAATCATATATTGTCATAATAAACTCGGACACACATTATATCTAATTAATTCAATTCAGATGTATTTCCTTAATAAATACATATAAGTACAAGAATCTAAACTTGCTCGATGAAAAATCATATACTATTTTTTCAACATGCTAAGCTTACGTGGCATTCTTAATTCTTGATATTTATTTTTTTAGAAAAAAATATTGGAGTAATAAAAATTGACATAATTAAAAAATTATTTAAAGGAAAGAGACAAGGGAAAGTCCATTGTAAGATATGTGTCCTCCATTTAAGTTAACAAATCAATCATGATTTCATACCTAAGAGATCGGATTCAATTCATAGTCGTCTCCTGCCTTGTCTCTCGCTCTTTATATAATCGTCGTCCCAAATCTGTATCTCCACCAATCTGGAACGCCAAGGCTCAGGAGGAGAAGATGAACGCCAACAGAGACGAAACAGAGCGCGAAAAGGTCCTCGAGCTCGACCTTTTAGTCAAGCTCGGAGCGATCAAGGCCGAGCCCGCTACGCCAGAACCCGCGCCGAGAGTGTTCTCGTGCAACTACTGCCTGAGGACGTTCTCTAGCCCTCAGGCTCTCGGTGGCCATCAGAACGCTCACAGGCGTGAGCGAAACCAGCCGAGAGTGTTCTCGTGCAATTACTGCCCGAAGACGTACCCCAGCCCTCAGGCTCTAGGTGGGCATCAGAATGCTCACAGGCGCGAGCGAAACCTCGCCATGCGAGGCGCCGCCGCGGAATTTCTGCAGTACGCTGGCCGGAGTCGCGACGTACCAGTGCGCTCCGTGATCCACATGCCGTACCTCGGTGCTCCGGCCGAGTCCGCCACTGCAGGTGGGCTGTTGTACAGGCCCCACAACGGATATTTGCGGTCCAACCCTGCAGCGTGGAGAGAAGTGCCGGCACTTCCGGCGCCGGCTGTTAAGCTCGAAGTGGAGTCGATCGGGAGGCAATGGATAGGAGGGGAAGGCGGAGGATCATATTCGAACGCGAAGCCAGGAGACTCGTCCAACTTTATTGACTTGACACTTAGACTTTAGACGAGCCACAATTATGCATGTCTGCTTTTCTAATGGTTCTTGGATTTTAGATTCGTCGTTGGCTGTCTATGCTTTTCTATGGGTTCTTGTTCTAATTTCTCGCTATTTTTACTGAAATAAATCTGATTTGTATAATAAATAAGATTTATAGTTACATAAATCCTTGGCGATAGTTTTAGATTGGGCCAAGACAAACTACCGCGACTACGTCACTAATACGGATAGCTATGACTCTTTTTATGATATTTCTATTTATTATTTTAGAAATTTATAATTCTTCCATTTAATGTAGATCTAGCAATATTTAAGATGTTTAGTTTTGATAGATATGTTGGAGCATACACTACAACAAAAATCACTTTTCGCAGCGCGCTATTAACAGCGTACATTAAAAGCATGCCGTTAATAGTATTATTAACGGCGTGCATGTTGATGTGTGCTGTTAATAGTATGAACTTTGAAATAAAAAAAGGTATTAACAGCGCGCATTAAAAGCACGCCGTCAATAATATATTATTAACAGCATGCATGTTAATGTATGATGCGAATAGTTAATAATAATAACAAAACGTAGTAAATAAAAAAACATGATTAAAATTTAATAGTTAGTTTGGAAATAATAAAGAAAAAGTAATAAAAAAATAAAGTTATATTAAACAAAATTAAATTAAAAAAAATACATGAAACAAAACGTAACTTAATTGGTTAAAAAAGTTGTTGTAACTTGGTTAAAAAAGTCAACAAATCTTTCGAATAAAATTAACAGCCAAACATTATAACTTGGTTAAATAAAGAGTAGATTATGCTAAATAAAAAAAAAACGCACAAAGCCTAAAAACGCCCGAAGCCTAAAAAACGCCCGAAGCCTAAAAAACGCTCGAAGCCTTCGCCGCCGAAGCCTTCACCGCAACCTCTCCGCAATAGTTCTGCCTCTCTTCACTACCGTCGCCGTCGCCGTCGCCGTCGCCGGACTCCTCTCTACCTCTCGGCACTCACCGCCACCAGCCGTAGGAATCCTCTCCGGCCGCACGACTCCACCCCGCCTCTCCGCACTCGCCGTCGCTGCAAGACGTTCTTCCATCTCTCCGTACCATAGGACCACAGCAAGAGTAAGCAAGCCCTTTGATAGCCACTCCACACTCTACATCAAGCCAAAAGCTCAAAGCAAAGGTAACCCTAATCTCTATGTCCCTAAACTTATTTGGGCGGCACTCTACAGCAAGTAGTTTTATTCATAAATTGGAGCTCGAGTGTATTTATATATTTTACGATTTTGTGTTCATTCTACTTACATTGAAGATTTTAATCTTGCATGTTCATATTGCCAGCACTACATTGTTCTATCAATTTTTTTCTTTGATCCCCATTCCTGTTTGACCTATTTATATTGTGGACCAGTCCCAGTTCATGAGTTTTCATGCCACTCTGGTCATGTATGCTAGAATTTAGTAGTTACATTTAATGCACATCTAGTTTTAGTCTGTATCATATGTGTTTCCAGGATTTAGTTTCACCTCCAAGCAAATTACATTATGTGATTCTGTTTGTCTGCTGTCTAATGTACCTGCTAAACTTTTGGGTTTCATATTTTAGACTATTTCTTTTCATACTTCCTAGAGCTGATCTCTATGTAATTTATTGCACTTTTATTAGTCGACAAATCTTTGACTTGTGATCTTCTGGAATATTATTGCCTGTCCTTTTTAGATATATATGTGATCTTCTAGGTTTATTAGTCAACAAATTGCATTATGTGATTTGCCGGACCAGTGGTATGAGTTTTTTTTTTTTGGACTTATATTGAGAGAGATGTATTTCTTTGGTAGCCAAGAATGTTAGCTACTTCCTCCTTTCTTTCCTCTTATTTTTCTTAGAAATTATTTTGGAGTATAGTGTCTCAAATTGTTACTATTATTTTTCTTTTAAATTCTTTCCACAGCATAGATTAATTCTGATTTAATAGAATTGGTTAGGGATGATCAATTCTATAGAGTGCAGTGGAGGAGTTGGATTAATAATTACAATTTCGCATCCTCTTTTTGTGAGCGATTTATATAAAAGATTTTTTAGTTTCGATTGCTTAATGCTTCGATTTGTCTTACAATATTTGCGCTCCAAGAGTCATGCCTTTCTTCTTTATAAAATGATCAAGTATTTTACTAGTTTTAATTTACAAGCATGTTATCGATGGTATAATTCAACACCTCCCATTTTCTTATCTTGATGGTATAATTTAACACCTTCCATTTTCTTATCTTGATTTGGAATACGCTAATTAGATTAGAATTAACTGATCTTGTGTGTTACATGCATATATTAATACAATTCTATTAATTATGCTACCCTTGCTCTACATGAAATCCACATTATTTAGTTCTCACCATTGATATATTTTGTTTGATCTTTTGACACGAGTATATCATTAGAGACAATGATTGATACGTGTAACAAGAATGAATGAATGGATATAAAAATAATGATTAAATATATTAAACTAAAAAAGAAAAAAAACAAATTATCAGTCTTTAAAGTGTGTGAATAATACTTTGACATGGCTAGTAAATACTACTATGACACATGATATTTATTTGTTTAAAATATTATGATGTAGGAATCAATTTTTTATATTTAATTTTTTTATTTATTATGTGGTGTTTTCTTATACATATATTTTGATAAAATCTCATAATTATTTCATATAAATGAAAAAGGTTTATTCACGAGATGGATAAGGAATGGATGCATCTGCCTTCAAGGCTTGTACCCGAGTATGAAGAAGGGGTAAAAAAATTTATTGCACAAGCTAGGAACTATGCAAAAACACGTGAAGTAATTTTATGTCCTTGCAAGCGTTGTAAAAATAAAAAGTATATGAAATTTGACCAAGTGTATGACCACTTAATTATTAAGGGGTTTGATCCTACTTACACTACTTGGGTCTTCCATGGGGAAACTTATAACTCACAATCTCAAGATGAAGGTAGTTCAAAAGGAGTTCAAAAAGAGGATGAATGTAGAGAGGCATATCACTTATATAAGGATGTTTTGGTGCCAGAAGAAATGGTTGGACACACTATGTCTGGGGAAAAAGATTATGAGTTTGATGATTTATTAAAAGATGCAGAAACACCTCTCTTTCCTGGTTGTACAGCTTATACAAAGTTGTCGGCAGTCGTCACACTATATAATTACAAGTCTACTAATGGTCACACCGACAATAGTTTCAATGAGCTCCTTAAGATCTTAGGTGACATGCTTCCAGAAAACAATACACTTCCAGAAACTGTTTACACAATGAGAAAATTATTAAAACCATTTGATTTAGGATACGAGAAAATTCATGCTTGCCCAAATGATTGTTGTCTATTTAGAAAAGAGTTTAAAGATTTGGACTCATGTCCGAAGTGTGGTTCCTCAAGATGGAAGATAGACAAAGTCACCACCAAAGTTTCTAAAGGAGTTCCTGAGAAGGTCCTACGATATTTTCCAGTGATACCAAGATTCAAAAGGATGTTTAAATCAAAAGAAAAGGCTGAAGAGTTGATTTGGCACTCGAACCACAAAAGTCAAGATCATATGATGCGTCATCCAGTTGATTCAGTGGCTTGGCATACAATAGATCATAAGTGGCCAGATTTTGCATCAGATCCTAGAAATCTCCGCCTTGGTCTTGCGACAGATGGATTCAATCCTTTTGGTGACCTTAGTTCCAGATATAGTTGTTGGCCAGTTATTTTGGTCAATTATAACCTTCCTCCATTGATGTGCATGACAAAGGAAAATCTTATGCTGACATTACTGATTCCAGGTCCAAAGCAACCGGGAAATGATATAGATGTATACTTGGAACCCCTTGTGGAGGATTTAAAGGAGTTGTGGGACACAGGTGTGGAGGCATATGATGCATTTAGCAAGTCAATATTCAACCTGAAGGTTATTTTGATGTGGACAATCAATGATTTTCCAGTTTACGGAAATCTAGCTGGATGTGCCACAAAAGGAAAATTTGGTTGCCCAATATGTGGTGAAGACACATGTTCTATGTGGCTTAAATATAGTAGAAAGTTTGCATACTTAGGCCACAGGAGATTTCTTTCTCCTAATCATCCATTTCGTCAGAAAAAAAAGTGGTTTAATGGGGAAAAGGAGAGTAAAGGGAAACCTAGACTTTTGAATGGGTTAGAAATTATCAATGTATTGAAAGATATTGAAAATGACTGGGGTAAAAAGAAAAAGGGTGAGACTGTCAACACTTTGAGGAAAAAGAGGAAGAAACATGAGAGTTCAAAAGTGGTACAAAAACCAGTTCAAAGGTGGAAGAAAAAGTCAATTTTTTTCAATCTACCATATTGGAGTGTAAGTTATTTTTCACTGTATTCATTAGCTTTTACAATTTGTTATTTTTTGTTCCTAAATTATGTTCTAATATTCTGAACTAACTATAAATCATGTTGATGTTTACCTTTAGGGCCTCTTACTACGTCATAACTTAGATGTGATGCATGTTGAAAAGAATGTTTGCGAGAATATCATAGGCACATTGTTAAACTTGAAGACAAAATCCAAAGATGGTGTGAATGCTCGCAAAGATTTGGTACACTTAAAAATTAGACAAGAATTACATCCTCAAGAAAAAGGAGAAAATAAATATCATTTGCCCGCTGCACCATACACATTATCTAGAAAAGAAATGGATGTGTTTTGCTCTAGGTTGAAGAAAATAAAGTTACCCGATGGATATAGTTCAAATATTGATAACTGTGTTTTTGTAGAAGATCATAATATTATTGGGCTGAAATCTCATGATTGTCATATTCTAATGCAACAATTGCTATCAGTAGCATTGAGAAATCTTCTACCGAAAGGTCCACGTAATGCTATATTTATGTTGGGTGCATTTTACAATGAATTATGTCAAAGAGTATTAGACCGGAACCGTTTAGAACAACTCGAGGAGAATATTGCTGAAATTCTATGCATGTTGGAAAGGTATTTTCCACCTGCTTTCTTTACCATCTCGGTTCACTTAACAATTCATTTAGCAAGAGAGGCTCGTTTGTGTGGACCAGTCCAATTCCGTTGGATGTATCCATTTGAAAGGTAATAAATTATTATTATTATTTTTGATAATTTTAATATTATAAAATAATTTATATTTTATTAAACACTTCTTTCATTTGAATTTTGCTTTGTGATTTAGATTTATGAAAACACTAAAAGGGTATGTGAAGAACCGGGCAAGACCAGAAGGATGCATAGCTGAGTGTTACCGCGCAGAAGAACGAATGATATTTTGTAGTGCTTATATAAAAAAGGCTTATAGTATTGGTGTTCGTTCTAATAGGAATGATGATTTGGAAGATGGATTATTAGAAGGTCGCCCAATTTCTAAAGGGAAAGAAAAGATTTTAGAGGACCACGTGTTGCAAGCTGCACATCGATATATATTATTCAATAGTGCAGAAGTTGAACCTTACTTACAGTGAGTGTAGTTAATTTCATATTGTTAGTCTTGATCTATTACATTTCTTATGTATTCTAACATCTCCTTTCAATGATTTTAAATAGGATGCACATTGACGAGCTTAAACAAACAAATCATCGTTTCTCAAGTAATGAAACATTGTTACAAAAGAAACATATGGAAACATTTGCCGAATGGTTATCAAAACAGGTTTCTGTTAACTCTTCAGGTCGAATTCAATGGCTAGCACATGGTCCTAGAAAGCACGTTACATCTTATACAGGATATATTGTAAATGGATATCGGTTCCACACAATTGATGTTAGAAGGTCGACACAAGATAGTGGTGTTTCAATTGAAGTCGATACTATTTATCAATCTAATACTAATGACAATTCACATACAGTAGGAAGATTATCATACTATGGAGTTATTCGAGATATTATTTTGCTAGATTACTATTCTTTTAAAGTGCCTGTTTTTAGATGTGATTGGGCCAATCCTGGAACTGGTATCAAAATTGAAGATGGTTTTACACTGGTCAACTTACATCAAGGACTAAAAACTTTTGAAAGTGATCCTTTCATTTTAGCATCACAAGCAAAGCAAGTATTCTATTCTAGGGATAATGATGAATCAAATTGGTATGTGTTGCTAAAAGCGCCGCCTCGAGGTATTCATAACATGAACGTGCTTGAAGAAGATGCTTATACGTCATCAACACCTCTTGATGTATCCCAACTTGAGATTAACATTACTGAGAAAGAACCGTACTCAAGGAATGAGTGTGAGGGAATTGATGTGATTGAGACATGATGGACATTTTCAACTATATATTTTATAGTTATTTATTTTGATTGATACATGTTCTTATCAATAATTGCATAACTCTTTATTTAGTGTTTCAATATATTTGTCTGCTTATTTATTTTCAGCAATGCATCATGTCATATTATATATTTGACCAGGTCATTACATAGCTTTCAAAGGATGAGTAAAATGGTTAAAAAACGTGGCAAAGGATCTGTAGCTGAAATTCAGGTGATATTGTATTATATTTTAAATCTTGGTTTATTTTACTAAAGACATTTCAATATCTCTTTTTGCTATTTAACAGGAAAATATAACTAATAAGTTATCGAGAATGGACTCTAACAATTTAGCCAATTCATCAGAAGATTTGCATGGTAAAGAACCAATTGCTGATGAGAAAATTGATAAGAAAAAAGGACGAGGTGCGTCAAAGTTGAAAATGGTTAGTGGCCAAGACAAGTGCAAAGAGCTGGAGTGTAATGAGTTTGGTCAGCCGATTGGAGATAATTCAGTGAAGTACGCTTCTTTCCTAGGTTGCATGATAAAGGAATTTGTGCCATATACATTAGATGGATGGAGTGATATTGATGAAGAAGTGAAAGATAGGATGTGGAGTTGCCTTCAGGTAATATATTTAGTTACTTAATTTTTCATTTCCATTTTTATAACAAAATGTAGACATATTTTTGTGTTATTAAATGTGCAGATGACTTATAAAGTTGAGGATTGGGAAAAGAAAACAATTTTTCAAATTTGTTGGAGCATATATGATTATATGATTGTAGATTTATACATAAACATGTAATACTAATGCAAATCAAGAAGTGAAGGAACTCAAAAATATTTAAATATTTAATTAATTTTTCTCATACATGAAGAAAAATGCAGAACAAGTTGTTGATTAACTTAATAATACTCGATCAAATAAAGATAAAATTTGTTGCCTTCAAATTTATTGAAATAATTGAATTTGGAATATGGTAATACTACACCACTAATAGGGATAGCTATGGGTCTTTTTTATGATATTTCTATTTATTATTTTAGAAATTTATAATTCTTCCATTTTGTAAATATAGCAATTTTTAAGATGTTTAGTTTTTAAGATATTTAGTTTCGGTAATAGGTGGGAGCATATGATTGTAGATTTGTACATAAACATGCAATACTAATGCAAATCAAGAAGCGAAGGAACTCAAAAATATTTAAATATTTAATTAATTTTTCTCGTACATGAAGAAAAATGCTTTGAGGAACAAACGAGGGGTTTGTCGATTGACTTAATAATATTCGATCAAATAAAGGTAAAATTTGTTGCCTTCAAATTTAGTAGTATAGTATTACTATGGTGGGAGTATATATGATGCTCACGAGATCGATAAGGCAAAGTTAATATTGTATGATCGGTGCATGTGAAAGGGGAATGAATCACGTGTCTTTAAAAAATTTTAACTTTTTGAATTAAAGTGCAATGAAAAAATAGACTAAGTAAGAAAGAACGAAAGAAAAAGAACACCAATATTTTTTTGTTACTTGATTCGGAGTCCTTGTCGACTCCTACTCTAAGATCCACGATCTCTCGGACCGTATCGATCGGTAATCTACCAAAAAACTCTTCTAGAACTGTTGGAAGAGTTAAACGAGTACAGAAATAAAGAATAGTGTAACAATCTACACGGTCTTTTGAATAATAACAATGTAACTAACTTTAATTAAAATTTACCAACACTGGATTGTTGAAATTTAGAGCTCGTGTGTTGATGTCGGTCTGTCATCAACGGTTGGATATCTTGGAGCAGTAGCGCAGCGACAGTACAGCGTTCGGAGTAGCAGAAGAATTGTAGTAACTTGAAAATGAATTGTATTATTCTGGTGGTCAAACAACCCTTTTAAGGAATGTTGAGGTTGCCTCTAGCCTTTTCAGAGGCATCTTCAGCTACAAAAATTATTCCTCAAGTTTCCAGGTGCTCCGAGGTGCCTCTAATGCAGTTCGAGGCGACACCAGTGCACTCCAAGGCGCCTCCCCACCGTGAGAACTTTATCCTCAAATTTCATCCATGCAAGGGTGCCTCCACGTCACTCCGAGACGCCTCCTTGACCTTTCAAGGCGCCTCAGATACTGTTCATGAAAGGCTAATTTTTGCACACTAACTCCTACAATGTATGTTATCCCAAATTGATGGTTCTCGTAAAACCTAAACCGCATGAATTCTAGACAATCAAAGTAAAAATTTGAATAGGAAAACAAGAACATATGAGCATGGATTTTCGTTTCATCGAGAATACGACATAAGAAAATAAATAATGTAATTACAAAGAACTTGAATGCAGCGGAATTGTCATGGTTCTTCGTGCAAAGCTCGTCGATCCAATAATCCTGCGGAACAAGAAGAGGAGAAGAAGGTTGGCCTTCCGGAGGAGTTAGGGTTGACGGCGCCAGATTCTCTTCGTCAATGGGGAACGAAGAAACGTCTCAAGATTACCCTAATTATTTGGGGACCAACCCATTATATAGTGCACATTTATTATCAGCCCATAGATGATAATAGATGCGGGACTATAGGTTCTACACATATGAGATCCACATCCAATTGCCCGAAATCCACTAGACATAAGTTAGATCACTTTAAAGGGTTTGGATCGTATTCACGTGTACAACTTACAAATAAACCCACCAAATAGGGATAATTATATCCAACACAAATAACAAAAAAATAACCTATAAAACAGAGTTAACACCATAAAATAAAATGACTATTAATTAGATTCTATCTTCCTGAGACTAGGATCTAGTTATGGTTTCATCTTAGACTTCTAAAATGGATCTAAGCCGGACCAACACCTAAAGTCCTTAATTGGGACTCGTCCTCACTAGATCACTCTCCTTCAGTGACTCGCCTCACTGATCATGGGAAATACCTATGGACTAAAAAGGAGCAAACTAATTTCGTAGCAAATGACAAAACAAAATTCTATCTGCTAACTGTTCTTCCTCCCCAAGAAGTAAACAGAATCGGTAGCTATGACTTGTTTAAAGAACTCTAGAAAAAATATCTAGAATTACACGAAGGAACCTCGGAGGTGAAACTAGCAAAATGAGACTTGCTCCGTAACCAAATAATCAATATTTGACTTGAAGAATCAAAAACGGTTGCTCATCTACACGGAAGAATCAAGGAGTTAATCATTGGATTAACGAATCTCAGAGAAACGGTAACTAATCGAGACTCACAAGGGTATGCTTGAAATGTGTTCCCGAGAACACCGGAATAGACGTCTATAGTAGATTCCTATTATATCTCCAAGGACCTCAAAGTAAGTACACTAGAAAATCTTTTTTTACTTTCAAATTATACGAGTCTCAGTGTATATGACAAAGAAAGGGACTAAATTAGAACCTAGCACTCCAAGCTCAAAAGAGCGGACCAGATTCAGACTCATCGAAGACGAAGCAGCTTTCATGGTAAGAAAATTTTCTAAGTTTTTTAATCTAATAAATTTAACAAATCGCAGGCTAAGAAGTTTGTTCCGAGAAAATAAAAATAAGATGCTATAACTGTCAAGAAGAAGGACACATCAAGGATGACTACCCGAAACCAAAAAAGAAAGAGAAAAAGAAAGGGCAAAGTAAACCAAAGCACAAAATCTAAAGACAATGTGGGACGAGTAATCATCAGAGTCCAAACTGGAAGAGTATGCCGGACTAGCATGACGAGTCACCAAGATGAGAGTATCGATAAAGGGGAAGCTACATCTGAGGAAAGTAGTAGAGAAGGGGGAGTATACAACTTCGAGTTTGATATGGTAAGTGAAGTACACCTTCTACCTCCTGATCAACTCTATTATAAAAAGCATTAATCTCTAAATCTTTATATAAGCTAAAATTTAAGAATAATAAATTAAAAAGGAAAATATTGATTTGAAAATAAAAGTAGCTAATGTATGTCCATTACAATTATTTGATAAAATCAAAAATTAAAAATTAAAAGAAGAAATAGAATTACTCAAACAAAATTCTTCATGCTTAAATACCTCTCGAAATTCAAATGTTAGATATAGTATTAGGCTTAATTAGTATTTACGATTTCACAAAAACAAAATTGCACAAATAGCTAGAACTTATATTCCTAAAAATTATTTGATAAATCTAATAAGTAAAATTTATATTGGATTCTCAAATCATACTTAGTATAATTTAAATTAATCTTATGCATGCTTTAAAATTTAATGTGTTTTTTCTTCTCATTGTTTAAACAAATTAATTATTTATCATTCTTACTATTAATATTTCGAGTTAAAATTTTTTACAATGCTATCTGATGATTTGATCTATTAACAGAGAATTATTTCAAAATATTTAACTGTTATATGATTTGTTTTGAATTTTTTAATGAAATTCATACTATTAAAATTAAAAAATGTTTCACAGATCTATTTTTAAAAAATGTATTTTTCAATGATAAACATTATATTATCTGTAACATGAAACTTTTTGAAATTTTATAACGGTTATATTATTTCTTTATGAATTTTTCAATGAAAAACATATTTTTAAATTAAAAAACTTTATTTGATTTATTTTTGATTTTTTTTTTTATTATATGTTCCCTATCACAAGAAATTTTTTCGAGATTTTCCAATCATTATCATCTGAATTATTTTAAATATTTTATAGAAAATAATATTTTTATTATTAAAACTGATTAAGACTTTATTCATGTAAAATTTAATTTTTCTGAAGATAAACATCATATCTTATATGTTCACAAAAATTAAAATGACTTTTCAAAGTCTAAAACCATTTTTTAATCAAAATATATATTTCTATCTCAAAATATGTATTTTTATGCTCAAAATTATTAATTTATTCATGAACATTTTTGCATTGATCAGAAACCCATCTTTGACCGCGATAGCAATTTTCATGATTTTTCAAAAAGTTAAAGTAATTTTTAAAATTAATTTTACAAAATCTAAGACTTAATTCTTCAAAATTTCTCTGTAAAATAATTTTAATGACAATACAAAAATATAGAAATTTTGGTATAGAACACCCATGAAAACTTTTCTGATATTTTTTTTATTTATTTTTTCCCTATTCTTTTTTTTTTTTTTTTTTTGATGTGATCAAAAGAAGGAAAATACATGGATGCTAAGTTTAAGGGGAGGTTTTATTGCTTTTCATTGTATTAATTTTAGTACATTTCATATTTGTAATAACATGATATATCTATTGCAATTTTAATTAGAATACTTTATTTTAACTCTAACTTAACTCGGGTTGATGCATATTAAAACGGGAGAGATTCTAAATATCCCAAGTTAATTTGTATGTGATCCACTTGTTGGATCGAGACACCTTCCTTACGCATGGAAGGCGTCTTTCATGGCTATGGAAGACGCCTTCAACTAGACTGGTTCGAGCCATTGTAGTGGATAAAACTTTATCCAGCGGTGCCACATCTCGCCTTCAGCCCTATGGAAGGCGCCTTAAGCCTGCGGATAAGTTTTCAAGAACTATAAAAAGACCATTGGACCTAGGAAAGACGTAACAATTTGAGTATTTATTTCCTATCAATAGTCTGAGCTTTCACTGTGCGTAAGAGGCTTCTCCGCCTTCACCGAAGAAGATTCTTAGTGAGCTTTCATCTGCCTTGAATTAACAACCACCCGGTTGTAATCAAGTAAATTCTGAGTGTCTTTCTTTTAGTTTTGTATTGTTTATTTTTATATTATTGCTGCTAATCTAAGTTGAAAGTTGAGAAAGGTGTTTTGTTTTAGTGTTTCAGGCAACTCAACCCTCTCCAGCCGGCCTACCCGATCCTTCAAGTGGTATCAAAGTCAAACAGCTTCAGGAGGACTAACCGTCGAACGAAACACACGAAATGGCCGGATCAAGCATTCACCCACCAAAGCTCGATGGGGAGTTCGCCAACTGGTAAAAGAAGATGGAGGTATTTTTCGAAATTGATTTCGATTTATTTTTAATAATGGAGTTTGGTTTTGTAGCAACCAAAGGTAAAGAAAAATACCACTGGACAAAAAAGCAGTGTGACGATTTTACGTCAAATGGTAAAGCTGAATTTCATCTTTTAAGCGTACTATCGGTTGAAGATCTCGACAAAATCGACGACTACCAAAGTGCAAAAGAACTTTGGGAAAGGTTATTGAAGCTCCATGAAGAACCAAAAGAAGTCGAATCCAACTCCTCGATGAACACCAAGTCATCATCAGAAGAATCTGAAACCGAGGAAATCGTCAGAACGACTCTAATAGCTGAGTACCTACCAGAAGACAAAGCAAGCTTGTCTGAAATGAGCATCGATGAAGGGGGAGCGTCAACAAAAAGAAAACAGCAGTTCAAGGGAGCTAGGGACAATGAGATTGACAAGGTAAGTCAGGTATGATCTCTTCCACCTGATAAGTTGTTTAAATTTGTTAAATTATTAACTAAAGACTATTGTAAACTTAAAAAAGAAAACAAATAATTAAAAATAATTTTGGTCAAATCTTGTCTGTTAGAAGATTTTGAAAAATTAGAAATTGAAAATGATAAATTAAGGACACAAGTAGAAAACTTAGAAAATCATATATGTTTAACTATTAAAGCTCAAAATTTTAAAAGACTAAGCTGATATCTTAGATTTCACAGGGGTCAAATTAGAAACATTCTCAAAAGTTATGTGCCCCCAAAATTCTTGATTAATCCTATAGGAAGAAACTTATACTGGATTCCAAAAAACTTGCATAAATTAAAGTAAAATTGGACTTAGAGCTTTCAGAAAAGTTAAATGTTTAAATTCTTTAAGAGGCTTTGTCTAGAAGTGATTGATGATCCAATAACCAAGAAAACCTAGTGCCTCGACACAGTCTAGAAGTCAATTACTGAATTAAATATTTAATTGACAAATTGTAAGATTGTGAAATTAAGATAATATTTTTAATCTTTGTCAATTGTTTAAAAATTTCATTACTTATATTTTTTTTAACAAAAAATTTAAAGTTTCTAAAAATACTGACATTGCTATTTTTTTAACAAAATTATTTTTAAAGTTTGTCAAAAATTTTAAAATTATTTTCAAAATTATGTCAAAAACTTGATAAGTTCTTTTAATTTTTTTCTGAAAAATTTACCCTTAGATTTTTTTTTTGTACTCCAATTTTTTATGTGATCAAAGGGGGAGAAGGAAAGATTAAGTCTGGGGGAAAGTAGTTCAATTTAAATTTTAAATTTTAAATTAAAATTAAAAATATTTTTACACTTTATTACATAATTATAATTTTATTATCTTTAGTTGGTATTGCAATTTTATTATCTTTACTTTATGGTTAGTTTACCCTAACTTAACTTAGGTTGCTCACATAAAAAAAGAGGAAGATTGTCGGAACCTCAAGGTTGTTTTTGGTGTGATAAACCAATTTAGGTTAGGTTCTGTTATATTTTGATCCTTGCGTCTAAGTGTGCGGGAGCTTAGGAGCACAAAAAGTCGAACAGAAGATGCAGTTAGCGAGAAGGACGACACGGGAGAGAGATGACGGACTCAATGCATCTGAGGGGTGAGGTGCTGCAGAAGAGTACACGGGTGGATGAGAAGGATGTGCGCGGCGGCTTGAGGAACGAGAAGCCGGGAAGGAAGGCTGTTCAAGGAGAAGGCCGAAATTAGGTTCGGGTGAGCCATATTTCGGTTGGCCGAAATCACTCAAGTGGAAGAGCGAGAGGAAAAAGAAAATAAGCTGAAGCCTTTTGCTGGAAGGCACCTTCACTGTGCATGGAAGGTGCCTTCAAGCCTTCATAAGGAAGGCGCCTTCAACTCATTATGGAAGATGCCTTCCATGGCTATGAAAGGCGCTTTCGACCAGGCTGGTTTGAGCCATTCAAGTGGATAAAACTTTATCCACTGGCGCCTCACTGGAGGTACCTTCCAGTCCTATGGAAGGCGCCTTCAGCCTACGGATAAGTTTTTCCAGGGGCTATAAAAAAACCCCTGGACCTAGGAAAGACGTAACAACTTGAGTATTCATTTCCTAACAATAGTCTGAGTGTGTAAGAGGTTTGTCCGCCTTCACCGAAGAAGATTCTTAGTGAACTATCATTTAGCTTGGATTAACAACCACCTCAGTTGTAACCAAGTAAATTCTGAGTCTCTTTCTTTTAGTTTCATATTGTTTATTTTTATGCTATTGTTGTTAATCTAAGTTGAAAGTCAAGAAAGGTGCTTTTGTTTTAGTGTTTCAGGCATCTCAGCCCTCTCTAGCCGGCCTACCTGGTCCTTCAAATTTAACATAAAAGATATAGGTTTAGCTGATATGATTCTACGAATCAAGATTCTTAGAACAACAAAAGGACTTATTTTTAGTCGGTCTTATTACATAGACAAACTTCTTGAATAATTACGAAGAGTGATATTGCATTAACACAAACACCGATAGATACTTGTCAACATCTATCAAAGAATTGAGGAGAAAGTATCTCTTAGATAGATTACTCACGAGTGATTGAAAATTTGATATACCTGATCAGTTGTACACGACCAGACTTAGCCTATGCAGTAACTAAACTGAGTGGAGACATGAGTAATCCTGGTGTTGAGCATTAGAAAGGGATAACAAGAGTATTGAGATATTTAAGTAATACTCGTGAATATAGACTACACTATATGAGATATGTGAATGAAGGATACAGCGATGTAAATTGGATATTTGAAATAAAAGACTCAAAGTCTACTAGTGGATATGTATTCACTTTAGGAAGTAAAGTTATTTCATGAAAATCTTCTAAGCAAACAATAATAACCAGATCCATGATGGAATTTGAGTTTGTAGTTTTTGACAAATGTAGTTAGGGCACGTGTAACACCCCACCCTCCTCACTACTAGACTGTGAGGGCGGAGCGCTACTGGACTACTAACTTTACTTAACTATCCTTGTTCACATGTTGATAGAAATTCCTAAAACTCTCGGAGAACTCAAAACATACAATTAACTAGCAGCGGAAGACTAAATGACTCATCTAATACATTCTTAATAAATGACAATCTTAATAAATTCTTATACTAGGTCCCAAGGCTTTTATAGTCCAGGCATCACACATCCATCCGCACCTCCTTGTCGCCTTCCTTTGCTATAACTTTTCCTTTCCTTTATCTGCAGTAAGAGGAAATGCAACTATAAGCAAAATTTGCTTAATAAGCGCTATCTAACTCACAAAAACACGAATATGCATGTATACAGAAATCTAAAACTGAATGCTCAAAAGGAAATCTACTGATGCTCATCTACTAGTGAATAAACAAACATACTGAAGTGCGAAACAAGTAAAGCTACTCATGCTCTTCTAATATCAAGGAACAGTAAGCTAATCTAAATAACATGCTAGCATAAAAGGGAACTAAACTTGCTGATTCTGAAACAAAGTGAAACTTAATTCATTTGTTCTAAGCTTATTCTTTTATACTTTTATACTTATATGAAACTTATTTCTTTTGTTCAAAAACTTATACTTATAATACTTCAAAATAATAATCAACTTCTTCTTGGGCCCGGCAACTGTACTTGCTATGCGCGCATCCCTAACTAGACCCGAGATAGTTGGTCCCGAATCTAGTAGGGTTACTAGGTTATCTAAACCTAGGGACCGACTATGGGAGCCCAGCCCAAGGACTACTGAGAGTCCTGCATACTAGGTTATCTAAACCTAGGGACCGACTATGGGAGCCCAGCCCAAGGACTACTGAGAGTCCTGCATACTAGGTTATCTAAACCTAGGGACCGACTATGGGAGCCCAGCCCAAGGACTACTGAGAGTCCTGCATACTAGGTTATCTAAACCTAGGGACCGACTATGGGAGCCCAGCCCAAGGACTACTGAGAGTCCTGCATACTAGGTTATCTAAACCTAGGGACTGACTATGGGAGCCCAGCCCAAGAACTACTGAGAGTCCAGTACAGTGCCACTGATAAAAGTAAACTACTTGTTATCTTTTAATACTTCTAATATATAATGCCTCGGCATTTTAACGAGCACCTTGTGTGGCAAAATCCCTAAAGTCTTGACTTTGGGATCTACTTAAGGCCTTGGCCTTTTTCTTTCTTTTCTTTATCTTTCTTATATTTGTTAATACCTCTAATAAAAGAATGCTTCTTTAAAAACTGAAATGTTTAAACAAATTCTAACTTTGAAATGCATAAACAAAAATCTGCATACTATGCTAATCAAAATTCTGCATACTATACTAATCAAGATTCTGCATTCTATGCTACACTATTTCTGCATACTATGCAAACATAAATTCTGCACTATAATACTTAACCAAACTGCACTATAATCTTTTTCTTTAAAAACTGCACTAAAAGTTCCACAAAAAATCTGTACTATAAATTCCACCAAAAATCTTCACTACAAGTTCCACCAAAAATCTGCACTATAAACTTTAAAGAAATCTACACCATAAGTTCTTAAGAAATCTGCACTACAAGCTCTAAAGAAATCTGCATTTTAAGCCCTAAGAAATCTACACTACAAGCTTAATTAAATTCTGCACTATAGGCTTAATTAAAATCTGCACTATAAGCTTACATAAAAATCTGCATTATAATCTTAATTAAAATCTGCACTATAAGCCTATATAAAAATCTGCACTATAAGCTTAATTAAAATCTGCACTATAGGCTTAATTAAAATCTGCACTATAAGCTTAATTAAAATCTGCACTATAAGCTTAATTAAAATCTGCACTATAGGCTTAATTAAAATCTGCACTATAAGCTTATATAAAAATCTGCATATGAGCTTAATTAAAAATCTGCACTATAAGCGCTCCTCATGCTTCGAATTTAAGAAGAACAAAGGTCCGAAACTACTCCTACTGTAGGTGAGAAGCACTTACCTTTCTTCTTAGACTCACAACCGAACAAAAAGAGCTTCTAGGACCTTGGCCGGCTGCCGGAGATGATGCCCTTACTCCCTTTCGTTTTCTGCCCGAGCTCTGCCATCGTACACAGAAGAGAAGGAGAGAATGGTTTAAGTCACGGGAAAAAAAAGAGCATCAACTTATCCCTTTTTATAACTTAATATTTCTGTTAACTCCTTAAATAAATTCGCTATCTTTTCTAAACAGACAAATCCAACATCAACTTATCCCTTTTATAATCCAATATTCTGTTAATTATCTTAAATAAATTCGCTACTTTTTCTAAACAAACAAATCCAACATCAACTTATCCCTATTTATAATATTCTGTTAACTATCTTAAATAAATTCGCTACCTTTTCTAAACAAACAAATCCAAGATCAACTTATCCCTTTTATAATCCAATATTCTGTTAACTATCTTAAATAAATTCGCTACCTTTTTTAAACAGAAAAATCTGTTTGCACACCTGGTTAGCTCTGTTTTGACCAAGTCAAAGTTCGTGGGTTCAATTCTCGGCTTGGACATTTTTAGTCGAAACTTCCTTCGTTTAGTAAAAATACCAAACGACCTTCAAAAATTACATAAAAATACTCTAAAAATTTCTAAAAATCCCTAGAATATTTCTATAGCATTTTTAAATATTTTTAAATTACTTTTAGGACTCTAATTGAGGAAATTTGGGGTGTTACAGCACGATCCTTCTCCTTCGAATCCCGTACCATCCTATTGTGTTGCTTGAGCAGATCTTGACCAAACTTGTTAGTTGTTCTTTTTTCATCTCCCATTCTATGAATACTGATTCAATCGGCTTACCACTTTTGCTTTTCTTGAATAGGTGTGATAGACTATTATTTTTTTGGTTGGAGGGAGGTGTGGACCCGAGATGATTGGGTATAAGTCGAAGTGCCTGAAGGTGTTTTGATAACCCATAGAGGATTCACCACTCATAGTGAGGAGACGTGTATCATATGACCACTCATTAGGATTATTATTCAAAGATTTTAGCCAAAGCATCATATGTTAAGAGTATGAGACTGTTGTACACATGTATGAGTAATTTGAATCTATAGAACGAGGAAGTATTACTTGAGCTAGGTATAATATAGTAAGCTTAGTAGGGACAAACATATAGACCATATCCTGAAAGTATTTTTAAACATTTTTTCAAAAATTTTAAACTTTTACCGATTAAGTCAATTTCATCATTTCATGAATTTTTTTTTACATCTTTAGATATTTCTGCTTCACTAGAAAAAAAAAATCAAATTATTTTTTTTTAACAATTAAACATAATTCTAAATTATTATTTTTTGAAATAGAAGATTAATTAGTAGAGATAGAATATTTTTAAAAATTATATCTAAAATATGTTAGCATACTAATAATTCTTGTTAAGTATCCCTAAAAATGTAAAATACGACACCTAAATAAAACCTTAAGAAATTTTTAGAAATTTTCGTAAAATTTTTCGGAGCTTGTATGACGAATTTATGGGGTGAAATTATGGGCTAAGCGGTAGCCTCTTGGGAAAACCTAATTAGTGGGAGTTGATTGTGGAAATCAACTTAGAATTTAATAATTTAAACCTATATATATATATATATATATATATATATATATATATATATATATATATATATATATATATATATAAATTCTTTTTCCCTTTCTCTTCCCCGTTGCCTTTCCTCGACACTATCAAACTCATCTCTTCTCCTCACCTTCTCGTCGTTCTCCCCAATCGACGTGCCGTAACCGTGATGTTTCTCCTCCCTCACGCATAAAGCAGAGTACGCGGAGCCTGCGTCGGCAGTGTTGCATGCTCCGCCTATCAAAGTCATCTCTTCTCCTCACCTTCTCGTCGTTCTCCCCAACCGACGTGCCGTAACCGCGATGTTTCTCCTCCCTCACGCATAAAGCAGAGTACGCGGAGCCTGCGTCGGCTCAGTTGCATGCTCCGCCACCGGCTCCGCTACATTCTCCGCCGGCGGCTCCGCTACATGCTCCGTCGTCGTTTTTGCCTCCACAGCAGGCTCCGCCTATGCTTATGCCTCCGCAGCAAACACTTTGACTACTTTTACCTCCTTTAATGCTTATGCCTCCGCAACAAACACTTCAGCTGTTTTTACCTCGGACGCAGGCTCCTCACAAAATACCTTACAATCCAAGATGGATTAAAGGACATAAATACTTTTCTTTTATTATACCTTACTATCATTGTTAAAGGACATAAATACAATCCAAAATATTATAATTTATATTTTTGGATTATATATTTCTAATATTTTTTTATGTAGAATTAAGTTGGCAAAGTAATTTATCCGATCATTGTTCTTCTGATATTCATTTTTGGTATCGTTATGTCTGTTCTATCGGTAGCGCGCCGTGATGGATATTACGGTGTTGTTGAAGATGCAATCTACACTGCTTTGGGTTTGATGTAGTTTTTTTTTCATATATATTTAAGAAGCAATGAAGCTCTGTGGATGTATGCATGCATGACGATGAATAGGGTGGAAAAAAATATCGAAATTTCGGTATACCGCAAATATCGTATTGGAATTGACTGAACTATACCGATTTTACGGTATTTCGAAAATTTCGATACGATAAAATACCGTACCGAAATTTTTGATATCGGTATCGGTATATGATTTTTAGTGAAATTTTCGGTATACCGTACCGATACCGAAAATTTACTCTAAACGATATGAATATTAAAAATTCGGTATATCGAAATTCGGTATACCGAAATTTTGGTACGGTATCGGTATAAAAAAATTTTATATTGTATTTTTTGGTATGGTAACGATATGGGAGTTGGTGGTTCGGTATATCGTACCGAATCACCCCTGACGATGATTGGATTTTTTTTATTAATGAGAGATCTGTTTCCAAATTAAATAATTTTTTTTAAAAAAAAGGCTATTCTAAATTTATTTAAAAAATTAAAAACATATATTAGTTAGTTGACTGAGCCATCATCTTTTATACATATTTTAAAGTTATTATATATATATATATATATATATATATATATATATATATATATAATAACGGACTTCTCCGTGCGGACTCATCCGCACCTACAGATTTTGGTTTTTTTTTTTATATATTTTTGAATTTTTTTTTACCTTCCTCGTACTCCTCTCTCTCGTCGCCGTGTGCATGTGCCAGCCTCGCCGCCCTCCTCGACGCTGGCCGGCTGGGCACCACCCACCAGTCACCCCGCCTCCTCGCCTCCGGCCGCCCACCACCCGCCGGCAGCCAGAATCCCAGTCGAAATCCGGCCGCGATTGCGGTCGCTAGCGTGGTGGCCAAAACGCGGCCAGATTTCTGCCGGATTCCGGTTGAAATCCGGCCGGGAATCGGATGGAGTCTGGCAGCGACCGGATTCCGGCCGCGATCGCGCCATCGTCATCGCAACCGCACCTGCCTCCGTCGCGATGGCGTCCCGACGCGCCCGCGTCAGGATTCCGACGAAGGCGTGTCCGGATTCCGGCGCAATCACGGCCGGAATCCGGATGCGACTGCGCCGGAATACAGTCGCCTGCCCTACACTTTCGGAATCGCCTGTATCGCGGCGGGAATAGAGATGTGGCCGGATTCCGAACGCTATCCCCGACGGGTTCACCTTCTGGTCTATAGTATGGGTGTCTCCAGGCGGCCGGAGGCCGCCGGCGGTGGCCAGATGGCCGGTGGTAGGGCGTGTGGCGAGTGCGCGAGGAGGCGCGGTGAGCACAGTGAGCAGCGAGGAGGCGCTTGGCACACGAACGGTGTTCATGGTTTCGGCGAGAGAAAAAAAAGGAAAAGTTGCATTTAAAAAATTAAAATTAAAAAGACATGGCAAAGTCCGTAGCAATCCGTAGGATAGAGTCCGTAGCATAACAAAACTATATATATATATAGAGGTAGGATATCAATTAATTATTATAAAATATTAATAGCAATGAAGTAAAAGATAATTATTATGTTGATTTTTACAAAAATTAAAAAAATTAGTAATAATATATATATATATATATATATATATATATATATATGGTAAAGGGTTCACCCTAACCTTAAATGTTTTCATCAACTTAAAATAAGGGTAGTTGATGGTCTAGCTACTCGCAAGAGCTCTTCCTCTCCAACTAAGAGATTCTTCTATTAGCAAAAGTCAACATGTAGATATCTCTTTCGTACCGAGGGAAGAAGCTACCCTTTCCAATATTTAGCTCAAAGCTTTAGTGTCAAATTCTCTGAAATAAGTTAATTTAATATATATGATTTTTTCCATTTCTTATTCATATATAGCATATTACATATTACAAAATTGACTAATTAGTACACAAGCCTCAAAAATCAGACTCATAAAAGCCTATGTTGTTGTGGTTATAACTCGGCTTTGAATACTTCCAACTACCGCATCGGCTTTAGGAGGCTTTTTCATACCGAGGTCACTAGCTAGGCTACGTTCAAGGATGGATTCAAGAATTAAAAGTGCAATCGACATTTGGGGTATGGAAGGGCTGGGCTAAATAAGAAGTGGGCTTTAATGCTAATCTTAAATTTAGCCAAATTTCTTCTTCGATTGCACCATTAAAGAAGTGCAATTGAGTATGAGCTGAATTAGTGCCTAGGATAGTCATTATATGGCCGTCCTTGGCTAAGCTTATACAACTCCATCATGCTAGCACCACATGTTCTAAACGCAAAGGTCAATTTGAGTTGATTTACTTTGGCCCGAGGGACTCCATTTTGAGTTAATTAGTTCAAGCTGAGTAAGAGTTAAGTCATTCTAAGTTCTGTAAATTTGAGTTCTTACACTCTTGACAATTGCACTTACATGTGGCCTCCCATTTCACCGGCAAATTTAAAAACTATCTTATGTCGTCATTTTAAGCCATATTTAGATGTGACCTCCCATGTGGTCTCTTGCAGACAAAATAAATATTATTTTTTATTATATAATTAATATGCACAAAAAAGTATTGTTAGATGGAAAGTATAAATAAAATATAATAAGTTTTTTTGTTTTTCTTTGTAAAATCATTACTCAAATTTCCATATATTCTAACCATAATTCTAGTAAGAGAGTATTTAGAAAGGATATTTTTCTTAATATCTATCAATCTCAATATCCCATATTGGAAGAGGATATTTTAGAGATATTTGAAATCACCGGACATTTTTTTTATAAAAAAAAAAAGCAAACAAAGTAATTTTCTCATTATGGATGCTCTTAGAAGGAAAGTATGCGAACTAATGGTGCCAAGCAATTAAATAGTCATTTCCTGTCTTCTAGTTATATATAAATCTATTAAGATTAATTTCCACGATGTCATTTCATTAACATTTATATATTTTCCCACTTAGGATTTGTGTATCTCTCTCCATGGAAGTTTCTTTGCTTGGTTCTTATACTTTATAGGCTGTACTGGTACAGCCCAATGTAGAGCACGGAAAAGAGTCGTGGTAATATTAATAATTAAGAAGATTGGAAATATGTAGTCTATTTTATTGAAAAGACATCGTAATAATGCCAATTGTATATTTTGTTTTTTTGTTTTTTTTGTTTTTTGCATTCTTCCTTTTTATTTGTTTATTTTTGATGTGATGAAGTATGTTATCATGAATATAGACCTATATATAGGGCAAATGGTTACAATCCCACAATTAAGATGAACAAATGAAACAAAATAAATATATAGTCTATTTTATTGAAAGGACATGGTAATAATGTCAATTGTATACACTACTTAAAAAAAGACCCTTTAACGACGGTATTTCCCGTCGTTAAAGGGGCAATTCCTATAGTTAAAACTCCCGTTGGGAATTAATTAACGATGGTATACGCTACTGTCGTTGGTGATAATAACAACAGATTTGAAAATCATCATTAATGACAACAACAACGATAAAATGTACCGCTATTAATAACAACGATTTACGTATCATTATTAATAATTTAATGTCGTTTAATTATTTAAGAACAATTTAGTATACCATCATTAATGACAACGATAATATCACTAATTCAGACCTGTCAAAATATATATATTTTTAATAAATATATTAATGAATACTAATAAAAATTAAAACAGAATATATTAAAAATTAAACCCCACCATATATATTAAAATATCATCCAGTAATTTATGACAATTATTTCTACACATCATTAAACTAGATATCAAATGTTAGTAATCATCTAGTAAAATTAACATCTATTTACATCAAAAGCTAAGTATTCATTTCTTTAAAGTCTTCATATGCAAAATGTTGACGTTCTCAAAAGCTCCAAGTCTATTTCGCTTCAACTCTCCCATACCTATAATAAATATACAAAAAAACAAAAAAAAAAGTGTTAGAACTTAGAATTCTTAAGGACCAAATTTGTATACCACATTAACATGGACAGAGTATAAAGTGGAATGTTAATTCAATAAAAAAGAATAAGAACAATAGGCAATAATTATAATTTTGCTAACCTTCTCGAATAAATAGCTCACGGAATAGCCTCCTTAAGTATGAATAATCCGGCTTGTCCTCAAAACTCAAGGATCAACAGTAGTGGAAATAATCTGTAAATTCTGAAGGAAATGACTTACAAAGTGCCTGGTTTACATCATCAAAAATCTAAAATCTCTCACAATCATTATGCAAATTGAAATAAAAATAAAAGTGGCTGACTAAATTTTTCTCAAGTATGTAAAAGAAGGATTTTGAATTACCTCAAAGGGGTAAGCACTTTCTTCTCACTAATTTTGTCATATTTTTGCCTTTTACTGATAGCTTTAAGCCCTTTCCAAAGAAGGCTGAAGCAAAATAAAACCACCAGGGATATCATATTAATTATCCAATTGAAACAAAAATGAAAAGAAAGACGGTAGATGGACAGATGTTAACCTTCCTCTTAAAAAATACATAAGAACGTAACCAAGAGATTCCAAATCATCTTTGGCTTTGCTCTGTAGGTAAACAATCATGTATTAATAAATACAAATGAACAATGTCAAGTACATAATATTTACATTAATATTTAAGGATCAAGAACTCACCAATCAATATATGTGTATTAACACTGGCATAGCTTGCAGTTCCTGTACGATTCTTATTCTCCCTGTAAAAGGATACACTATATGAAACCAAAAACACATTGCCTATAAAACAATTCAACAAAATCCCATGGTAGGAAGATGTAAAATATAACAAAATTTGTTATGCTGGATGGAGTAAATAAAAACAAGAAAAAGATTCCAAAGAAAAGTCAATTTATAGTCATAAAACAAAACTTGCTTAGGAAAAGACAAAATTCTCTACTCAATTTAGTTTGTACATTTCTCGTTAGTCACCAAAGATCCTAAAGTGTTATGCCTAATTGATTGTTTACTATAACTCAACCCCCAAAAGAAATCATTTCCTTTCAGAAATGACAAAAACCCTGAAATTGATCAAATATTCTTGATTCAGAAAAAAACTGTGCAAACATCTCAAATTTTATTTTCACCCTCCATTTCACTCTTTACCCTTCCTGTCAAGCTGCTCATAAAAAAGCATGTATAGTACAGATTAATTTTAGGGGTTGAAAAGTCTCACAAACAGTGGCTAGTATGGACATGAAGAAACTTATAAAAATTAATAAATTATAAACTAAGAGAAACAATACAAATTCATCTAAGATTCTGCATACTTGTCACTATTGAAACATCAGCCTCAAAGAAGAATTTGCCAAACGTGCTATGAAGTTAAAAAAACACCGAATTATTATATCAAGATCAAGTTTTTATTACCTATAAGGTATGTGCTTATGAGTTTGGAAATGCCTGTACTTCTTTGCGAAACCATAATTAATAATATAAACTTGAGAGTCAAAAGGCAATATCAATCAACAAATCAGAAAGTGAAGATGTCATGCTAGTTACTCGGTTGCTCCATTTCTAACATTCACAACACAACAGATGTGGAAGATAGCTATCAAATCTTCTCTTGAATAAACATATAAACCTCACGTGAGGCTGTTAGAGTAC
Organism: Zingiber officinale; assembly: GCF_018446385.1. Lineage (NCBI taxonomy): Eukaryota > Viridiplantae > Streptophyta > Magnoliopsida > Zingiberales > Zingiberaceae > Zingiber > Zingiber officinale. Next base: position 68,020 of record NW_024589832.1, read on the forward strand.
AGTTACCTTCTTGTGGTATTGTGGTGATCGATTTGAAGAAGATAGCCTCATCTTTGACAGTTGAAAAAAAAACCCTATGCAATAAGAACAAAACCCTAGATCCTAACCTCATCTCAAGTATTGCAATCATTGTGAATCAGTGAAAAAAAAAAAGATTAGGATTTAAAAACCTAGATTCTGTAATGCGATTTGGGGAAAAAAACACCTTGTTTTGGTCGCTTTCGATCTTGGAGAAGGTGGAGATGTTGAGCACTGGAGGCTTTGAAGTGGTCGCGAGCGTCCTTGCCGCCGTAACCGTCCTTATCGCCATGTGAGGTCGCCCGGGCGCCCTCGCCGCGCGACCTCGTGTTCGAGTGAAGGAGGCTCGGATACGAAAAGGAGCAAATTTGAGGGAAAGGAAAAAAAGTTGATTAGGGCAACCTAATAGATATGTACATATATTAAAAAAATTTAATGATCAATATTGACTGAATAAAGTCTTTGTGTATTCAAATTTCTAAATTCAAATTCCTCAATTTTCTTTTTTCAAAATTCCCCTGTTTGAATGATTTTAAAAGTGAGAGATAAATGATCACTAATTTTAAAATTGATATATTTATTTTTATTTTAGTGCACTAGCTTTATTAAGTCAACCGACTCTTAAATTTATATATAAATAAATAAAAATAAAAATTTAGAAAACAATCGTGTTTTTATGTTTTAAAAAATTTAGACTTCAGCCCATTAAAAAAAATCAGCTTAAATTTCTAGTTCAATAAAAAAACATCAAAAAAGTAACATTTTTTCATGAGAAAAAAAAATCATGGTTAACGAGTGAAAATCCCGTCGTTAAAAGTATGATATTAAAGACCGAAACATAAAATACCATCATTAATGACAAAGCATTAACGACGGGAAAAAATATCGTGATTAAAATATATATATACATCAATGACGAGCACAAAATCTTGTCGTTATTGAACCACCAATACCGACGGTATTTGATACCGTCGTTAATTTTCGTCGTTAAAACTAACTTTTCTAGTAGTGATATTTTTATTATTTTATTATTAATTTTTTTACATTTTTCTTCCTTTATTTGTTTATTTTTCAGTGATAAAGTTGTCATGTGAATATTGTAATCTCCTTTCTTAACTTTTTACCTTTGATGAAAAAAGACACAAACTGTACACTCAAATTCTACGGAACAAGCATCTTCTGACTGGCAAGAGCACATTGCTACCGATGGAAAAAGGTGCGCATTGAGTAATTATGCTTATTTTATGTTTTACTTTTATGAAGTTACTAGCTATTTCTATTTATGATTGCGATTGCTACTTAGAGGTAAATTACTCTCATCGACGTCCGTCAATGTTCCACTAATTAAAATGTCAGTGGTGTGTTATGTCTCATATTAGTACATGGTATATATTCTTTGTCGTCCTTTCATTGGTTTTGTATATTATTCCTTTTTGTTATGATTCAGATACTATTATAATAAGAAGACTAGGCAATCTGTCTGAGAGAAACCCTTTGAATTGATGACGCCTATTGAGGTAAGTCATTTTACGAAACATTGATATTCTTGTTATTTTTGGTACGGACTTCATATCACACCAATTATTTTTTTTGATCGTGGTTAATTTGGTTAGTCTGGTTCATGTTTGACATATGCGACACCTTTTCGGTGTGTTATATGTATCATCTAGTTGATGTGACCAACGAGAAATATTTATTTATACAAAAGATCTATTATATTGCTAATTAAGGTGGTCTTTAATTATATCTGCGAGGTTTGCTAAACACAACATCCTCACTTTAACTCTTTTGTATTGTATTTGGTTTAACTCTTTAGGTTCATGTTTGCCTTGTTATAAAAAGTTTAGCATAGTCATATCGATAAAGTTACTTGATTAATTTTAAAGTTTATCACATTTGTACTTTTCAAAATTCTCACACAAAGGTATATATCTTCTCTACATGATTATTTTCTACAGTATTTAATTTGTCGGTACGTATCTTGTCATACATCTGCGGCCAATAACACGTTGATTGTACTATAATTAATTAACCAAGTTGTCACTAAGTGTTCTTGACTAAGACGTACTATGCTTGTAAGTAGGATATATATTCTTTGCCTCCTATTTTAAAGTACAACTCTTCTCAAGCATGGTGTTTGCTTACCCGTTTTATATGATCAGGCACGCATGGTGTTTCTATCCTTCTTCTTCTAGATCTGCCCTCAAACATTTGTTGATTTTATTCGTGACTTGTATATCTTGAATTTGAGATGTGATTGTGCCAAATTTCATCTTACTTTCTTTACTTAAATATAAATATATCTGGTTGAACTTACTCTTTAAATAATTTTTTATTGGTCTTTATTTATTGCTCCTCACTTATTCTTTTATTGGAAATCTCAGTAGTCTTTGCAGTAACATTATTTTTTATTTTTTATTTTTATCAGAGGGCATCCACTGACTGGAGGGAGTTAACTACCTCAGATGGTCAAAAGTATGCACTGATTTCTCGCTCTAACTATTTCTTCTAGTCTTCTAAGTTCCTCCATCAATCGAGAACTGCTGTTTTTGTTCCAGTGGTAAAATAATTTTTATTTGTTGTAGATACTACTATAACAAGGCCACAAAGCAATCCCAATGGGCAATTCCTGATGATCCTAAGGTTTTAGCTAGCTTTTTCATTTTTATTTCATCTGATATATATTTTTATCCTGTTATAGTTTTACGCCAATATATCGCTAAACATGGCTTTATATAAGCAGATAAGATCATTTTTACTCGCATTTTGATTTTAGCTAGCCCGAGAGCAGGCAGAGAACAGTAGTGTTGCTAATCAAATGAGACTGAAACGAGTGCAACTGTTATTTCAACAGTTGATTCTGTTTGGATTTCTTATTCCTCCACTCCTGCGGCTGCTGCTGTTCCTTAGGTCTCATCTAGCAATCCGGAATTCCTCAACCTGCTCCTGTGAGGGGTGATCAATTTTCTAATATACCAGCGGGTGTTTATTTCTACGTTAATAAGTCGATCGTCTCTTTGCAATTTTGATTTTATTAAAGTTTTTCGTTATGAATGATAAATTTTAGAATGGAGTTTATAATTACAGGCCTGTTTAAAATATTAGTTTTACTTCCTTATTATTTTTTGTTTCAGAAAATAACAATACCTTTTTAAAGGATAAATTAACTATGTTATTGTATATATTGTTTCCCAAAAAAACTATCACAAAGAATCACACTTATCTATATAATATATATTGTTACGTTTCTCTCTTTTCAACAAATTAAATCTTTTGTTTGCTGCAAAACACTAAATTTTTATAGGATAAATTAACATTTACCTGTCATCCCAAATGTCTATAACATAAGTACTTCTAACTCATTTTCGCTTAACTATCCTTTGATCTTTCAAAACAACTATGCTTCGAGCTTAAGTTTTTTATTTTATCAAGCTTAATAGTATTTTTGCTCTTAAAAATTAGATTAAATTTATATTATTCTTTTATTTTTAATATATTATTGATAATTTTAAATTAAAAAATACTTTATTTTATAACATTATAATTTTATATTTCTTTTATTTTAAAATCATTTTTAGATTTTAAAATGTTTATTTTTTAAAAAATAAGTATCCTTGGAGTCGAGTCAAGTGGTTAATACAATGTGACAATTAATATTGACGCTCCTGACAATTTCATACAATTGGTCCATGATTATTTGTGAGGAGATAAATCAAAAATCTATAGTTGATTATTACGGGATGAATATTTGTAGCGTAAGTAGAAAGTTGGTTTGACAGGCCTATTGGAATGAGCAAAGTAATTTAAAAAGCATTGAATGCACTGGTGATAATTAGATTGTTTAAGCGATTAATCAGACATCTAAAGATCAAATCCTAGTTACGTTACACTATTGGAATTTTTTTTTAGTGAGATGACAACTCTAATAACACTGCCATCTGGATGGATCTCTGCAAACGCTTCCCAATTTACTCATCGATAGAAAATTACGAGAGATATCAAAACTGAATACATGAATTATTCTAAAAGAAATAGATAAAAAAAAATATACTTTTAATCATTAGAGTAAAAGATGATATCATTGATTAGACTGACATTGTAATATAAAGATAAAGAGTAAAAGATGATATCACTGTAAGATTACACTGACACTAAAATATAAAGACAGATAAAATACGAAAGATATGGTCCTTTGTATCGAAAAAAATTAGACACCTAATAAATTATTTTATACAATTTAAAAATTAACTCCAAATTTTATTGAATTAAACATTCATGTGGTAAAAGGTAATTCGCTCGCCCACAGCGCTCCCGCCAACCCATCCCTAGGCCAATATGGAGGAGATAAATCACGGGTGACTACTAACCATTAGTACAAATGGCCAAGACATTGAATTAAACATTCATGCACATACCAAGGACATCAAATATTGAACTGCCAATTATATATAACCGGAATGAAGCCCATGCTTATAGCGAAGGCATTTGATCCTTTACTAATAACCGTGAAGAATTTTTCAAGGTACCATATAGTCTTCTTTTAGTTAGATAGCATAAATCCTTAGTATTCAATACTCTTTTTTTTAATATTTTGTTTGAATTGTAAAATTATAAAGCCCATGCTTAAGAGTTTCACTTAATTATTTGTCCATTAATTCTATACCAAAAGAGAGTAATTTTCCATTTGATAATGCATTAATATTGTATGTAGTCCATCTAAAATAGTTATCATGAACATTATACTTTTAGCAAGTAGATCTAAAATAGTTGTCATGAACATTATACTTTTTTCGCAATTAATGTGCGTGTTCAATGCTTATTAATGAATTTTATATCAATTTTTTATTATAATGTTAAATTCTATAATGTTCCTTGTCCTTATTGCCAAATAGCTTCTCCACCTTAGTATATTCAAATACTTAAATAACTAAAATTAATTTTCCATTTAGATTTTAATCTACTCCATGTTAATCCAATAACACCATCAACTTTTTTTTAATATATATATATATAACCCCTACTTAATTGTTATCACCGATAAAAGAAATGTTAAGGCTGTGATTAACATTTTTCACACCAATCTACTCTAATAAATATAGAATTGTTATGTTCCATTTTTATTCTATATTTTATTTGTAAATCATAAAATAAAAATTACAAAAAAATCTTGAAGCAAATAATAAATAAAATGTCAATAGTTCTATAAGAGATGACAAGTTCGATGCCACCAAAGGATAATTTTGAAGTATTTTTATTTGGAGAAAAAAAAATTGAGTCGTAATGTTTAGAGACTATATAAATATTTTATCGTGAATGTTTAGAGATTATATGAACATGCTACTGCTGTATGGTCAATAAAATGTACTTAACATACTTACATAATACGATTTATATAATTTCATTTAGATTTTGCAATTAGAAAATAAAAGAGCTCATAAGTTTAACCATCATTTTATAGTGGTATGTTTCTTGATCAATATAAATAGCAAGAAAAAATTAATCATTATACAAGATTAATGTGTAGTGTCTTTTAACATACTTCTCTTCTCACTTTTGATTTTCTTTTTAATTTCCATTTATTTCTTTATTTTATTTTATTTTATTTCAAGGGCAACGATCGCAGAAGTCGTCAGGTGAAGTGAAAGTGGAAGCGGAGGAGGAGGAGAATGAAAAGGAAGAGGAAGAGGAGAAAGAGTGTTGGGATTTATTTTATATTGGAAAGATTTAGAAAAAATTATGGGGTTAAAATAATGTAGGATATTTTTATTGGTATGAAGTATTTTAGAAAGAGATCAACAGTAAAGTTATGAGGGTTTAGATCCAAAGTGGACAATATTATGTCATTGTGAAGATATGTGGATATCCTTTGAGCACAACAACTAGTATCAAAGGTATGCTCTAGACTAGATATAATGTGGGATATATGGCCTTGAACGAAGTTGAGGATAAGCTTGGAGCAGATTAGGGTAACCGAATACTCGCGGGGATGACTTGGAGTGAGTCAAGATAATCAGATTCTCGCGAGGAAGGTCCGAAGTATGTCAAAGTAACTGAATACTCATAGGAAGGCCTGGAGCGGGTCAGGGTAACCAGATATTCACAGGGAGGTCCAAAGTAGATCAAAAGTGATTGATGCTCGTAGAGAGACCTAGAGTAGGTCAGGGTAATCAGACGCTCGTAGGGAGATCCGAAATGGATCAAAAGTGACTGGATGCTCACGGAAAGGCCTAAACTAAGAGAATAATGGTAGTCTTTCGTTTGTGGGGAGGATTATTGGGATTTAATCAAAATCTCATATTAGAAAGATTTGAAAAAAAATCATGAAATTAAAAGAACGTATGATATCTTTATTGACATGAAATCTTCTAGAGACAACCCAAAAGTAAAACTTTGATTTTATTTATTTATTTGTTTATCCTTTACGTTTGATTCAAATGCCAATTGAGTATGCTGAACTATTAATTAAATATTTAAGATTTAAATAGATTTTTCTCATGTTGGATGAAAATTGATTATTTAGGAGTGCAGATTTTTTTTGATAGAGGATACCACTATATTTATTAGTTGATGGGATGCATTCTATCTATTAAATAATAAAATTCATCTTCATCAACTAATCAACTTATATGATTTATTTTCTGGATCATAAATTACGGTCTAAAAAATTTAATTTTGACTGATTATTTAGGTGGACCTACGTGAATATTTTCAAACAATCGGATCGGATGCTGAGCTTAGGTTGCATTTTCAATTCTTGATAGTTTATATTTTTTAAGGAGTAATCAAAATTGTCATAATTAAAAAAATAATGAAAGGAAAAGAAACAATCAATTATAGCATGCATGCCCTATTCAATCTTTTCTCTTCGAATTTAATAAAACTTGCTCGATGAAAAATCATATACTATGTTTTTCTAATTGATAAAAATCAAATCAAATCAAATTAATCGAATTCAATCGAATCAATTTTTTTTCAAACAAATCGAACTGAATCGATTTTTAATAAAAATTGAATCAAACCTAATCAAATTTTCAAAAAAAATCAAATAAACCAAACCGAACAAATCGAATAAATCAATTTTTTCTAAAAATTTAATTTGACTTAATAAAAATTTAGTTCATGCTAAAATTTATGGTATAAAAAATCAATTTGGTTAAAAAATTTGATCTATTCGATCAATTCGATTTAACCGAATAAAAAATATTCAAAATCGAACCCGAACTGAATTAAACAAATTAATCAATTTTTTGAAGAAAAAAATATCGAATTTCTAAATAAACTGAACCAAATTTTAAATTCGATCGATTCAATCGATTTATTCGATTTAATTGAATTTTTGCTCACCCCAACATGCCAAGCTTAGTTTGCATCTCAATTCTGGTTAGTTATTTTTTTTTTAGAAAAAAATATTGGAGTAATCAAAATTAACATAATTAAAAAAATTGTAAAAAGGAAAGAGACAATGGAAATCAAAGGGATTATATTAATAGCTAAGTTCGTAAGATATGCTCTTATCTTTTTTTTCCAATCCCTCTTACGCAAGTGTCCTCCATTTAAGCTAATGATTTCATACCTTCAATGAAATGCTTGAGTTTTGTGATTGTAACTTTAAAAAAAAGTCCTTAAAATCCTCCAAAACATGTTGAAATTAATCGAGATATATGCAAGTGAAAATTATGCATGCATGTTGGTCATTGTGTGTCGAAGAAGTCGGTCTAATAAAGTTTATAACTGGCGATCATTGAAAGCTTGCCTTATAAATCCAACCTAAGAAAATTTGTCAACGGTCGGTTCATACGAAATATATTCCTTATAATTAATATAATCCTCTCATGTGCCACAGTAAGACATCTATATTATCACTGAATTATCATTTTTTTTATTATAACAAATATAATTCCCCTCCTTTGGATATATTATTAGTGAAATTACATAAGTTCAAATTATAATTAAGAATAACCTTAACTCCAAAGAAAAGCATTTAATATTCTCTAATGGAAAAATCATATATTCCACATTAAACATCTAACACAGATTGCTTTTGTACACGTACAAGAATCTTGCAATTATAGCATGCACGCTCTATTCACTCTTTTCTCTCCAAATTTGATAAAACTTGCTCGATGAAAAATCATATACTATGTTTTTCGAATGAATATTCGGATAAAATCGAATCGAACCGAATTAATTGAATCGAATCGAATTGATTTTTTTCAAACAAATTCAAATTAAATTGAATCGATTTTCGATAAAACCAAATCGAATCGAACCAAACTGAATTTTCAATAAAACCGAATAAATCAAATCGAACAAACCGAATAAATCGATTTTTTCTAAAAATTTAGTTCGATCTAAAATTTATGATGTAAAAAATCGATTTGATAAAAAAATTCAATCTATTCGGTCAATTCGATTTAATCGAATAAAAAGTTTATAATTGAACCCAAATTGAATTAATCATATTAATCGATTTTTTAGAGAAAAAAATTGAATTTCCGACTGAATTGAACTGAATTTTTAAATTTAATCGATTTAGTCAAACTTTTACTCACCACTACATGCAACATGCTAAGCTTTGATTGCATTCTCAATTTTTTATAGTTATTTTTTTAGAAAAAATATTAGAGTAATCAAAATTGTCATAATTAAAAAATTAGTGAAAACGAAAGAGACAAAGGAAATTAATAGACTTAGATTAATAGCTAAGAAATCAATCATGGTTTCATATACCATGTTTTAAAATATTGGAGTAATAAAAATTGCCATAATTTAAAAATTAATGAAAAGGAAAAGATCAACAAAGGAAATAAATGGGTTTATATTAATAGCTAAATCCCATTGTAAGATATGCTCTTATCGTTTTGATTTCATACCTTCATCGTCGTCTCCTGCCTTGTCCCTCTCTCTCTATATAAATCGTCGTCCCGTATCTGTATCTACACCAATCTGGAACGACAAGGCTCAGGAGGAGAAGATGAATGCCAACCGCGGAAAGAACATCTTGGGTTTGAGCATGACCGGGGTCAAGGACGCCGGCGATAGGGTGTACCCGAAGTCGTCGGTCCTCGAGCTCGACCTTCTAAGCAAGCTCGGAGCGATCAAGGACGAGCCCGCTTCGCCAGAACCCGCGCCGAGAGTGTTCTCGTGCAACTACTGCTCTAGGACGTTCTCCAGCCCTCCGGCTCTCCTTGGCCATCAGAATGCTCACAGGCGCGAGCCGAGAGTGTTCTCGTGCAACTACTGCTCTAGGACGTTCTCCAGCCCTCAGGCTCTCGGTGGGCATCAGAATGCTCACAGGCGCGAGCGAAATCTGGCCATGCGAGGTGTCGCCACGGAATTTCTGCAATACGATGGCCGGAGGCTCGACGTACCAGTGCGCTCCGTGACCCACATGTCGTACCTCAGTGCTCCGGCCGCGTCCGCCGCTGCAGGTGGGCTGTTGTACAGGCGCCACAACGGATATTTGCAGTTCGACGCTGCAGCGTGGAGAGAAGTGCCGACACTTCCGGCGCCGGCTGTTAAGCTCGAAGTGGAGTCGATCGGGAGGCAATGGATAGGAGGGGAAGGCGGAGGATCATATTCGAACGCGAAGCCAGGAGACTCGTCCAACTTTATTGACTTGACACTTAGACTTTAGACTCGTCGTTACTAAATGAATCTAAGCCGGACCAACACCTAAAGTCCTTAATTGGAAATCGTCTGCACTAGATCATTCTCCTTCAGTGACTCATCTCACTTATCATGGGGAATACATACGGACTAAAAAGGAGCAAACTGATTTCGTAACAAATGGCAAAACAAAATTCTATATGCTAATTGTTCTTCCTCCCCAACGGATATTTGCGGTCCTACCCTGCAGCGTGGAGAGAAGTGCTGGCACTTCCGGCGCCGGCTGTTAAGCTCGAAGTGGAGTCGATCGGGAGGCAATGGATAGGGGGGAAGGCGGAGGATCATATTCGAACGCGAAGCCAGGAGACTCGTCCAACTTTATTGACTTGACACTTAGACTTTAGACTCGTCGTTACGTTGGTTGGCTCCATAATTATGCATGTCTGCTTTTCTATTGGTTCTGTTCTAATTTCTAGCTATTTTTACTGAAATAAATCTGATATATATATGATTTAAGAACAGTAGAAAAATTTATATATACTTATCATTTTCTATTGATCGCATGACTAAAACCGCAAATCAAATTTCAGTTCTCGGCCATCATAAACTGTAATTAAAATTAATTAAATAGGTCTGGAAACATGCAATAATAATGCAAATCAAGAAGCAGTTTTTCTCGTAAATGAAGAAAAATGCTTTGAGGAATAAACCGAGGGATTTGTTGATTGACTTAATAATACTGGATCAAATAAAGGTAAAATTTGTTGCCTTGAAATTTATTGAAACAATTGAATTTGGAATATGGTAATCGGAGAGTACACTACTAATAGGGATAGCTATGGTTCTTTTTATGATATTTCTATTTATTATTTTAAAAATTTATAATTCCTCTATTTGATGTAAATCTAGCAATATTTAAGATGTTTAATTTCGATATATATGTTGGGGCATATGATTATAGATTTGTTCATAAACATGCAATACTAATGCAAGCGAAGTGGTGGAAGTATATACGATGCTCACGAGATCGATAAGGCAAAGTCAATATTGCAGGATCGGTACACGTGAAAGGGGAATGAATCACGTGTCTTTAGAAAAATTTAACTTTTTGAATTAAAGTGCAGTGAAAAAACAGACTAAGTAAGAAAGAACGAAAGAAAAAGAACACCAGTAGTTTTTTTACTTGATTCGGAATCTCTGTTGACTCTTACTCTAAGATTCACGATGACTCGGACTGTATCGATCGGTAATCTACCAAAAAACTCTTCTGGAACTACCGGAAGAGTGAAACGAGTACAAAAATAAAGAATAGTGTAACAATCTACACGGTCTTTTAAATAATAACAATGTAACTAACTTTAATTATAATTTACCAACACTGGATTGTCGAAATTTAGAGCTCGTGTGTTGATGCCGATCTGTCGACAGCGGTTGGATATCTTGGAGCAGTAGCGCAGCGGCAGTACAACGTGCTAGGAGTAGCAGAAGAGTCGTAGTAACTTGAAAATGAATTGTATTGCTCTACTGGTCGAACAACCCTTTTAAGGAGTGTTGAGGACGCCTCCAGTCTTTCCAGAGGCGTCTTCAGCTACAAAAATTATCCCACAAGTTTCCAGGTGCTCCGAGGCACCTCTAATGCAGTTCGAGGCGCCTCCAGCGCACTCCAAGGCGCCTCCCCACCGTGAGAACTTTATCCTCAAAGTTCATCCATGCGAGGTGCCTCCGCTGGATGCAGGGCACCTCCGCGCCACTCCGAGGCGCCTCCTTGACCTTTCGAGGAGCCTCAGATATTGTTCATTCATGGCTAATTTTTTGCACACTAACTCCTACAATGTATGTTAGCACAAATAACAAAAAATAACCTATAAAACAGAGTTATCACAATAAAATAAAATGACTATTAATTAGATTCTATCTTCCTGAGACTAGGATCTAGTTATGATCTCAACTTAGACTTCTAAAATGGATCTAAGCCGGACCAACACCTAAAGTCCTTAATTGGGACTCGTCCGCACTAGATCACTCTCCTTCAGTGACTCACCTCACTTATCATGGGGAATACCTATGGACTAAAAAGGAGCAAATTGATTTCGTAGCAAATGGCAAAACAAAATTCTATCTGCTAATTGTTCTTCCTCCCCAAGAAGTAAACAGAATCGGTAGCTATGACTTGGCTAAAGAACTCTAGAAAAAATATCTAGAATTACACAAAGGAACCTCGGAGGCGAAACTAGCAAAATGAGACTTGCTCCGTAACTAAATAAACAATCTTTGACTTGAAGAAGCAAAAACGGTTGCTCATCTACACGAAAGAATCAAGGAGCTAATCACTGATTAACGAATTTCAGAGAAACAGTAACTAATCGAGACTCACAAAGGTATACTTGAAATGTGTTCCCGAGAACACCGGAATAGACACCTTGATTTCATTCGTGACTTGTATATATATCTTGAATTTGAGATGTGATTGTGCCAAATTTTATCTTGCTTTCTTTACTTAAATATAAATATATCTGGTTGAACTTCCTCTTTACATAATTTCCAACTGTTCATTATTACTTGCTCCTCACTTATTCTTTTATTGGAAATCTCAGTAGTCTTTGCAGTAATATTATTTTTTATTTTTATCAGAGGGTAGATGCATCCACTGACTGAAGGGAGTTAACTACCTCAGATGGTCAAAAGTATGCACTGATTTCTCCCTCTAACAATTTCTTCTAGTTTTCTAAGTTCCTCAATTGACCAGTGCCGTTTTTGTTCCAGTGATAAAATTATTTGTATTTGTTGTAGATATTACTATAGCACGGCCACAAAGCAATCCCAATGGAAAATTCCTGATGATCTTAAGGTTTTAGCTAGCTTTTTCGTTTTTGTTTCATCTGTTATATATTTTTATTTTTTAGAGGATAAATTAACATTTACCTGCCATCCCAAATGTCTATAACATAAGTACTTCTAACTCATCTTCGCTTAACTATCCTTTTATCTTTCAAAACAACTATGCTTCGAGCTTAAGTTTTTTATTTTATCAGGCTTAATAGTATTTTTGCTCTTAAAAATTAGATTAAATTTATATTATTCTTTTATTTTTAATATATTATTGATAATTTTAAATTATAAAATATTTTATTTTATTTTATAAAATTATAATTTTATTTTTTTAATTTTAAAATCATTTTTAGATTTTAAAATATTTATTTATTTTTTAAAATAAACATTCTTGGGGCCGAGTCAAGTGGTTAATTAGTCAGCTCATATATAAAATTACTATAACCAATGCACGTAGGGATGAAAATTTCACCCGAACTCAATGAAGGATCGACATTCGATCCGAATGGAGGAGGGTATGGAGGGACTAGCAATATCCAATACTCGACCCGAATACCCGATTAAATAATATATATACATATATTAAAGAAAATTTCTTTTTTCCAAAATCAACTTATTATTTTTGTTGATATTAAGAGGAGACTATAATAGGGTGTTAATTTTAATATATTTTTGTTGAATGATAATAGTTGGATAGAAAGAAAAAATATATAACTATAGAAGATATTCGATCATTTAATGAGTATGGGTATATCCATCGGAGATCTTATACCGATGGGTATGGGGACGGAGGATGTAGAATCTGATCTGAACCCGACTCATTGTCATCCCTAAATGCACGTTTAGGCCGTCGTACGAGCTTAATTAGTTGGGTCAACTTATTTTGGCATCTCTATTGGGTAGCATTGTATCCATGCTAATAGTATATATATCCTAGTTAACATCAATATAATTCGTATTTTCCATCTTTGTGCTTCACTATATATACAAATTAATTTTCAAATGATTACGCTCCCAACAGTTTCATACAATCGGTCCCATGATTAGTTGTGAGAAAATAAATCGAAAAATTACAACTATTACGAGGTGAATATTTGTAGCACAAGTGGAAAGTTGGTTTGATAGGCCTATATCGGAATGAGCAAAGTAATTAAAAAAGCATTGAATGCAATGGTGACAATTAGATTGTTTAAGCGATTAATCAAATATTTAAGGATTAAATCCTAATTACGCTGCATTATAGAAATTTTTTTCTACTGAGATGACAACTCTAATAGCATTATCATCTTGATTGACCTCTGCGAACGCTTCCCAATTTATTTATCGGTGGAAAATTACGAGAGATATCATCTTAAGAATTAGTCTTTTTCGAAAAAACTGAATACATAAATTATTCTAAAAAAATATACTTTTAATCAATGGCGAATCCAGGAATTCAAGTATGGAGAGACGATTTTTACGCTCAACAAGAGACGGTATCCTCTATCTCCACTAATGGAACCCCATAATACTAGAGGTTCCACTGTCGGCAAGGGGGGAGACCGCCGATGCCGCCTCCCGCTGGATCCGCCCCTTCTTTTAATCATTAGAGTAAAAAATGATATCACTGATTACACTGACATTGTAATATAAAGATAAAGAGTAAAAGATATATCATTGATTACCCTGACACTGTAATATAAAGACAGATAAATTACGAAAGATATGGTCCTTTGTATCGAAAAAATTAGACACTTAATAAAATATTTTATACAATTTAAAAATTAATTCCAAATTTTATTGAATTAAACATTCATGCACATACCAAGGACATCAAATATTGAACTGCCAATTATATATAACCGGAATGAAGCCCATGCTTATGGCGAAGGCATCTGATCCTTTACTAATAACCGTGAAGAATTTTTCAAGGTACCATATAGTCTTCTTTTAGTTAGATAGCAGAAATCCTTAGTATTCAATACTCTTTTTTTTAATATTTTGTTTGAATTGTAAAATTATAAAGCCCATGCTTAAGAGTTTCACTTAATTATTTGTCCATTAATTCTATACCAAAAGAGAGTAATTTTCCATTTGATAATGCATTAATATTGTATGTAGTCCATCTAAAATAATTGTCATGAACATTATACTTTTCTCAATTAAAGTGCTTGTTCAATGCTTATTAATGAATTTTATATCAATTTTTTTATTATAATGTTAAATTCTATAATGTTCCTTGTCCTTATTGCCAAATAGCTTCTCCACCTTAGTATATTCAAATACTTAAATAACTAAAATCAATTTTCCATTTAGATTTTAATCTACTCCATGTTAATCCAACAACACCATCAACTTTTTTTTAATATATATATAACACCATCAACTTTTTTTTAATATATATATATAACCCCTACTTAATTGTTATCACCAATAAAAGAAATGTTAAGGCTGTGATTTTTTAAAACTTTTTATTTAATTTTCAAAACTAAAATTGTAAAAGAAACATTTATCATTAACATTTTTCACACCAATCTACTCTAATAAATATAGAATTGCTATGTTCCATTTTTATTCTACACTTTATTTGTAAATCATAAAATAAAAATTACAAAAAATCTTGAAGCAAATAATAAATAAAATGTCAATAGTTATATAAGAGATAACTAGTTCGGTGCCACCAAAGGATAATTTTGAAGTATTTCTACTTGGAGAAAAAAAATCGAGTCGTAGTATTTAGAGACTATATGAATATTTTACCGTGAATGTTTGGAGATTATATGAATACTTAACATACTTACATAATACGATTTATATAATTTCATTTAGTTTTTGCAATTAGAAAATAAAAGAGCTCATAACTTTAACATCATATGTCATCATTTTATAGTGGTATGTTTCTTGATCAATAACAATACTAAAGGATTAATATAAATAACAAGAAAAAATTAATCATTATACAAGATTAATGCGTAGTGTCTTTTTACATACTTCTCTTCTCACTTTTGCTTTTCTTTTTAATTTCCATTTATTTCTTTATTTTATTTTATTTAATTTTATTTCAGGGGCCAACGATCGCAGAAGTCATCAGGTGAAAGTGGAAGTGAAGGAGGAGGAGAAAGAGTGTTGGGATTTGTTTTATATTGGAAAAATTTAGAAAAATTTATGGGGTTAAAATAATGTAGGATATTTTTATTAGCATGAAGTATTTTGAGAAAAGATCAAGAGTAAAGTCATGAGGGTTTAGGTCTAAAGTGGATAATATTATGTCATTGTGAAAATATGTGAATATCCTTTGAGCATAACAACTGGTATCAAAGGCATGCTCTAGACTAGATATAATGTGGGGTGACCTTGAACGAAGTTGAGGATAGGCTTGGAGCAAATTAGGGTAATCGAATACTCGCGGGGATGACTTGGAGTAAGTCAAGATAATCAGATTCTCGCGAGGAAGGTCCGAAGTATGTCAGAGTGACTGGATGCTCATAAGAATGCCTGAAGCGGGTCAGGATAACTAGATGCTCGCAGGGAGGTTCAAAGTAGGTCAAAAGTGACCGATGCTTGTAGAGAGGCCTAGAGTAGGTCAGGGTAATCAGATGTTCGCAGGAAGATCCGAAATTGGTCAAAAGTGACTGGATGCTCACGGAAAGGCCTAGACCAAGAGAATAATGGTGGTC
The DNA here is from genome assembly GCF_018446385.1 of Zingiber officinale. Classification (NCBI taxonomy): domain Eukaryota; kingdom Viridiplantae; phylum Streptophyta; class Magnoliopsida; order Zingiberales; family Zingiberaceae; genus Zingiber; species Zingiber officinale. The sequence goes on from NW_024589832.1 coordinate 84,132, forward strand.
TTTCGTTTGAGGGGAGCATTGTTGGGATTCAATCAAAATCTCACATTGAAAAAATTTGAAAAAGTTCATAGAATTAAAAGGACATAAGATATTTCTATTGACATGAAATCTTCTAGAGACAACCCAAAAGTAAAATTTTGATTTTATTTATTTATTTGTTTATCATTTATGTTTGATTCAAATGCCAATTGAGTCCTGACATGCTGAACTATTAATTAGATATTTAAGATTTAAAAAGATTTTTCTTATGTTGGATGAAAATTGATTATTCAGGAGTGCAATTTTTTTTATTGACGTATCATTATATTTATAGTTGATGGGATGGATTCCTCATCAACTAATCAACTTATGTATCTTCTCATAAATTACAGTCTAGAAGATTTAATTTTGACTGATTATTTAGGTGGACCTACGTGAATATTTTCATACAATAGGATCAGATGCTAAGCTTAGGTTGCATTTTCAATTCTTAATAGTTTATATTTTTTAAGGAGTAATCAAAATTGTCATAATTAAAAAAATAATGAAAGGGAAAGAAACAATCAATTATAGCATGTATGCTCTATTCAATCTTTTCTCTTCAAATTTAATAAAACTTGCTAAATCATATACTATGTTTCTCTAATTGGTACAAATTTCAAATTAATTGGATCACATCGAATCGATTTTTTTTTTAAACAAATCGAACTGAATCGATTTTTTTTTAAATAAATCGAACTGAATTGATTTTTGATAAAATCAAATCAAACCTAATCAAATTTTCAATAAAATCAAATAAACTAAACCGTACAAATTGAATTTTTAAATTCGATCGATTTATTCGATTTAATCGAATTTTTCCTCACCCCAACCTGCCAAGCTTAATTTGCATCTCAATGTTTGATAGTTATTTTTTTCAAAGATTAACATAATTAAAAAATTAGTAAAAAGGAAAGAGACAATGAAAATCAATGGGATTATATTAATAGCTAAGTTAGTAAGATATGCTCTTATCTTTTTTTCCAATCCCTCTTACTCAAGTGTCCTCCATAAATATAACTGGCAATTGTGTGTCGAAAAAGTCGGTCTAATAAAGTTTATAACTGACAATTGTGGAAATAAATGGGATTATATTAATGGGATGTTGGTCATTGTGTCGAAGAAGTTGGTCTAATAAAGTTTATAACTGGCAACCATTGAAAGCGTGACTTATAAATCCAACATAAGAAAATTTGTCAAATTCAAAGGAAATATATTCCTTATAATAAATATAATCTCATGTACCACAGTAAGACATTTATATTATCACTGAATTATCATTTTTTTTCTTATAACAAATATAATTCCCCTCCTTTAGATATATTATTAGTGAAATTACATAAGTTGAAATTATTATTAAGAATAACCTTAACCCAAAGAAAAGCATTTAATATTCTATAATGGAAAAATCATATATTCCACATTAAACTCTTCCATTACATTAATAAATAAATGGATACACATTGTACCAGAATATAATTTCTCTAATTTATTCGATTCAGAATGTAATATTCTCTAAATAGATAATTGATTAATCTAACACAGATTGCTTTTGTACACGTACAAGAATCTTGCAATTATAGCATGCACCCTCTATTCACTCTTTTTTCTCCAAATTTGATAAAACTTGCTCGATGAAAAATCATATACTATGTTTTTCGGATGAATATTCGGTTAAAATCGAATCGAATCGAATTAATTGAATCGAATCGAATTGATTTATTTTTCAAACAAATTCAAACCGAATTTATTTTTGATAAAATCAAATCGAACCGAACCAAATCAAATTTTCAATAAAACCGAATAAACCAAATCGAACAAACCGAACAAATCGATTTTTTCTAAAAATTTAATTTGGCTTTATAAAAATTTGGTTCGATCTAAAATTTATGATGTAAAAAATCGATTTAATTAAAAACTTCAATCTATTCGGTCAATTCGATTTAATCGAATAAAAAATTTAAAACTGAATCCAAATCGAATTAACCAAATTAATAGATTTTTTAGACAAAAAAAAAAAAAAAAATCAAATTTCCGACTGAATGAATTTTTAAATTTAATGGATTTAGTCAAACTTGTGCTCACCACTACATGCAACATGCTAAGCTTAGATTGCATTCTCAATTTTTGATAGTTATTGATTTTAGAAAAAAATATTAGAGTAATCAAAATTGTCATAATTAAAAAATTAGTGAAAACGAAAGAGACAAAGGAAATCATTAGGCTTATATTAATAGCTAAGTATATGTCCTTTTTCCAATTCCTCCATTTAAGATAAGAAATCAATCATGATTTCATATACCATGTTTTTATTCTCAATTCGAAAAAAATATAGTAGTAATAAAAATTGACATAATTTAAAAATTAGTGAAAAGGAAAGATATCAACAAAGGAAATAAATGGGTTTATATTAATAGCTAAATCCCGATATGCTCTTATCGTTTTGATTTCATACCTTCTTCGTCGTCTCCTGCCTTGTCCCTCTCTCATTATATAAATCGTCGTCCCATATCTGTATCTCCACCAATCTGGAACGCCAAGGCTCAGGAGGAGAAGATGAATGCCAACCGCGGAAAGAACATCTTGGGTTTGAGCATGACCGGGGTCAAGGACGCCGGTGATGGGGTGTACCCGAAGTCGACGGTCCTCGAGCTCGACCTTATAAGCAAGCTGGGAGCGATCAAGGCCGAGCCCGCTTCACCAGAACCCGCGCCGAGAGTGTTCTCGTGCAACTACTGCTCTAGGACGTTCTCCAGCCCTCCGGCTCTCCTTGGCCATCAGAATGCTCACAGGCGCGAGCCGAGAGTGTTCTCATGCAACTACTGCTCGAAGACGTACTCCAGCTCTCAGGCTCTCGGTGGCCATCAAAATGCTCACAGGCGCGAGCGAAACCTCGCCATGCGAGGCGCCGCCGCGGAATTTCTGCAGTACACTGGCCGGAGGCCCGACATACCAGAGCGCTCCGTGATCCACATGCCGTACCTCGGTGCTCCGGCCGCGTCCGCCGCTGCAGGTGGCCAGATGTACAGGCGCCACAACGGATATTTGCAGTTCGACGCTGCAGCGTGGAGAGAAGTGCCGGCACTTCCGGCGCCGGCTGTTAAGCTCGAAGTGGAGTCGATCGGGAGGCAATGGATAGGAGTGGAAGGCGGAGGATCATATTCGAACGCGACGCCAGGAGACTCGTCCAACTTTATTGACTTGACACTTAGACTTTAGACTCGTCGTTACGTTGGTTGGCTCCACAATTATGCATGTCGGCTTGTCTATTGGTTCTGTTCTAATTTCTAACTATTTTTACTGAAATAAATCTGATATATATATGATTTAAGAACAGTAGAAAAATTTATATATACTTATCATTTTCTATTGATCGCATGATTAAAACTGCTAATCAAATTTCAGTTCTCGGCCATCATAAACTGTAATTCAAACTAATTAAATAGGTCTGGAAACATGCAATAATAATGCAAATCAAGAAGCGAAGGAACTCAAAAATATTTAAATATTTAATTAATTTTTCTCGTAAATGAAGAAAAATGCTTTGAGGAACAAACCCAGGATTTGTTGATTGACTTAATAATACTCGATCAAATAAAGGTAAAATTTGTTGCCTTTAAATTTATGGAAACAATTGAATTTGGAATATGGTAATCGGAGAGTACACTATTTTAAAAATTTATAATTCATCTATTTGATGTAAATCTATAAACATGCAATACTAATGCAAATCAGGAAGCGAAGGAATTCAAAAATATTTAATTAGTATTTATTAGTATTGAGTACACGAAGAAAAATGCTTTGAGGAATAAACTGAGGGGTTTGTTGATTGACTTAATAATACTCGATCAAATAAAGGTAAAATTTGTTGTCTTCAAATTTAGTAGTCTTGTATTACTATGGTGGGCGTATATACGATGCTCACGAGATCGATAAGGCAAAGTCAATATTATAGGATCGGTGCACGTGAAAGGGGAATGAATCACGTGTCTTTAAAAAACTTTAACTTTTTGAATTAAAGTGCAGTGAAAAAATAGACTAAGTAAGAAAGAACGAAAGAAAAAGAACACCAGTAGTTTTTTTACTTGATTCGGAATCTTTGTCGACTCCTACTCCAAGATCCATGATCTTTCAGATCGTATCGATCGATAATCTACCAAATAACTCTTCTGGAACTGCCTGAAGAGTGAAATGAGTACAGAAATAAAGAATAGTGTAACAATCTACACGGTCTTTTGAATAATAACAATGTAACTAACTTTAATTAAAATTTACCAACACTGGATTGTCGAAATTTAGAACTCGTGTGTTGATGTCGATCTGTCGACAGCGGTTGGATATCTTGGAGTAGTAGCGCAACGGCAGTACAACGTGCTCGGAGTAGCAGAAAAGTCATAGTAACTTGAAAATGAATTGTATTGTTCTACTGGTCGAACAACCCTTTTAAGGAGTGTTGAGGACGCCTCCAGCCTTTCCAGAGGTGTCTTCAGCTACAAAAATTATCCCACAAGTTTCCAGGTGCTCCAAGGCGCCTCTAATGCAGTTCGAGGCGCCTCTAGCGCACTCCAAGGCGTCTCCCCATCGTGAGAATTTTATCCTCAAAGTTCATCCATGCACGGGTACCTCCGCTGGATCCAGGGCACCTCCGCGTCACTCCGAGGCGCCTCCTTGACCTTTCAAGGAGCCTCAGATATTGTTCATTCAAGGCTAATTTTTTCACACTAACTCCTACAATGTATGTTAGCCCAAATAACAAAAAATAACCTATAAAACAGAGTTATCACAATAAAATAAAATGACTATTAATTAGATTCTATCTTCCTGAGACTAGGATCTAGTTTTGATCTCAGCTTATACTTCTAAAATGGATCTAAGCCGGACCAACACCTAAAGTCCTTAATTGGGACTCGTCCGCACTAGATCACTCTCCTTCATTAACTCACCTCACTTATCATGGGGAATACCTATGGACTAAAAAGGAGCAAACTGATTTCGTAGCAAATGGCAAAACAAAATTCTATCTGCTAACTGTTCTTCCTCCCCAAGAAGTAAACAGAATCGGTAGCTATGACTTAGCTAAAGAACTCTAGAAAAAATATCTAGAATTACACGAAGGAACCTCGGAGGTGAAACTAGCAAAATGAGACTTGCTCCGTAACTAAATAAACAATATTTGACTTGAAGAAGCAAAAACGGTTGCTTATCTACACGGAAGAATCAAGGAGCTAATCACTAGATTAACGAATCTCAGAGAAACGGTAACTAATCGAAACTCATAAAGGTATGCTTGAAATGTGTTTCCGAGAACACCGGAATAGACGTCTATAGTAGATTCCTATTATATCTCCAAGGACCTCAAAGTAAGTTCACTAGAAAATCTTTTTTTTTTTACTTTCAAATTACACGAGTCTCGGTGTATAGGACAAAGAAAGGGACCAAATTAGAACCTACCACTCCAAGCCCAAAAGAGCGGACCAGATTCAATCTCATCGATTGACGAAGACGAAGCTGTTAGGATCTCTTCGTACTCGGCTAGAGAGGGGGGGGGTGTGAATAGCCGCCCCAAATCGCTCGTTTCTTCCTACAATTCGTTAGCGCAGCGGAAAAATAAACTAGAAACGAAAGGAAGAATATCAAACCTTAACACAGCGATGTACGAGGTTCGGAGATGATGCTCCTACTCCTCGGCGTGTCCGTAAGGTGGACGAACCCAATCAATCCGTCGGTGGATGAGTCCCCGGAAAACCGGCTAATAAAAACTCTCCTTCTGGGTGGAGAAACCTCGCCACAGAAACTTCTTGCAACAGCAAGAAAAGAGTACAAGGAAAACAAGAAATAAAGTACAATACAAATGTAAACTTTCTTGCCTTCTCTTCGACTGGAAGAAGCAGCCGCTTCCAAGCGCCTACAACAGCAGGTGACCCAGCCGGAAGCTCACGCGAAGCTTCAAAGCAGCTCAACAAAGCTCAACAGCAAGCTTAGCAGCACCAAGAACAGGAAGAAGGAAGAAGAAGAAGGAGGAGGCTCGCAGCAGCAGCCCTCCTTTTATAACCTGCGAAGAAACACAGAAGAAATCTAGCCGTTGCGTCGCAACGGCTAGTGCCTGGATCGGTCTGTGGACCGATCAGGCTCCATGTGGATCGGTCCACAGACCGATCCATTCCCTCCTCCTTCGCTTCTGTTCCGTCCCTGATCGGTCCATGGACCGATCAGGGAACCTCCTGATCGGTCCGGGGACCGATCAGGCTTTGTGCTGATCGGTCCCCAGACCGATCAGCCTCTCTTGCGCCTCGCTGAACTCTGATCGACTCCTGATCGGTCACCAGACCGATCAGTTAACACACAGTATGCTACTGATGTGTTACTGATCGGTCACCAGACCGATCAGAATATTCTCGGTATCACTGGATCGATCACCAGATCGATCCAGCTCATGGTTTTCGCCCAAACCAAGTCCAAACCAACATCCGGTCAATCTTGACCTGTTGGTACATTGCGCCTAGCATCCGGTCACTCCCTTGACCTGCTAGGACTCCCCGCTAAGTGTCCGGTCAATCCCTTAGACCCACTTAGACTTTTCTCTCCGTACCAAGTATCCGGTCACTCCTATGACCTACTTGGACTTCCCATCACCAGATGTCCGATCACCCTTGATCCATCTGGATTTTCCCTTGCCCGGCTTCACTTACCAGGACTTTCACCTAGCTTCACTCACTAGGGTTTTCACCTGGCTTCACTCACCAGGATTTCCACAACTGCCTGGCTTCACTCACCAGGACTTTCCAACTGCCTAACATCTCAGTTAGGACTTTTTCATTCACCTAGCTTCACTCACTAGGATTTTCACCTGGCTTCACTCACCAGGATTTTCCCGAATGCCTGGCTTCACTCACCAGGACTTTCACCTTCACCTAGCTTCACTCACTAGGATTTTCACCTGGATTCACTCACCAGGATTTCCCGACTGTCTGGCTTTACTCACCAGGACTTTCCATACTGCCTAACATCCCAGTTAGGACTTTTCCGTGCCAAGTCTCCATACTTGGACTTTTCCAGTGCCAAGTCTCCATACTTGGACTTTTCCGTTGCCAAGTCTCCATACTTGGACTTTTTCCCGAATCAGGTCAACCAGGTCAACCTTGACCTACGGTTGCACCAATAATCTCCCAAACATCTATTCCTGTCCCATATCAAGAATAGAACTCTCTTCTCGTCAAATATCAACATACAACTCAACTAGGTCAACCTTGACCTAAGGTTGCACCAACAATCTTCCTAAGTCAAACATCAAAATACAACTCGAGTCAGGTCAACTCGAATCAGGTCAACCTTGACCTAAGGTTGCACCAACAGAAGCAACTTTCATGGTAAGAAAATTTTCTATGTTTTTTAATCTAATAAATTTAACAAATCACAGGCTAAGAAGCTTGTTCCGAGAAAACGAAAAATAAGATGTTATAACTGTTAAGAAGAAAGGCACATCAAAGATGACTACCCGAAATCGAAAAAAAAAAGGAAAAAATAAAGGGCCAAGTAAACAAAAGCACACAAAAATCTAAAGATAACGTGAGATGAGTAATCATCAGAGTCCGAACTGGAGGAGTATGTCGGACTAGCATGTCAAGTCACCAAGAGGAGAGTATTGACGAAGGGGAAGCTACATCTGAGGAAAGCAGTAGTGAAGGGGGAGCATACAACTTCGAGTTTGATATAGTAAGTGAGATATATCATCTAACTCTTAATCAACTCTATTCTAGAAAAATATTAATCTCTAAATCTTTATATAAGCTAAAATTTAAGAATAATAAATTAAAAAAGGAAAATATTGATTTGAAAATAAAACTAGCTAATGTATGCCCATTACAATTATTTGATAAAATCAAAAAAAAAATGAAAAATTAAAAGAAGAAATAGAATTATGCAAACAAAATTCTGCATGCTCCTCTCTAAATTCAAATGTTAGATATAGTATTAGGCTTAATTAGTATTTAAGATTTCACAAAAACCAAATTGTACAAATAGTTAGAATTTATATTCCTAAAAATTATTTGATAAATCTTATAGGTAAAATACTATATTAGATTCCTAAAACATACTTAATATAATTTAAATTAATCTTATGCATGCTTTAAAATTTAATGTGTTTTATCTTACACATTGTTTAAATAAATTAATTATTTATCATTCTTACTATTAGTATTTCGAGTTGAAATTTTTACTATGCTATTTGATGATTTGATCTATTAACAGTGAATTATTTCAAAATATTGAACTGTTTTATGATTTGTTTTGAATTTTTTTTAATGAAATTCATACTATTAAAATTAAAAAATGTTTCGCAGATCTATTTTTAAAAAATATATTTTTCTATGATTAGCATTATATCATCTGTAAACATAAAACTTTTTGAAATTTTATAACGGTTATATTATTTCTTTATGAATTTTTCAATGAAAAGCATATTTTTAAATTAAAAAATGTTCTCATATTTATTTTTGAAAATTTTATTTTCTTGTGATATGTTCCCTATCTCAAGATTTTTTTTTGAGGATTTTCAATCATTATCATCTGAATTATTTTAAATATTTTATAGAAAATAATATTTTTATTATTAAAACTTATTAAGACTTTATTTATGTAAAATTTAATATTTTTTGAAGATAAACATCATATCTTATATGCTCACAAAAATTAAAATGACTTTTCAAAGTCTAAAACCACTTTTTAATCAAAATATATATTTCTGTCTCAAAATATTTATTTTTATACTCAAAATTATTAATTTATTCATGAAAATTTTTGCACCGATCAGAAACCCATCTTTGACCGCGATAAAAATTTTCGTGATTTTTTGAAAAGTTAAAGTAATTTTTAAAATTAATTTTACAAAATCTATGACTTAGTTCTTCAAAATTTCTCTATAAAATAATTTTAATGACAATACAAAAATATAGAAATTTTGGTACACCCATGAAAGCTTTTCTGATATTTTTTTCATTTATTTTTTCCCATTTTTTTTTTTTTTTTTGATGTGATCAAAAGAGGGAAAATATATGGATGCTAAGTTCAAGGGGAGGTTTTATTGCTTTTCATTGTATTAATTTTAGTACATTTCATATTTGCAATAACATGATATATCTGTTGCAATTTTAATTAGCATATTTTATTTTAACCTTAACTTAACTCGGGTTGATGTACAGTAAAAAATGAGAGATTCTAAATATCCCAAGTTGATTTTGATGTGATCCACTTGTTGGATCGAGATGTTTTGTAAAAACTTGTCTTATTTGTTTTAAAAATTAGAGTATGCAATGGAAAAAAGAAATAGATAGAAAAGGAAAAGACACGAATACAAAAAATAAAAAATTTAGTAATAATATATATATATGGTAGAGGGTTCACCCTAACCTTAAATGTTTTCATCAACTTAAAACAAGGGTAGTTGATGGTCTAGCTACTCGCAAGAATTCTTCCTCTCGAACTAAGGGATTCTTCTATTAGCAAAAGTCAACATATGGATATCTCTTTCGTACCGAGGGAAGATGCTCCCCTTTCCAATATTTAGCTCAAAGTTTTAGTGTCAAATTCTCTAGAATAAGTTAATTTAATATATATGGCCTTTTCCGTTTCTTATTCATATATAGCATATTACACATTATAAAATTTACTAATTAGCACACAAGCCTAAAAAATCAGACTCATAAAAGCCTATGTTGTTGTGGTTATAACTCGGCTTTGAATACTTCCAACTACGTCATGGGCTTTAGGAGACTTTTTCATACCGAGGTCACTAGCTAGGCTACGTTCAAGGATGGATTCAAGAATTATAAGTGCAATCGACATTTGGGGTATGGAAGGGTTGGGCTAAATAAGAAGTGGGCTTTAATGCTAATTTTAAATTTAGCCCAATTTCTTCTTCGATTGCACCATCAAAGACGTGCAATTGAGCATGAGCTGAATTAGCGCCTAGGATAGTCATTATATGGCCGTCCTTGGCTAAGCTTAAACGGCTCCATCATGCTAACACCACATGTTCTAAACCCAAAGGTCCAACCAAGCTAAGTCAATCTAGGGCGAGTCAATTTGAGTTGATGTACTTTGGCCTAAGCGACTCCATGTTGAGTTAATTAGTTCAAGCTGAGTAAGGGTTAAGTCATTCTAAGTTCTACAAATTTGAGTACATACGCTCTTGACAATTGCTCTTAGATGTGGCCTCCCATTTCACCTACTTTGGCAAAATATAAAAACTATCTTATGTCGTCATTCTAAGCCATATTTAGATGTGGCCTCCCATGTGGTCTCTTGCAGACCGAAACAAATATTATTTTTTATTATTCATTGCTCAAAATATCGTATAATTAATATGTACATAAAAGCATCAGAAAGTATCAACAAAATAGTAAGTTTTTTTTAATTTTTCTTTAACTAAAATCATTACTGAAATTTCCACATATTCTACACATAATTATAATGAGAGGATATTTAGACAGAATATTTTTCTTAATATCTATCAATCTCAATATCCCTTATTGGAAGGGAATATTTTAGAGATATTTGAAATCATCGGCCAATTTTTTTTCAAAAAAAAATAAGTAAAACAACTTTCTCATTATGGATGCTCTTTAGAAGGAAAGTATGGCAACGATATTTTTTAATACCTTACTTACACCTACTATATTTTTTAAATGGGAGGCCACATGTAAGAGCACTATATTTTTTAATACCTTACTTACATCTCTTAATGTAGCACCACATTTACTTATTTTTAATTATTATTTTTAGATAATACTTTAAGTAAAATTCACATTTTTATCAATTTAATTAGTTTTTTTTAGTTATAAAAATAGTTCTATATTGTTATTAAATTTAATAGCCCCATATATTTTATGGGGGAATTTAATTGAGAATATTGATCAAATATATTGATCCGGTGTTAAGAAGAGGGGGCCCCGCTTTAAGGAGGGTCCTTGGTCAAGGTCAATCCAAAGGTAAGCCGATCGATTAATGGCCTGGTTGACCCGACCGGCTTGTCCGAGAGGAACCAAAGATAACCCGGCCAGGGGCTCGGGTTTCCGACGCAAGGAATTAAGTGGCCAAGCGGATGTACCGCTCGGCCGGGACATAGGGAAAGGAGGCAGAGGCCGAGCGATTAGACCGCCTGACCGTTTCATAGGGAAATAGGGGAAAAGGTGTTCAAGCACTAGAGGTCTTCTAAGCCGAGCTGGCATAGATGTCCGGTCGGGAGAAGGGCTTCAGCCGAACGGGTGAGCGCTCGGCTCGGGAGGAAGAAGCCCACATGCTCAATGGCTAGGCATTATTTAGATTCATGAGGAGAAAGGTTTAACCGTCCCATCGAAGGGATGGTCTGAACTGTAGGAGTATGACCTCAGATATGCTCCCCTGACAGGACCATACCACGATATGCTCCCCTGACAGGACCATACTGCGATGTGACACAGGGCATGCGGGCCTCCCGATGTAGTTGCCTGGTGTTCCTTGAGTGCTCTATATAAGGCCTCTCATTTCTTCATCGGAGGTACGCCAGTCTTCATCCTGCAGCCACCTTCTTCATCTGTTCCCCTGCTTGACTTGAGCGTCGGAGGGTCGTCATCGGGAATCTCCCCGGCCCGACTTCTGTGCAGGTTCGCCGGAGATTCGTGCGACCAGGAGGAGACCTACGTCATCGACTAGGAGAGCGCCACGTGCCCAGCGTCCCTTGGTTCGGCGATTCGGACAGGATCAATTTGGCGCCGTCTGTGGGAGCGCTCCTGCATCTGATCGGAAACAATGGACGAGGCTGGACGCCAACACACGGTGACGCTCTCCACGGAAGAACTCGACGCTCTGATTGAGGCAAGGGCAGCAAAGATAATGGAACAACAACGACAGAAGGCGCAAGTCGAGCGAGCGCCGCAACCAGCAGCATCAACCTCGGCCGGTCGGCCTATACCGGCGGACTGGCTGGAGCCTATCTCTACTGGAGGCTTTTCCCATAGCCTTATTCCAGATGCCTCTAGAAAATGCGCCCGCCCATGTCGAATGGGGATCTTCTTCTGACAAAGCGCCCGTTCAGGATAACGGGAAGGGAAAGGTGCGCTAATGTAATTTACTCGTGTAATTGTGCAATTTAAATATAGGCCGCAAGCATCGTTCGCCGAACGGGGATTATAGCTCGAGAGCGAAGTCCCCCGAGCCGATCGGCAGGGAGGTTTATATCCGAGCTGGGAGCTCGAGAGCGAAGGCCCCCGAGCCGATCGGTGGGGAGGTGTATATATTTAGACTCGTAAGCGAATGACCTGTGCTGTTCGGCCGGGCATAAATATTGTTCGAGCGCGGGATATGATACGAAGACCCAGGCCGCTCGGCCTGGTAAGGAGTTAGCCTTGAAAGGCCGACGAGCTCCGTCGTTAAAGATCGAGAGCCGCGCCGTCCGGCTATAAATATCCGCGCCGACGAGCTCCGTCGTTAAAGATCGAGAGCCGCGCCGTCCGGCTATAAATATCCGCACCGACGAGCTCCGTCGTTAAAGATCGAGAGTCGCGCCGTCCGGCTATAAATATCCGAGCAGACGAGCTCCGTCGTTAAAGATCGAGAGCCGCGCCGTCCGACTATAAATATCCGCGCCGACGAGCTCCGTCGTTAAAGATCGAGAGTCGAACCCGCGACTGTGAACTTATTGGACGGAACTAAGGACGTCAAATAACGAGCGTTCGCAAGTACTAAATTGATTAAGTCCGATCTGCCATCGGTTTGCCAATACTTCGCATTCACTGAATGCAAACAGTATAGCCAATCGCTAAACGATTTCGAGGAAAACGAGTCAATTGATTAACCTGATCGGTCGTCTAGTGGGAAACACGTGGAGCTTAACTGACTCTACGAATAAGCACCAAACAGACAAAAGAGGGCAATGAAGGGCAAACAAAAATAGAAGCAAAGGAACACAATTATGCCGAACGACACGTACAAAAATTTTACATCCGCAGAGCGGATGAAATACAGAAAGTACTTGGAAGAACTCGCCTCACTCCGGGTCCTCAAAATTTAAAAAGGCGTCCGGGATATCGTCAATCATAGCCGCCAGATCTGAAGAGGGAATGCTCAGGTCAGCAGGAAGGTGCCCCCCCTTCTTCAAGTACGCCATGGTGACCTTGACCGCCTCGGCGAAAGTTGAGGAGACGTTGCCACCGAATTTTGCGCCGAACCGCTCCGAGCGGAGGTATTCTTGGCGCGTTGCTGCTAGGTGACTCGGCTCTCCCTCCTTATATTTTTTGAGTACCGCCCGGGAAGCGGTTAAGGAATCTTGGACTGCCTTCAAGTCCACCTCAGCCTTTGTGCGTTCTGCCGAACGGCCCTCCCGCTCGACGTTCAGCTGGGCCTCCAGATCCTTGGATCGCTGATCTAGCGCACGGACATCTATTTTCATCTTGTCCAGATCGGCGATCGCTTGCTTCTTCCGGGCAGTAGCGCGTTTGGCGTCCGCTTCGCGCTTCTTGACTTGGCCCTCTAGCCGAGCCACCTCCGCAGCCAGATCGGAGACCTTCTTCTGCTCAGCCTCGAGAGCCTGCTTTTCCTTCTCGGCCGAAGGACCTCCGGAGGCTTGGAGTTTCGCCAGGAGATCCTCTAGCTCAGCCAACCGATGGCTGATAGCGATCTGCTCGGCCCAGCGCTGCATGAGAAATAACGGAGTTAAGATACAAAGTGGTATTATTAAGGGAGAATAAGGAATTTACCCCGGTCGCCTGTTGCATATTACTGTCCCCGAGCTGCTTCGGGGTCATGAGAGCTGCCCGAACTTGGGCATCCTGGAAGATCTTGGCGAGCGGACCCGTCAGAGTTATTTCATGGATGGGGCTCGAAGGTTGGTCAGCAGCCAACAAATATTCCTCCGAGGGAAGTCGGAGGGTAATCTTGAGGGCCGGACGGTCGGCCAACTCTTCCTCGGTTGCGGTAGCCTGGCCCGAGGACTCGCCTATAGGGGAAATCTCACCTAAGCGTCGTAGGCGACGGCGAGTCCTCCGAGGAGAGTCAGTGGGCTCTACTTCAAAAGCTGTTGATGTTCCGACCTGCGCCGGGGTTCTGTCCGGGGAGAGGACCTCCACGGACGCGGTAGCCTTGCCCTTCTGAGTGGGCTGTGGGGTAAAGTCCCTTGGGCGTTTCCGCCGAGTATCTAGGGTGGCGGCATCGGCCTGATGGACACTCAGCTCGGCCGGAGCCGAAGAGACAGGGTCTACTTCTACCTCCGCTGAGGCAGACTGAGTGACCTCCAGCTCAGGAGCAGATTGCGCTCCCCCTTCTCCTTCGGCTGCCGGGCGCGCTGGGATAAGGCCCCGCGCGGCAAGCTCTTTTTTAGTGGCCGCTTCAATTTCCACAGCCCTCAGTTTTAGGCTCTCAGTAGCCTTCGCGCGCCACATAACTTTGGCTGCAGGAGAAAAAATTAAATCAGTTAGATAAAAAGGTAAAAAGAGTGAAAAAGGTGCTTACACATCCTGCAGGGAAGGCTAGCTCGGACGGGAGAAAGACCGAAGATATACAATACGCCTTCGAGGAGCAACTTGTCAATCTTGTACCGCTGACCGGATAAGCGGCTGGCTGCATGGAGGAACGCCGGGCTGCTCCTATATCTTCCGAGCTCCGGCTGAGTCGGCACGGCAGTCTGCCATTGGGTTCGGAAGGCAGGCCGCTCGGGAAGGCGCATATAGAAGAAGTGCTCCTTCCAATGCTTGTTGGAACTCGGCATGTCTTGGAACAAAACAAAACCTACTCTAGTTTGAAAAATAAAAGTACCCAACTCGGACTATTTGGGATAGAAGAAGAAGTGAAAGAAGGCTAGGTCCAGAGGAATATTGTTCAGTTTGAAGAGGAGGATCACCCCGCTCAGCAGCCTAAAGGAGTTCGGCACAAGCTGGCCGAGCGGAATACGGAAGTAGTTGCAAACTAATAAAATAAAGGGATGAGGGGGAAACCTAAGGCTGCCCAGGAACTGGTCCCAGAAGAAGCAAATAGTGCCGGGCGGCGGTTCATGAGGACGACCGGTCGGGGAGGGTATCTCGATTTTATGGTCGTCTGGGATCCCGTACGTCCGAACAAGACGCCGAGCGTCCTCTTCATCAAACCGACTCTCCATGGTCGTATACCATGGACCGTGAACGTTGGTAGCGGGTTCGGAAGAGCTCGCCATCTCGGAAAGACAAAAGGACAACAAGAAATCGAAGGAATGAGAACGAAAGAGAGGCAAAATGAGTAGGGAAGACCTAGTAAACGAAGAAAGAAGGCTCACTGAGAAGGAGACGGGCGGAAAAGATCACCGGTGAGATGGTAGCCGCCGAAAAATAGGAACTGGATCGCCGGAGGCCGCAGCAGCAGAAGAGGCAAAAGGACAAAGCACGAGCAAGCGTGCGGCAGAGGAGGGGGACTGAGGCTTTATACGGCTGAGGCCGGTCGGCCTCCGCCGTCCGATCCTGGTCACGAGAAACAAGGACGCCATGGGGCCGTCCATTTCAAACGATGGCGTCCCATCATAAGTAACGCCGCCGCCACGCAATGGTCGACGCGTGGCGCTGAGCGATTCGGCGCATTTAATGTGCACCATACCACGCACGCGCAGCCTTAATGGAATGGATTGCCGCCGTTCCCGAGGGGATTCGGACAGGCGGCAACGACGGCAGGCCGCATGAGTCACATCTGAGCGAGCGCCGAACGGCTGAATTCGGCGCACACGCCGAGCGGCCTGTGGAATACTTTTAAAACAAAAGGCGACGAGCACCCGCTCGGACACGCAGTCCAGTCAGTCGGACTTAAGCGCCTCCTTCGACTAGACTTGAAGGGGAGGCAAGTGATCCTGTGTTAAGAAGAGGGGGCCCCGCTTTAAGGAGGGTCCTTGGTCATGGTCAATCCAAAGGTAAGCCGATCGGTTAACGGCCTGGTTGACCCGACCGGCTTGTCCGAGCGGAACCAAAGATAACCCGGCCAGGGGCTCGGGTTTCCGACGCAAGGAATTAAGTGGCCAAGCGGATGGACCGCTCGGCCGGGACATAGGGAAAGGAGGCAGAGGCCGAGCGATTAGACCGCCTGGCCGTTCCACAGGGAAACAGGGGAAAAGGTGTTCAAGCACTAGAGGTCTTCTAAGCCGAGCTGGCATAGATGTCCGGTCGGGAGAAGGGCTTCAGCCGAACGGGTGAGCGCTCGGCTCGGGAGGAAGAAGCCCACATGCTCAATGGTTAGGCATTATTTAGATTCATGAGGAGAAAGGTTTAACCGTCCCATCGAAGGGATGGTCTGAACTGTAGGAGTATGACCTCAGATATGCTCCCCTGACAGGACCATACCGCGATATGCTCCCCTGACAGGACCATACTGCGATGTGACACAGGGCATGCGGGCCTCCCGATGTAGTTGCCTGGTGTTCCTTGAGTGCTCTATATAAGGCCTCTCATTTCTTCATCGGAGGTACGCCAGTCTTCATCCTGCAGCCACCTTCTTCATCTGTTCCCCTGCTTGACTTGAGCGTCAGAGGGTCGTCGCCGGGAATCTCCCCGGCCCGACTTCTGTGCAGGTTTGTCGGAGATTCGTGCGACCAGGAGGAGACCTACGTCATCGACTAGGAGAGCGCCACGTGCCCAGCGTCCTTTGGTTCGACGATTCGGACAGGATCATATATATTGGTGTATAAGTTTTTAAAATAATTTACTTGCTAAATATCGGTAATTTTAATAATTTACTGACTATTTATTTAAAAATATTATTGGTTAAATATATATTTTGTTGTCATTTTTTAAAAATTGTATCAGCTAAAATAATGGTTTGTGAATGATACTTAAAAAATTGTATCAATAGACCAAATTAATTATTTTTAGTCTGTAATCAATATTATCAACTAAAGTATTGTTCATTTTATTTTGTTGGTAAATCCTAGTGTTTATGCATGCATCTGCCAACGTATTTTCTTGATAATTTAATCATTTAATTTAGTTGATAATTTATTGCATAATTTATTAATTTAGTGTACACGTACCTCCATCTTCTTCTTTTGAAAATTACCCATTTAAATTATAAAAATATTATTTATAAAATTACGTTTTCTTGCTTATAGTGTTCTTCTATTTGTTTTTAAAATTTATTTGATATGGCGCTAATTAATTAAATTTATGATTAATTTAGTTATAACATTGTAAATTTAGATACAATCATTAATTTAGTTAATAAGAAAAATCTCATGTAATTCTGATTATTGTTAATATTATAATTAAACCTTATAAATTATAATCTAAATTTACCATGTAAGATTATATGATAATTAAAATTAATTTAATGTGTATCATATGAAAATTCAGTTAAAATTATTTTTTATGAGGTAAACTCATTTTGAAATTTGAATTATAGTTTTTAACAATTTATATTTTTAAAAATAATTTTTACAATAAATAACAAAATCAATAAAGCTTCTATTTAAACGTTAGACGCTCTTACCAAATTTTGAATTAAACAAATAGAGAATGATATTTCTAATAAATATTGATAATGGAAATTGTTACATGTGACAATTATTAACGTTTTATTGGTTATCAGAATTTAATCTATTTGCAATAAATCAGTGAAAAAAATAGATATTATACTAATCTATATATAAATAATGATATTTCAAATCAATTAATCTTGAAGGCCCGCTCATCTAAGTAGTCATTATTCATAGAGTCGTCCTCCATCTAAGTAGGATATGCTTTGCCTAATATTAGTTTTACGCCCTAATTATTTTTTGTTTAAAATAATAATTTTACGTCCTAATTAATTTTGTTTCAGAAAATAGCAATACCTTTTTTAAGGATAGATTAATTATATTGTTTCCCAAAAAAACTATTTCTCCCAAAGAATCATTCTTAACTATATATATTGTTCTCTCTCTGCAACAAATCTTTTGTTCGTTGAAAAACACTAAATTTTTAGAGGATAAATTACATGACATCCCAAATGTCTATAACTTAAGTACTTCTAAATCATTTTCGCTCAACCATCCGATCCTTTTATCTCTCAAAACACTATGCTTTGCAGTGAAAATTTAATAATGTTCAAACTTATTTATTTATTAAACTTGTTCAACCTTATTTATTAGGAATCTTATCAAACTCGAGCTTAATTAAGTTTTTTGTCAAGCTTAATTAATAGTATTATTTCTCTTTTAAATTAGATTAAACTAATATTATTCTTTTATTTTTTTAATATATTATGAATAATTTAAAATTATAAAATTTATAAATGATTATATTTTATTTTCTTAAAAAAACTATAATTTTTTATTTATCTAATTTTTAAATCATTTTTAGATTTTAAAAATATTTATCTAAAAATATATAATAATAATAATAATAATAATAATAATAATAATAATAATAATAATAATAATAATAATAAAAACGAGCATATCTACATAAAAAAACATAAACAGACACAACGAGCATATAGTTCAAAATTACAACTAATTCAAGCACAGGTTGTAATTAAAGTACGTTCGCAAAGGAAGCAGACAGATCGAAAGAAAATCGTGTGAAGAGCCAGAACCTACTATGCCCTCTCGATCTTAAGACTCAACACCCCTGGAGATATGTATTCAAAAACACATAGATCGCCTTCTTTAAGCTTCGTCTCTCGGACCAGCTTCTTCCATCCGGTGGTTATGGCGATTTTCTCATTCAGACCAACCCAGAGCCGAATCGGCCACAGCTTTCCAAGACAATCCAAGGACATCGTCTCCGACTTCGTTGCAGGCACAAATCCTGGGGGCAGATACTGCAATATAATGCAACGATATGAATATTACATGAGTTTAATGCTGTCTGATGAATTAATTAACATTGATAATTAATTAATCTCACTCACAATTTGGGCCCTGGCCAGATCAACGTTATACGATCGAAGTTCCCATTCGAATGTGGAAAGTCGTTCGCCTTTGTTCCTCGCTCTCTTCTGAGACCATTTCGCCTTCCTTTCAGTGATTGCCGTTGGTTCCTTAAAACCTGTAGATCATCAAACAATATTTACCTAATTGTTGACAAATTAAAAGTGTAGATTTGACACGACTAACCTCCACTTCTAATCGCCAGGTCTTGCACAAGACACCTTGGAGCAGCAGAATCCAGGTCATTGCAATCGTACCAGATGCAGCATCCGTCGGAATGAAACATTTCCACTGAAAATACCGTGTTGCCTTCGTAATGGAACAGAACAGAGTTGCCCGGTTTGAGACCGTGAGCTCGCACAAATAACTCCCAACCTCTGCCGAACTGCACGTCGAGTTCGTCGTCCTCGTTCAGCAGGACCTGGATGTGCCAAAAACTGTCACTTGGTGAAAACAAAGTGGCCATTTGCAGCGCACTCTCCTCCAGGTGCTTGACGAACCGACGAGGAACAGCCTGCAAACAGAGATACATGCAAAGATGATGCTTAGGGTAGAGGACATGCAGCAACAGGTGCGGTTACTTACAAGCATAGTCAACGACTCTGGAGACAGAAATTTTATAAAACTCGGGCGGCCCGTAGAGTTTGCACCATTTCTCTCAATCGATACAGCCATGGAGTCGCAGTGAAGAGGAGGGAGGGAGTGAGTAAACCAAGCAAATAACATCAACAAGCACATCAATCGATAGAAAACCAAGTACATATAACCTAACCTATGTTGAACGGAGGAGCAGGTTAGTCACGCCGGCTCGCGAGGCCAGGTTTGGCATGGCAATGGCAATGGCATGACTGCTTTATTTCTTTTTCGCAGGAGCAGGGCATGCAATTAGTAGGCGTATCAGCGGAACGTATCTCATATCTTGGCCCGTGATCGGAGTTGGCGGACGGCAAGGCAGGTTTCAGGTTTGTCAATGGCGTTTATACAGTGAGTTCTCTCTTTGTGCAGCAGGGACAGACCTTGGATTAGTAATGACAGCTAGCTGTTAGAGGGAGTTGGAGGGAGCTGCAGGCTTCTGACGCCGGAAGGACATGTTTGGAATTAGCAATGAAAGCTGTCGGAGGGAGTTGGCCTCAGAGCTGGCTCCTGTTTCCCGAGAACAACGAGTAGAGATATATATTCCTACAGGCACCCTCCTGAAATTGACGTACGGATTCAACGGTGGGTTCTGAGACTGTACGTTAAATTCTCAGTGAATCCCGGCCCTGATAGTTTATTAGTGACTAGTGTTCTGTATCTAAGAACTTTGTTTAAGTAATTAGTAAAATTTCTGTGATTATTCTTTCCCATTTTTACTTACATTGGATGACAAAACCAAGCACTTAAACTATTAGAATTCATAGATGTAGAATTTGAAGAGCTTTAACGAGAATTTGAACTTCAGTTATGACCTTTTAGATGTGTTTTGTTTTAATAATTGAACTAATCGTCAACAATTGCTTGTTTCAAGGATGATTAATTATGCTAATTGTTTGTCACCTTTTGATTCGAACTGTTTCACAATCATCTTTTAATTTTCATCTTCCATTTAACTTTCTTTGTAGCTCAAGTAATATCCTCCAGCTCAAGTAATATTTACATCTACTAAAGTTTATTTGTCTAAACAAGCTCGAGATGTTCACCCAGAACATCTGTTGGTAAGGACAATCTTCGAATCAACCACGGCATTGAATGTGAATTAGAGAAACAGAGTGTAGCATCCTTTAAAGTACCGGGCACGACTGTGCGAGATCAGAATGCATTTAACTCTGCAACTCCTAAAAAGCATGTAAGTTCCGTGAAATAAGAAGAAATCGAGGCAAGGAAGAAAAGTCTAAAAAGACTATAGATGTGTTATATTAGGATACAACAAATTCAAAACATCGCCTAAGAATATATCAGGGAACTCAAATAATATTGATCCAAGTGTTGTGGATCCCAACTCCAAAACTGTTTATTAATTTTTATCACTTTAGTCCTTTGTTTCATTTTTTTTCTAGGCAAAGAAAAATATTGATTTCCTTCTTGTTGAAGTTAGAATAACCATTGATTGAACTGGAAGACTACAAATCAAGAAGCTTCCTGTAAAGTTGCCATGGAATTATTTTCACCCCACTTTGAAGAATCAATCAGAGAATAAGATTCAGTCTTAGTATTTTTTTTTCCAGCTGACTATTTTTTTAAATTTTTTTTTTTAAAAAAAATACAGGAGGCATTTTAATTTCCCTTGAACTATCTATCTCATATTCATTTGACCATGGAAACTGGAGCCGAGCAGCACAGGTGCAATGAACATGTGTTAGAGTTCGGACCAAGTGGATGATAACTTGTGGTGATTATTGAGGCGAAGAGGCAGTTTTGGAGCCAGAACATTCGCACGTACGATACATACACTTCCAAACTAAGGTTTATTATTTTGCGCACGCGGAGGGCGCCCAGATCCATTTGCCTCGCGCCTCTGCCTGTCTGACACCTGGCTCTCCTTCGTCGTCGCCGACGTGTCTTGCCGTGTCGTGTGATGTGGTCGCGCCACGAAACGTATGGCCGGCGACTGAGACAACGCTCTTTTCGTGACTCCGCTGGCGCAGCGCCACTAATTTAATTACTAATAGGAGGGAGGGCCATTACGTCATTCCCCAAGAAGCCTTCAGATATTTTGCGGTGAAGCCGCCCGTAAACTTGTGGCGGACACCGAGACCTCGATGAGCCCACGGCGAGCGGAGCCCTTTAAATCGCCCACGTCAAATAGATCTCGTGGCTCCGTAATTGAATTCCACGTCATTAAGGTGCAAAAGGGGTTCAACGTTTGGGTATATGAAAAAATAGCTCCTTTTATGCCTCCCCGTTGTAACGATTTGATCCTGTAAAGCGGCGAGTAAATTATGGCGGGCGTTTTGGCTACTTCACTTTTTTAAAAAAATTATACCTTTCATCATCCCGAAAAAGAATGAGACGATGGTTTACTTAATCTAAATAAATGATAAAATAATATTGAAAATGTGGGAGAAAAAGGACGACTATAAATTAAACAAGAAGAAATTGAAACAATTCGATGTAGACTTGGTATGTGGACAGAGATGGCTCTACGCGACCGCCATAAGATCCCAAAGTCCCCCCTTTTCCATTCCATATATAATCTTCGAGCTCGGTCGATCGAATGCGAGCTTTCTTTGCGAATCTCTCTTCTGGTTGGTAAATATCGCAGCTTTTGAGGATTTTTGGAGATGAAGCAGAAGACGTGCGAGCTCTGCTGCGGCGAGGCGGCGGTGTTCTGCGAGGCAGACGCGGCCTTTCTCTGCTGGACCTGCGACGCGTCGGTCCACGGTGCGAACTTCCTGGTCGCTCGCCACCTCCGCCGGGTT
Source organism: Zingiber officinale (assembly GCF_018446385.1). Lineage (NCBI taxonomy): Eukaryota > Viridiplantae > Streptophyta > Magnoliopsida > Zingiberales > Zingiberaceae > Zingiber > Zingiber officinale. Next base: position 106,440 of record NW_024589832.1, read on the forward strand.
GCCTGCGCGAGCTGCGACGCCCTCTGCCCCGCCAACCACGTCCTCGATCGCGCGCGGCGCCTCTGCGCTTCATGCTCCCCCGACCAGGACCACTCCGACGCGTCCTCGTCCTGCTTATCTACTTCCGAGTCTTCCGCCGCGACGGCGCCGCCTCGCCGGTCGCCCGCGGCGGTGGCGAAGAGGCGGCTCGGAGAGGCGGAGGCAGTCCTGCTCACTTGGAGCCGACGGATGGGGCTGCGAAACGTCCGGCGCTGCTCCGAAGCGGCGGCCCGGATGGCCGCCGAGTGCAGCAGAACGAAAGCGACACTGCCTCTTAAAGTGGCCCTCGCGGCCGCGCTGTGGTCGTCCATCAAGCGATTCGAGATCGAGGCGACGGAGGCAAAGTCGAAGGCCGGAGCAGAGGCGCTCCGAGGGCTGGAGGCGAGCTCCGGCGTGCCCGCGAGACTGATTGTGACCGCCGAGTGGAGGATCGCCCGGCGAGTTCGAGTCGCGGACGCGGAGGAGGGCTGGGCCGAGTGCGCGTAGAACGATGCCAGCCACATGTTTTGTACTTTTTTATAATTTAACCGTCAATTTCGAATAATAGTAGACTTGTGATGGTTTTTCAAAAGAGAAGTGTAAAGATTTATCGTCCCAGTTTGTGGTTAAACTTTAATAAATAAAGGAAAAATGGTTGTCAACTGAAACAAGCAAGTTGATCGAATTAGATTTGTATATTTCATACCATATGTTTGATTGAGACCCAGTATCATAAAAAAATCATAATTGCGTGGTCCAAAAAAATTACATTTTATTTAGGGGATAGTAAAATAAAATACACTGATAATAAAATTTGGATAACAGAATATTAAAATGCCTTAATTGTTATTGTTTGTGGCTTTAAATTTGTTTAATTTTGGTAAAAATGGGCCGGTTCGAACCAGGCCGGAGAGTCCCGACCAGGATTGGGGTGGGCTTCGTCATCTATCTTGACGTCGGCAGTCAGAGCTCCCGCTACGTATAAAATCCAACACCCAAACCTAAACCTAGTGATTCGCATCTGGGCGGGTTTGCTAGTCTCGGCAGCCCAAAACCCTGCCCTCTTCCTTCTTCCCCCTCTCGCCCCATTCTCGTTGCAGCCCTGCGAAGAAGAGCGAGGAGAAAAGCTACGAGACGAATCCATCCTCTACCTCACGATTTCTTTGGGCAAAAACAGGTATTTTTTTTCTTTGAATTGCTTGCTCGTGATCCTTGAAAACCCTATGTCGTTCTGACACGGTAGTCTACCATGGTAGCGATGGCCGCGGTGGCTCCCTAATGGAAAGCGTTTTCCCTCGTCCACTTGTCTTATCGAGCTCATGTATTTCCATTTCTCATACTCAATTTAAACGGCTGAAAATTTGACGGCAAGAATAGATTCTTGAGGACATTTTCGTTTTTTCAGTGGCATGGGCATGTCTGGACTAATTATGGCAATTTTGATCTCCTGTTATCTTGATCATTTTAGGATAGATAATTGTGAGATTATCGAATAATTTGACACATCTAGAACTAAATGTTGATGTTTGTGGTTTTTATGGAGAATTAGTTCTTTTCATTTTAGGCCTTACTACTGTGTACTTGCTTCATTACCTAATCTTAATCCTATTAGCACGCACCTTCGAGTTCAGTACATGGATTGGATGACAACGACTTGTTCTGTTGAAAGATCATGTATGTTACACACTTGTAGCATATTGTGATTAATGTCCAGTTAATTGTACAATGAGGTCAAAGGAGAATTTTTCTCCCTTTTATTATTATAATTGTTGACCCACGGGAAAACTTGTATTCACAATTTTTTGTTATAGATGTACCCATCACACTGACAGTGCTTAAAAATGTATGGTGATAAAGCTCTTTTATTCTTTGTGAAACAATTTCATGTAAGGAAGTACTGCTAAACTGGGAACAATTATTTAACACTAGTATCAATATCAAAGTGATGTGCTTAGCTTCTGCAGTTTCGTAGTTATCTATTAAAGAAAAGGCCAATCATTTGTCTAGAAGAATGAATTCTTCTTATGTACCGAGAGGCCAGAATTGAATTAAAACAAACATATCAGTAATGGGCTCATCCTTGTAAGGACGTGCAAAGAGATAAAGGCATGTTATCAGGTTTTTAAGGAGTTGGATCTGAATTATCCATATATAGTGATACAATACCAAAATGTGGTAATAAACATTTGTTTTCTGTCATCATGCTCACTCAACAAAATCCCTAGCATCTGAGTTGAAGTAAGTGAGAAATAATTCATTTTTTGAGTGTTTCTTTTCATCATTATGTTGGTTGATTCCATACTTCTGAAGTTGACCTTAGTTAGCTGCCTATCCATATTTACTCTATGATTTTTGGAAAGTGGATGCTTGTTGTACATGGTCAACTTGATTTGGGCCTTAGGTTATATTTCTGAGTTATCCTTTTTTGGGGTGACAATCATGGATTTTTTAATTCACATTACTCTCATTGCAATACCTTGTGTTAACTTGTAAAATCAGCAGGTTCTTGGAACTTAATGGGTGTAACAGGTTAGTAGATTTGGTAGGATCCTTTTGGTCTTCTTGTGTCATTTTTTCAAACACAGTAGATTTTGATGTTTTTATTTTGATATTCAGCTTTTGTTCAAGGATAATTGCCACTCAAATCAGGAATCACAGAAGAGAATGACTAGCAATCCACAATCTTCAGGGGCACAGGTACATGTTCCACATGTCTTTGCTCTTATTTTGCGTTTTTTACCTGTTTCGTCTTTCACTTCCTTGGTGGTAGGCCTATTGTGTGCCTTGATGTCTCTCTAGTTATTTTATTTTGTTTCTTTTTTCTCAATATTGCATCATGATAATTATGTCACATGCCATTTATAGCCCCTTAGACCTCCAGTAGTGGGTTCTGCTGGTCCACCACCAAATTTTGGTGCCTCCATGCCTGTACAAGTAAGTCTGCTTCATTTTTTTTTGCATTTTTTTTTCCCTTTATTTGCTTATTTTTACTGTGATCTAGTTGTCATGTGAATATTGCAGTATAGGACAATGGTTCCAGCCCCACAATTTGTCCCAGCTGCCTCTCAGCAATTTAGGCCTGTCCCCCAAGGAATGCCAGCGCCAAATATTTCCATGCCTGCTGGTCAAACTCAAATGCCTCATTTTTCTCAATCAACACAGCAATTGCCTCCAATGTCAGGCCAACCGGGTCAAGTGCCACCATCATCCCAAGCAATTCCAATGCCATATGTTCAAGCAAGTAGACCTATCTCATCTGGGCCGTTGCCACCTCAACAAAATGCTCAAGTGCCAAACAATGTGCCTAATCTTCCAGGTGCAGCAATGCCCCTTTCTTCATCATACACGGTAAGGCCCCAAAGCTACAAAGAAAAGCTAGCATACCTTCATTTTGATCGATTGTTTGATGTTACAGTATTGGATTGCAGTTTGCAACATCTTATGTTCAGGCACCAAATACCATAAATGCTCCAGTTCAGTATCAACCAGCAACACAGGTGACCCCTTCGAGGACACAAACCTGGGCAACACCTGGAACTCAGAGTGTACCTCTTGTTGCACCTTTGCATCAGACTGCCCAACAACCTTTGGCTACCTCTGTGACTGTTCCAGTAAGTTTTGTTTTAATTTTTTTTTTTTCGCATTTGTTAATTCTGCTTAGATGAAAATTTTGTAGTCTCCTAGCTTAACCTTTTATGTCTGATGAAAAAAGGCACAAACTGTACAATCAAATTCTACAGAACAGAGCTCTTCTGACTGGCAAGAGCACACTGCTGCTGATGGAAAAAGGTGTGGATTGAGTAATTATGCTTATTTTATGTTTTCTTTTCATGAAGTTACTATTTCTATTTATGATTGCTATTGCTACTTAAATTAAAGTTATTCAGAGTTAAAGTTACTTTCATCAATGTATGTCAATGTTCCACTAAAATGCCAGTGGTGTGTTATGTCTGATATTAGTACATGATATTCTTTGTCCTCCATTAGTTTTGTACATTATTCCTTTTTGTTATGATTCATCATTTTTTTTTTCTTTTCAGATACTATTATAATAAGAAGACTAGGCAATCTGTCTGGGAGAAACCCCTTGAATTGATGACGCCTATTGAGGTAAGTCATTTTATGAAACACTGATATGCTTGTTAATTTTGGTATGGACTTCATATCACACCAATTATTTTTTCTGATTGTGCTTCATTTGATCAGTCCTGTTCATGTTTGACATATGGGACACCTTTTCAGTGTGCTATAAGTATGTAACATCTAGTTGTTGTGACCAACCAGAAATATTTAATTTATACAAAAGATCTATTGCTAAGGTGGTCTTTATATCCGCGAAGTTTGGTAAACACAACATTCTCACCTTAACTCTTTTGTAGTGTATCTGGTTTAGGTAGTTTTAGTTGTAGGTTCATGTTTGCCTTGGTAGAAAAAGTTTAACTTAATCATGTCGATTAAATTACTTGATTAGTTTTAAAGTTTATCACAAGTACTTGCTTCAAAATTCTCACAGACAGGTATCTTCCCTATGTGGTTATTTTCTGCAGTATTTGTTGGTGCGTCTCTTATCATGCATCTGCCAATAACATGTTGATTATACTGTAATTAGCCAAGTTGTCACTAAGTTTTCGTAACTAAGACTACGCTAAGTAGGATATGCTTTGCCAGCATGGTGTTTGCTTACCCGTTTTATTTGATCAGACACATGGTGTTTGTATCCTTCTTCTGCCCTAAAACATGTGTTTCATTCTTTGCTTGATCAAGGGCTTTTCTTGTTTTAAAATAGATCTAGCTCCCGTTATTCATTAACTTGGGCGAGTTTGGTGGTTCTTATTATATTGTAATATTTTGTGAACAAGAAAATATTTCACTACCAGATTGTTTCTTGGCCTTGACTTCATTCGTGACTTGTATATCTTGAATTTGAGATGTTATTGTGCCAAATTTCATCTTGCTTTCTTTACTTAAATGTATCTGGTTGAACTTCCTCTTTACATAACTTTTTATTGGTCTTTATATCTTGCTCCTCACTTATTCTTTTATTGGAAATCTCAGTAGTATTTGGAGTAACATTTTTTTTTGGTATCAGAGGGCAGATGCATCCACTGACTGGAAGGAGTTTACTACCTCAGACGGTCGAAAGTATGCACTGATTTTTTTTTTAACATTTTCTTCTAGTTTTCTAAATTCCTCAAGCACTGCTGTTTTTGTTCCATTAGTAAAATTGTTTTTATTTGTTGTAGATATTACTATAACAAGGCCACAAAGCAATCCAAATGGACAATTCCTGATGATCTTAAGGTTTTAGCTTTTCATTTTTATTTCATCTGTTATCTTTTTGTCCTATTATAGTTTTATGCCAATCGCCAAACATGGCTATAAATACGATGAGATAATTTTAACCCACATTTTGATTTTAGCTAGCCCGAGAGCAGGCAGAGAACACTGCTGCTAATCTGACATCAAATGAGACTGAAACAACTGCAACTGTTACTTCAACAGTTCATTCTGCTGAGATTTCTTCTTCCAATCCTGTGGCTTCTGCTGTGCCCTTGGTCTCATCTAATTCAACGCAATTGCCAACTAATTATGGTGTACAACCAAATGTTATGGCATTAACACCTACATCTGTAGCAGTTGCAACAAATTCTGGTATGACTTCTAGTTCTGTTGGGACAGAACACACAAGCTTGCAATCTGGAATTCCTCAACCTCCTCCTGTGAGGGATCAATTTTCTAATGCTGGCGTTGATGATACCATCACTGAAATTAGGTATGCTTCCTAGTGCTTTTCAAATGTATGCTTTCTTCATATAATTAGTTAAAATTAGTATATTTATACCTTTCCAGGAGTAATCAGAATAAATCACCCTCGACACACATTGCTAGCTTACCTGATGGGACTTCTCAGGATCTTGAGGTATGGAAACATAGATGTGGCATGCTGTAATGACGATACATAGTTGCTTATACATTTTAAGCTAGATAAGTGAATCATTTGAGATTCATTTATGATCATCTTATGCTTCATCTAGCCATATCTATCTTTGTTCATATCTGTATTTCATATTAGCTTTGTAACCTGTTGCTTATGTTAGTAGTCGTTGTGATGGTAATTTATTAGCATTATGGTTTCAAGCATAGGGACTCACTACAAGCTTGCATTGAGCATTGACATGATAATTTTCCTCTTTTTTTTTCCTTTCTCAAAGATGAGCAGTGTAATGTGTTCTTCTTGAGTCATCACCTATACATTTTAAAGTTGTTTATTCAACTAGATTGTGTGTTGCTTGCTTGACTGAACGAAGTTTGGCTGTGGAAGTCAGGTAAGATTTTCATTATGGCATAAGTCTTGTATGGCTAAGCATTAAAAGTGTGATTTGTGGATTGTGTGATTTTTTCCTGTGACCTGCTTGTTTCATTTTTGCCTCTTGACATATCTGTAGTTTTATGGAACAACTCAATACTAAAATGAGAATCCTTGCCTAAGCAATTTTCTTCTATGGGACAAATTTTTATCCTTGTACACTGTCGTTGATGCTATAGGAAGACAAAAAAACCATGCCAACTGTTGAGAAATCGGGCACTCCAACTGAAGATAAAGAAGTTGATGAAGAACCCTTGGTTTATGCTAATAAGCTGGTAAGATAATATGTTTCATTTGTTTTGATAGTAAATGAGGGTTTGTAACTGATATATCCCTTTAGGAGGCAAAAAATGCTTTCAAGGCTTTACTTGAATCTGTCAACGTTGAGTCTGATTGGACATGGGAGCAGGTAATATTTTTTCTTTCTTTCTTTCGTTTTCATTTTTTTGTTTCAAATTTTATGTAAAGAGTCAGAAGATACCTTTATAGTACATTTGCTGACATGTGGTTTTATTGTTCGAATTTGTAGGCAATGAGGATTATCATCAACGACAAAAGATACAGTGCTTTGAAAACTCTTGGAGAAAGAAAACAAGCATTTAATGAGGTAAACTTTTGTATAAAGTTTTATACGTAAATTTTGATATTGGAAATGGTTTATCATGTTATGGTGCGATATTTTAGTCTGTCATTCTATATTTGACTGAATTTGTATTCCAAAATGTCATTTGGCTGCTTATCAAAGTTGTCTTCTTGTACAGTATTTGGGTCAAAGGAAAAAACAAGAGGCTGAGGAGAAGCGGATCAAACAGAAGAAAGCACGGGAAGATTTTACAAGAATGTTAGAAGTAAGTAATATTGTAAATGTGGCTCCCTTTGCTCTTAATCATTCAATTTACATTGTTTTTTTTTGGTAGGAATGCAAGGAACTGACATCACAGACTCGATGGGGGTTTGTATATGATATTTTCATGTTTTTAACAATTTTAAAATATTTTACCTTTTAAACCAGATGGATTCCATGGGAGGCTTATTTTATTGCTATGTAGGACTTATGTTTGCTTTTGATGTTTTGTCAGCAATTTATACTTAAACGGTTGTCAATTTATGCAGAAAGGCTATATCCATGTTTGAGGATGATGAACGTTTCAGTGCTGTTGAGCGTCCAAGAGAGCGTGAGGATCTATTTGAAAGTTATTTAGTGGAGCTTCAAAAGAAGGTTGGAAATTTGTTTCAGGGCCACAAGTAGTGATTTCTACTAGAAATTATACCAATTCATTTCTTGTATCTGATTCCATGTGTTCATGCTTTCTCCTGAAATAACTAGTCAATTGCTTGTCTTATCCTTGAAATGACTTTCTGCTGCCCTATTTGCTTCATGATTATGACTGTGACAATATGATAATGCATTACTTGATACCTTAGTGGGACAAGGATTTATTGGGAATCTACCTATAAATTTGAGGAATTTGGGCTGTCAATTGTTTGTTATTGCAATAAGAGCACGTAATTATAGCAAGGGGTGTACTATGAATGATTTATTGGCGGTAGCAAAAATAATTGGTGCACCACGATGAAACATAAAGGGATTTCTTTCTATGAGTGTTGGTACTGTCTTTACTAGTTTAGAATCTCATTTATATCTGTTTTTGATGTCCTTGTTACCTCTCTTTGATGTTTTAGTTTTGAAATGCTTAGCAAAATCCTCCTTTGCAATAATTGCTGTGCTATGGATCTTTCTGCAGGAAAGGATAAAGGCTGCTGAGGAGCATAAAAGAAATATAATGGAATACAGAGCATTTCTTGAATCCTCTGACTTTATAAAGGCATTACTCAACTTGATCATCATAGTAGATTCAATTGTTTTACTTAAATGTATTTTGATTTTGTTTTATCCCTGTATTTTAGGCAAACAGCCAGTGGAGAAAAGTCCAAGACCGTTTGGAGGATGACGAAAGATGCTCTCGACTAGAAAAGCTTGACCGGTTGGAAATTTTTCAGGTTAGCTAGTCTTTTTTGTTTGTGACACAAGGATCTTTTGCTAAGCTTTACTTGTACAGGAATATATTCATGATTTAGAGAAAGAGGAGGAGGAGCAAAGGAAGATACAAAAGGTGCATCTAACTTCGCATGGCGTCAATTTCATATAGATTTTTTACTAGATATTCACTTCATTCTTTCAATGTTTGCAGGAACAATTACGGCGTGTGGAACGTAAGAACCGTGATGAGTTCCGTAGGTTGATGGAAGAACATATTGCTGCTGGAATTCTTACTGCCAAAACACATTGGCGTGATTATTGTGCACAGGTATTCTGGGATTTTTTCGAATATGCCTATTCTTGCATCTTTCTGTCTACATTGCCTTTGTATCTTTCAGGTTAAAGATTCAGCACCTTACTTAGCAGTGGCATCAAACTCATCTGGTTCAACCCCAAAAGACCTTTTTGAAGATGTTTTTGAGGAACTTCAGAAGCAGGTTTTTGTTTTTTTTCCAATTGTTTTAGTAACCAGTCATTTGTTTAAATGTTTATGATAAGGCTTTGATTGATTTTCATATGTAGTGTTGTGATGTTTTTATTCATTTTTTACTATGTTCTTTTTGCAGTATCACGAAGAGAAAATTCAAATTAAGGATGCAATGAAGATTGGAAAAGTAATTCGTTTGTATTCTATTTATATTTGTTTTCAGCTTGTACAGATCCCTAATGCTATTATTAACTTCATCCAGATTACTTTGACTTTGTCATGGACATTCGAGGACTTCAAAAATAGTATTGCAGATATTGATATCCAGAAAGGAGTATCTGAGATAAGCTTGAAAGTAGTTTCCATATTTCATTATTTTAATCTATTTATTTTAATATTTTCTCTTTTAAAAAAATTTAACATTGAGATGATCTACAAATACGGACTTAAGAAAACCTGATAGCTGGAACTTCTGTAGACAAACATTACTCTTACTTTCAGGAACTCTTTCTTTTTGAATCATGCATCCTCTCTGCACTTTTCTATATGCATTACCTCTCCTCTAGTGGGGAAGCAATGCTTTATAGTGCAAGCACATGGTTTTTTTTTTTCCTTTCAAAATCTAGTTTGCTATGCATCTGGTAGTTCAAGAGCTAAGGTCTTTTCATATCCTAACTGAGATTGAAGCGTCTGTTTTCATTTAGTTTGTCTTTGGTTGGGTATTTCATATCAATTTTTAGTACTGATATCATGTGGACAGCATGTTTCAGAACTCTTGTTTCCTATATTTAAGGAGCCTTTTTGCAGCCTTGAAATCTTTTCTTTGAGAGAAATCTTGTATGGGTTGCTTATATCTGATGGCATGAAGAAGTTTTTTCTCATACTGAAATACATACAAACTAATGGAAGTCCAACTGTTTGCAAAATTGCAAGAATTCATGAGGCAATGAGTGGGGAAAAAACCTCAATTTCTTCTTTCAAAATACTTTTAAATTTTTTACTTGTAATTTTCCTAATGGTCCTTTTTCCTTAAATGTATCTGTGATTTGCAAACCAAATTTTAACCATAGGTTTGTTTGCCATTTTAGTTTCACACTTGACTATGAGGGCTTTATAACAATTCATATTTACATGGTTCCATGTGGTATTTCCAAAAAATGTTTGCAAAATTGCGAGAATTCATGAGACAATGAGTGGGAAAAATTCATAATTTATTTTAAAAAAGTACTTTAGTTTTACTTGTAACTCTCCCAATGATACCTTTCCTTGAATGTATCTGGTATACACAAGCCAATTTTTAGCCAAAGGTTTCTTGAGCATCTTAGTTTCACACATTCACCATGATGCTTTGTAACAATTTGTACTTAACATGGTTCCACGTAAAGTTACCAATGAAGATTTTTTTGCATAATAATAGTAATTATAATATGGTTCATTTTGTAAGCTAGTATTTACATACCATGTGAAGCTTTTCGATATATGTAGCTCGTTTATGATGAATTACTCGAAAGGCTTAGGGAGAAAGAGGAAAAAGAGGCTAAAAAGCGCCAACGTCTTGCAGATAATTTCTCTGATCTGTTATATTCAATCAAGGTAGATTCTTCACTAACCTTTTGGCAGATTTATCTTTTGTGTCAAGTAGTCCAATTTAACTTTTTACACTGTAGGAAATTTCTGCATCTTCCAAGTGGGAGGAGTGCATATCACTGTTTGAAGAGAGCCAGGATTATAAGTATTGGCTATCTCATTGTTCATATGTATATTTTTCCCCCTGCTAGCATAAATATTTGATTTCTTTTTGTCATAAGGTCAATTTGTGATGACAATTTTGCAAAAGAGATTTTTGAGGGCCATATTGCTCATTTGCAAGAAAAACTGAAAGAAAAAGAGCGCAGGAGGGAAGAAGAAAAGGTAATAAAGTTTCTTTGGGTTCATGATTCATGTTTGCTTCTGACTATGTTGGTTAGAACTCCACCTCATTGCCAATTGCATCGTTTTGCAGAGGTTAATTGTTTCTGCTTTTTCTTAAAACTGAGTGTGTTTGTATTTATTTTGTTTGCATTATTTTATATTTTTCATGTCCTTGTAGATTACATAAAGAAATACAATGTAGCTGTTTATATTCTTTTCATATTGTCTTTGGAAGTGTCAACGCTTGACGGCAATTTTACAAGGAAATCAACTGAGTAGAAAAGCACATAGCTTAAGTTTTTATTTATTTTTAAAATGAAAGTAGATGGTTTTTGTTTGACTGGAAAATTAAATTTGTTTCCCTATTGCTTGAATAAATTTAAAGATAACAAAATTGTTACTACATTTTTTCTTGAATATAATTCAAAGAGTGAGAGTAGCTATTGCCTTGGGTAAGGGGATTCAACCTCTCTTTCTCCATGGTTCACTCTTGGTGAATTATTGCTTTATCTTTGAAGTTTTGAACTTCATATTTTTTTTATGCTTTAAGCTGTTAAGTATATTCACCGAAAAGTTTGCATTTGACTGCCATCTGGATGGCTTTAATGCATCTTTAGTGATAACTGAGGTATTAGTCTGCTTATATCGAAATGCCATATTGCAGGCAAAAAAGGAAAAAGAAAGAGAAGAGAAAGAGAGAAGGAAGGAGAAAGAGAGAAAGGAGAAAGACAGAGAACGTGAAAAGGAAAAGGGAAAAGACCGAGTTCGAAAAGAAGAAACAGAAAGTGACATTGTGGATGTGATGGATCGAGATGGTACGAAGGATCGGAAACGGGATAAAGACAAAGAAAAGAAGCACAGGAAGCGCCATCACAGCACAACAGATGATTTAAGCTCTGATAAGGATGAGAAAGAGGAGTCTAAGAAGTCCAGGAGGTACAGCAGTAGTGACCGAAAGAAATCTCGGAAGGTATCTAAGTATATAAACCATTTTTATTTTTTGTTTCTATAGTAAGTCTGTCACATTAAATGTAATGCAATTGACCTCCTGAGTGAATTTTCAGCATTCATATGGTACTGATTCTGACACTGAAAATCGGCACAAAAGGCATAAGAAAGATAGAGATGGAACTCGTAGAAATGGTGGTTATGAGGAACTAGAAGATGGAGAACTTGGAGAGGATGGGGAAATTCGTTAGTCCTTTTTACACTTGCTCTTCTAGTTCTAATTCTGTTTCTTGTTTTCACGTCAATCTTGATGAAGTTTGCTAGGATACTAGTCTGTGGAGAGCTCTATCTTTACTAAATGTTACCAAAAGCTGTACCCCCCTTAATATTTGGCACATGAGTGCATGTAGTATGCAAGATTTACTTGTGTAGATTCCTTGTTCTGCTAAATTGTTGTCATTGATGAATTTATCCATAATGTAATTGTTTTCTCATACTGTTTCATTTGTTACATTTTTGCATCAGCTATTTCAAGGATTAGCGGAATTGAATTGAATTGAACTGAATGGATCAGTGGGAGGTCGTAAAGGTAAACGACACTAAAGAAAATTGAACAAGGCAACACATGCAATTATTACTGGCTAATGACATGTTCACTGGAGAGGTGTTGCAATTGGCCGTCTTCTAATTCTCTTGCTTATTTAACTACTAAATCATAACAATAGCATTAAGGCATAATATATCAAGCTTTAGGGAGATAATTCCTTTGTTTTTTTTCTTCAACCCAAAAATAAGTTCTTTATTTTAAAAATAAATAAATCATCCTAGTATTTCACCCATGGAATTTTTTTTTGTCGTAAGATTGTGAAGTTTTTCATAATAAGTTTATTTTCTCTTTTAGGGGGAAAAAAAAAATAGTATTACAGAGGGCTATTGCTAACAATTACAATTGTTTCCGTCACCCTTGTACGTATCGATTCGAACACGTATATTGCGGGAGAGTACTGCAGAAAGGGTTAGAATGGCTATGCAGAAAACATGGGTTAATTATTGCAGTTGAATTGAGGAAAAGGGCCGAATATGCACTCCAACAATGATGAATCAGGTCTTCTTATCGAATAGCTATGCCAAGAACTAGACAGCAATTCATTCATAATACAAAGGTGGTAGCTGACTGATTGCTGATTCAGCTAGCGAGAACATTGTCGCATTCCACTGTTAAATTATATATACATAAATGAAGAAATCTACCAATTTACAAAACTTGTTGTTCTACGTAATATTTTCCTAGCTCGCTCGCTGTTTTCCTATTCATCCGTCTCTCTGGAACATTAATTTTCTGAAGAGCCCACATATCTTATCAGTCACGTAAAAACAACTCTAAGAAATCAAAATGCAATGATTGATCAGTGCCAAGCAAGCAGTTAATTAGGACTGCAACGTACGTTCTTAATTCACTGATGAAGCATCATGCACAAAGGTCCTCCTTAGTTTGTTTCCCTTCCTTTTTACACTGCACCCTTCATTTGCTGTCACATTGCTATTGCCTATTGTCTATTGCCTATTGCTTTAGCAATCTGGTGGTGGGGTGGAGGAAGATTTCTTGTCTTGTGTAGGGTAAAGCAAGAAGCAAAGAGAAAGGGAAAATGCATGCATCCATGGAATGGACCCTTGACGTATGGGTGGACTCTGGAGTGTTGCCAAAGTCATGCATGGCTTTAGGCATCATTGTCCTTGTTGTTGTTCATCGTAAAACTCAGTTTCTTCTCAGGTACCAACCATGCATGCTACAGACGGAGATGCCAACTAATTAATTAATTGCTTTAACGTGGAGAAGCTGGTGCTGTGTGGGCCAGTAGTTAAACTGAAAAAACAAAATCCTCCCTAGTCCCTATGCAAATGCAAGGCTGCCCATTTATGCCAAAGTTGGCATCCATTCGGTTAGCTTTTGAGTTCCTTAGCCACTAGCCCATGGCTTTCCAATATGAACTTGCATAATTTATGGATTTTTTAATAAGATATATTTTTCTGTTCGCCATTGTGTTGCTTGCCTTCCTTCCAGCAGCACACAAAATGTAACCCAAAGTATTATTTTTAATTTTTTTTTTTAATTAGGTTAGGTAATGTCGAATCTGAGTTTATCAGTTCAGTTTCATGAAAATTTTTCATCATCTATCGGGATAAATCGGGAAAATATTCATGACGAACAATCCAGAAGTCCAATATGTTTGATTACAAATTTTATTTAAAAGATTTTTTTTTATAAAATATGTCATATCTAAGAATTAAATTATAAATATATGAATGACAATTAAACACCTTTACATTACATCATAATCCAAAGACAATTCATTGGTGGTAAAAAGATGAATAAGCTCGCCTCCTACGTCCCCGTCAATCTGTCCCAGGGTCAACACGAAGGAGGTAAATCACGAGTGACTATTAGCCTTTGGAATAGTGACTAACACATAAGGGAGACATTTACCTCGACTTTACCGAGATTCAAACCTCAAATTTCATTGATGACAACACCTCATATGTAAATCACTAGACTCATCCGAATGAACATAATCCAAAGATAACTCAAGAGTTATAGGAAGTGGAGGGAACATAATCCAAAGATAACTCAAGAGTTATAGGAAGTGGAGGGAGACATCACCAACCCCTATCCTTTTTCTCGTAATCAATTTCTTTTTCCTAGGGCAAGATAACCCCTTTATGTGTCTGTATTTAATCGATTCTCCCTAATTTATTCAATTTCTATTTGATAAATAATATCCATTGATAAAATATTATATTAATTTTTTTATTTTTGAAAAATAATATTTATTTATTTCTCATTTTTATTTTCTTCGTCCTAACTTTAGTAAAATATTTTAATAATAATCATTTTGCGTGATAAAACAGCAGCTCGATATAAGTTGAGCTCACCGTCACGCCCACGCTCTCTTTCTCGCCACCGTTTCTTCTTTATTCACACAATCATACATCACACATGGAGGCACTTTATTCTTCTCGCTCACTGGTAGGTGACCCGAACCTTTCTCTCTCACTTCCCCATGAGTGAGTTCAAAGCCGCCTACTCTGCTCCTCCTCCTCCTCGGCAGCGATTTGGTTGACGGCGTAAGAGTCCAAGAAGGTCGGATGAACAGCACGTCAGGCGAGGCAACTAAGGGCGTGGGTCGCAGGCCGCCGTTCACGGAGGTGCAGTGGCAGGAGCTGGAGCACCAAGCGATGATCTATAAGTACTTTATGGCAGGGCTTCCCGTGCCGCCGGAGCTCATAGTTCCCGTCCAACGAAGCTTCGAGGTTTTGCCTGGCCGTTACTATCACCGCCCTGCGCGTAAGCGGTTCTTCCCATGGGTTTGTGTTTTTTTTCCTTTGTCGGGGTTATTGTTCGATGGATTTGGCTGATATTCGGTCAATATTGTTGAAATCGAGGTCGTTTCTCCTTTTTCTTGTTAGGTTTCATTGTTATCAATCGCTTTATCTCGATACCTAGGTTTTTTATACCTATATTCTTTTAGGTTTTTTTTTTTTTACCTATACTAGTACCGCCATTTTACCACTTTGATGGTTTCTCAAGTTCATCATATTATGGGATCCTGCGTTGTAAAATGCAACGCGATTATTTACCGTTCTCCCTTGTTTCCGTTAATCTGATTGAAAGATTCTGGCTTTAGACATTTCTATCTGTTCTCTCTGGCTCTGCTTCCGTGATAGGGTTTTCAATCTTTTAAAGCCTAAAGTTTCTATACTGTTTCCTTTTTCTTTTTGTGCACTCTTTGCTGTTATTCTGCTGCCCTTTCTTATTTCAAATATTTCCCGTCTCTCTCGGCCTGTCTGTGTGAGTGTATCATATTGTTTTTTTCACTTATTGTGCATATTTGAAATGGTAATGTCTTGAAGAAATTAATACTTAATACTTTCTGTAGTGGTCTGAGTTTTAGACTATGTTACAGTTTTGATCTTTATCATTGTACTTGAATGCTTGATTTAAGGTTTCTGCCTAACACAGTAATTTTCTTATGACTACTATATATTAAGAAGATTCTACCCGTCACTTGTATTAAGGAAAATGCATTTTAATCTGGTTGTCTATTTTGATGTATGAAATAATGTATTCTTGCATTTTCCTCATCCATACGAGAAACTTGGTTTGTTGGAGAACATTACTGATGAAACCTGACTGGTTGGATGTTATTTGTGTTCAGTAAGTTACTGTTCTTACTACGGAAGGAAGCTGGACCCTGAACCTGGGCGGTGTCGTCGCACCGATGGGAAGAAGTGGAGGTGCTCAAAGGATGCGCATCCTGACTCCAAATATTGCATACATCACATGCACCGAGGTCGCAACCGTTCAAGAAAGCCTGTGGAATCACAATCTATCTCCCAATTACAGTTATCTTCATCAACTGGGACCACCACGTCTCCCACTGCAGGGTCCTCCGTTCCCCAGCATTCTATTACAGAACGTAGCGATACGTCAAGTTTGTTCCTTGCTTCCTCAAGCTCCTTGCAGCTGCATATGGACCCTGGTCCCTTAGAGAGCAGGTAGTCTTTGTCTTCCCCTCATGTTGAAAAGGCAGTTTAAGTTTCACTCACTTTCATATTTTGCAAATATGTTTTAAGATAGTTGGCAGCAAAATTGTTTAAAATTTTGAGAATTTTAATAGCAAGTGTAGTATCCTACTTGTTTTGTAGACATGCAATATCTCCACTCCATTTTCTGAATAATCTGAACCTGAAGGCTTTAAGTTGTCAGTTCTGGAAGAATCAGAGAATAATCTGTGGACTTGCTCTTTTTCCACTCATAGAGCATAGGAATAGGAAGATATTTCTTCTCATTTGGCTGTTGACTTTTCGAAGAATAATTTTTTGCAGTCTGGATTCATGCAGACTCCAGATAAATTTAAGACTTCTTTAATTTAGTGCAGATGGTAGATGCAGAGTGTGTTTGGGTCATCATATGCTATCATTTATTATGTGATGAACAGAAGAACAGGAAACGCTTTGTTTGTGTGGGCGATTGACTTTTGTTGACATCTAATATTTATAATGATGTCTGTGTTTTAGCTTCATCTTTTCCTGCTGGAAAACATGATTTAACAGTCACAGTGAAACTAGAATATTTAGCGATTGTTAAGTTTGGCTTAATTACTATCTGCTGAATGATTCTGATAGATGGTACTTAAGATACCTTTTTTTTTCAGATACAAATGAAATTATGCTTCCATTCTTAAACTAGCAATTTGTTTAGTTTTTTTTAGTTTTGCTTCCAGCTTCTGTAGTAACCAGCAACAGCATAATTTTTGAGAAGGTTGTTACGCTGTCATATGCAATAGCAAGACTGCTTATTTCATTAATCATTGAGATAATTTCTACTGTTTGTAGCTGTAGATGGATTTAGATATTCTTCATGGTTGGAAGAAAATAGCAGCAGCGAATAACTTGCTTTTTAGAAAGTGGAGTTCATTACTGTCCCACACTATCCATGGGAAATGTTAATGATTTACTGTGAAGTTGTTTAAATTCTAGGAATTCCTCATATGTCAATAATTTTTAGGCATGCTTATCGTTTTCTAAAGAATCTTTCAAAAGTATTTTTCTTTAAAATTCACAACCTTGCTTGTTTCCAAGAAAAGAAGGCTCAGGACTCTAATGAGTTCAGCGCAATTTAGTTTAAGAACTTGACGGGATTTTATAATCCCTTTTAGGGCATGCTTTAGTTTTTTTAGCATGAGGTTTGGATCAAAAATTGTGATTTGAGATTCAATAAGAATGATCACAGAAATTCTTATGAAAGTGACTGATTTTTGGCCTGTTGCAAAACCACCTGAAGAAATGCCTCTGATTGTTCAATTTACTGAACACTATGCGAGTAGGTTTAAAAATAAAACCCAAAATATTACCTGCAAGCCGCAAGCAAGGGTGTTTTTTATGAAAATTACGTGACTGGTTATTGCAAGCTGTTCAATTTCTGTTCTCATGAATGGCTTATCTAGTTCTTTGGATGTAGAGAACCTGAAACAACAGAAACATGGTGGAATTGTTTACTTGGTTAGTCTCAAAATAGTGTTCAAATGAGTGTGCCAAACTTAACTTTTCAAGTATATTGATTCGCACGGCCAGTCGAAACTAATTCATCTTGAAATTTGCAGATACTTGTCTAGTACTAAACCTGGAATGGCTGAGCATACTTTCCTCACTGAAACATCTGGTTCTGCAAGGGGTCAAGGGATCTATAGCATTGACAACTTATGGCACTTGACATCTCCTCGAGTATCTTCATGGCCTTCGACAAAATTTAGCACCCCTTATTCTGTGCAAACTACTTACCCTCAATTCCCAGTGGTGCAGCATCTCAGTCAGGCAACCCTCAGCCCAGTATCCAGACAACAGCATTCTTTCATTAGAAGTGAGGTTGATGCACCAGCAACTACAAAACATGAGGGTCAGTTCGTGTTGCCTTTTTTTAATGAATGGCTGAAGACACGGGAATCTTGGTGTAATCTCGAAGAGGATAGATCCAAACTAGCATCCATCTCCACAACCCAGCTCTCAATGGCCTTTCCAATTGCTGCCTCAGACATATCTACATCCTCTTCCAAATCCTCCAAGAGTGAGTCTGCATCCAGTCACACTGAACCCACTTAATATGATTTGACTCAGCTTCGTTGAGGATGTGTAGCTCTTGGTTGTGACTGACAACCATCTAATCAGAATGTGCGTCGGATTCAATGAGTTATGAATTGCTTTGAGAAAGAGCAGAGCTTGTTGCTAGTACGTTGTCGTCTTTCTTGTTAGGTTTAGTTATAAAATTTACTGTCTGGTTTTGTTGTTACAATTTTGCACTGAACTGCCTCACTTTAGGTTTAGTTATAAAATGATGCATTCAAGAAAGTTGTTTGGTTCTGGATGTTTTTAGCCATCCAACATGTGACTCTCTTTGTTTACTTATTCCAGAAACAAAAGCAGCTTTTGAAGATCAACTACTGATGGTGGTGATATGCACAGTTGGGAACAAATCTTTTATTAGAATGAAAATTTTCCATGTCACTTCTAATTCCAGTCTTCATGCAATCTGTTTTTATTAATTTATCTGAGATTTCTAATTTCACTTACAAAGGACTCCAAGTTGATTATTACCAATTTACTTGGTGGGATAGCCAACGAGAATGTTACTTACGTGAAGGGGAGCTTTCCACACGCCTCCTTTAATAGGTAGGTTTATAGTTTTCCACATGAAACTACCTGTTTCTTTTTCATCCATGGACCTTTCTAAGAAGATAGCAGATCATGACATTCAATATAAGAGCAAATTTACTAGCTATTAATAAGTTTCCACAAAAAATTTACTCTAGCAATTCATGGAGTTCCATTCATTTTCCATAAACAAGGACAAAATCTTGTTAGCAGCAACATGAAAAACAAACTTGAAGTCCCACAGTTCAAGCTAAAAAAAAAATATATAAAAAAGGAAGAATGCTACAGCAGAGTTCCATCTACCCAAGGAAGTTCATGATCACCAGGTGGAGCACCAAGTTGCAGAGGACAAAATCAGCAAAAGCTCGTTCAGGTGCAAGATCCTGAAATTGTTTTTTTTTATTGAAATTATTTATAAGTGGAGCTTGTACACTTAAGTTTGATTTGAGAGTTAGAGGTTACCTTAAATTCCTTGTTCTCTTTGTTTACTTGAATGCGGAGGCAAACTGCATTGCCAAGCATAACAATGTTATTTCTCTTCCTCGATAAGGTGCAGTTAAAGGCTCATACCTGCAAGAACTGCTGTCCCAATGCACGACAGGACTCCGGAGAGGAATGAATTAAAGGGAAAAGACCCAACGATTCCCATGTACATGATCTGTTGAATTGACAGTTAGGGTAGACATAGCAGAGATGATTGTATAGAAACTGAACTATTTGTTAAGTTGAAAACTCACAACCATGCCTAAATAATTTGAGCAATTAACTAAAAGATGACTTGAACCAAACAAACTAATTTAGTTCCACATTGTGAATTGTGAATTAATAAGGATCTTAAAAGTTTAGATGAGCAAGCCACTATACTAACTTGGACTTTTAACAATTTGGGTCAGTCATTTCTTATATAAGGTCAACAATTTGTATCAAAGCAGATAGATATGCTTGATGTGTTCAAAAGGATGTTTACTTATATATGATGGTGTAGCCATTGAATCACACATACTGTTGATCAATGATGATTTTAGGCAATGAAGTATTTGTCATATGCTCCCTTAAAATGCTGCCCAGCTCAACCATATCAGTGGTACATGAATTAGTCTTCATAGTTGAGGATATGGAAATTATGCATGCATTGTGTTACAACCTTAATATCATTACTTTACAATCTTCACAAAATCATAGTGGTATTGACAAGATTGGACGCTCTATATGAATGTGGTTTGGTATTAGACATTCCATAAACAACTAACTTCAACTCCAGCAAAACCCTTACAGTGACTCGTTAAAACTCCTTTGATCACAAAATTCCAGAAAATCATTTCATGTCAAGAAATGATGAGAGAAATGTCAATTTTCCTGTTATACCTGAATTACTGCTGTGGTGATTGCATAGACAACATAAAGATCGATAATCTGCATTGCAGATGCAAGGAGTCAGTTTGCGCCTCTGATTATAGTACTTGATCCATAAAGTAATCAAGTTGGTTCAACCAAATGAGGATGTTATTATCAAACAAAAAGAGTAAAGGAAAAACTAAATACTTTGAGACTAGTTGGTGTAGCAGCATAAGCAGATCGCAGGGAGCGAATGAGTGCCTGAGCATCACTAGAACTTGACTTTGCCATTCCTAAACTCTTTGCTTTCTGCAAGTTGAAGCACAAGAAAGAACTTTGTTGTAGATAAAGTGCTTGAGAGGTGATAAAAATGAAAATAACTAATTGATTAAATGTGAACTGAAATTGAGCTCTTATCTTCACCAAAAAATATGCCCTGAACAAAAGGCGAATGCATGCTTCCACAATTCATACTAGACAAACATAGTAATTTGACATTAGCTGAAAACATTCTAGAGAATCCTTCAATATACACACGGCATATGAAGATTGATGGTTCTTCTTAATTTGACTAGTATCCATCCCCATCAACTGGATTCACAAGTGATTAATATCCATGTAACCAAACCTAAAAGCGAATGCATGCTTCCATAATTAAGAAAAAAATATGCAGTCGAACAGCTGACTTCAACTAAGAAAAAAAAATAAACTTTTTTTAACTCATCATATAGCCACATCAAGATTTGATGATGGCATTTGAATCTTCTCCAAACGATGATTGATGTCATATCCAAAACCTCACAATGAGCTAAATACTAAATCCATATTGCTAACCGAGCTACTAAACTTTCCCTTCGAATCTCCGAAACCTTTTTTTTGTTTAGAAAGATATAATGGAGGCCTCAAGTCTCCATTTTTTAACAGAGAAACGGGAGTTGAACCCGAGACCTTGGCGACGATTCCGAAGGCTTACCTATGAAGAGGCACACAAAACTACTATTTGGGCACGCTATCACTCGTCATCCCCTGATAGGAGCGCCCGGAGAAAAAAAAAATTGGAGGCTTTCCTAAATTTCGAGATAAAACAGAATAATCATCGTCGTCATTCCGGATCTAAAAGAGCAAAGTGACGGGAAAAAAAAATCGCGCACTCAAATTCTAAAAAGAATAGAATATGAGAAAGAGTAGGAGAGTTCGGAGGAGGAACCCGATGCCAAAAAAGTCAGCGGAGATCGCCGCTCCAGGGCACAAATTCGACTCGACTCGCCGCAACGAAGTAGGGAAGAGGTGCTGGTGTTTTCTTCTATTAACTCGAGACAGCGCGTGTAAGGCACGTGACGCCTGGCCCAAGCATTGCTTTGGGTTATTTGGGCCAAATTGGACCGAACCCAATCCCCAAATTATTTGACCCATTTTTATCCAAAACTTGCATTCAACCCAATTGTCTGTTGTCCAACCCAACGTTTCATCTCTCTTCCATGCTCATTTGCTTTCTATAAATCAATTTCTTTCTGGGTTACAATATCGACTGCCATTGCACGAGGTAAATGCAATTTTTTATTAGAAAAACAAAAAAAAAATCATCTTCTTTGGTGATTCAATCAAAAGATTGGCTACCAGTAATCTCCACAAGAACATCGCCCGTTCTTGAAATGGTGAAACCGCTGCATATCCCTCACAATGATCTCCCTGCCAGTCACTTGTGATATGAACTTAGTCGCATTGTGACAATCTCTGCAGACGCGCAGGTTCTTTCGTATTTGAATTGTCGTTCCTGGTGCCGTATTGATGAGCCCGAACGCTATCGCAAGTTTCTCACTGTGCGTATTGAGCAGCTGCTCTTTGACGTCCTCTTCCACATCGTGCGAAGAATCAGTATGAGGCACGTAGCCAGCAGCTTTGATCTCGTCTATTAGCTTCGCTAGTCTCGCATATATCTTCTCCGATTGTGGGTGATTCGTTCCGCCGGAATAGAAGGTGTGCAACTCGTTCTTCCAATCCATCCAACTGTAACCAGGCGTCTTCTGCAGGCCGGCCTTCTCCATCGTCGTTCTCACTCGCGCCACGTCCTCCCACATTGAGGCTGTTGCATATATGTTAGCCAACAACACATGGTATCCTCCCTCTTCGGGCTCCAGTTCAAACAATTTCTTTGCCGCTCGCTCTCCCAATTTGACATTTTTATGAATCTTACAAGCACCCAGCATCGCACCGTAGACGCTGATACTAGGTTCGATAGGCATTTTCTGAATAAACTCCCAGGCCTCGTCGAGTCTCCCAATGCGACCCAGAAGGTCCACCATGCAACCATAATGGTCCGATCGGGGCTCCAAGCCATAGTCATGCTTCATGCTGTCGAAGTACTTCTGCCCCTCATCGACCAAACCAGAGTGGCCGCAAGCTGAAAGAACACTCAAGAAAGTTACGTCGTTTGGCCTCACGGAGCTCCTTTTCATCTCTTCAAATAGCTCGACTGCAGATTTCCCTAATCCATGTGTGCAATAACCGTCTATCATGGCGTTCCAGCTAGTCACGTGTCTCTCTTCCATTGAATCGAAGAGTTTCCGAGCAATGCGAACACTGCCACATTTGGCGTACAGGTCGACTAGAGAAGTCATGACGAATACATTCTTTTCCAAACACAATCTAATAGCCAAACCATGTATCCACTTTGCCTGCCTCAACACTGATAAATCTGCAATTGCTGGGATTACACTAACCATAGTGAAGGAATCTGGCCTTACGTTCTCCCACTGCATCTTGTTAAAGAGTCTCAGTGCATCCTCCACCCGATCATTCTGCGCGTAACCCAAGATCATAGCATTCCAAGAAACAAGAGTCTTGGCCTTCAAATTCTCGAACACTTGTTCTGCGAGATGAACTCTTTTGCATTTGGAGTACATAGTGATGAGAGCATTTGCGACAGACGTATCCGACTCCAACCCAATTCCTATGAGCATGCCATGGATTCGCCTTCCCTCCTCGAGTTCGCCCAATTCACCACACGCAAACAGAGCTCCCATCATAGTTACATCAGTTGCTTGAATTCCTTCGGCCAGCATCTTCTTGAACAGGCTCAAAGCTTCCTCTGCATTTCCATTTTGCCCGTATCCATCTATCATAGAATTCCATGAGACGACATTCTTTAGATGCATACTGTCGAACACCAATCTAGCAGTTTCGATAGCCCCACACTTTGAGTACACATCCACAAAGGCAGTTGAGAGATTTACCATGGAATCAAATCCAGCTCTTATCGCAAAAGCATGAATTGATTTACCAATCCTCAAATATCTGATGTTTGCACACGCAGGCAAAGCTGAAACGAGGGTAATCGAGTCTGGCCTGTGGCCATCCTCTTGCATTCTAATCAGCATCTGCAAAGCCAATTCTGATATCCCGTTCTGTGCGTACCCAGCGACGATGGCATTCCAAGCCACCAAGTCCCTCTCAGGAATTCTATCGAACATCCTCCGCGCATCATCAATCCTGCGGCATTTGGCATACATGTTGACGACCGCGGTCATAGCGAACACATTGGAGCCGAAACCATTGGAAAACAACTGGGCGTGTATCTCCCTTCCCGTGCGAAGGTCCGACCGGTCGCTGCAGGCCTTGAGGAGATAGGTGAAGCTGTACACGGCAGGGCGGACGCCAGCGCGCCTAATGGCTAGGTAGAAGGCGAGGGCGCGGTCGAGGGAGGAGTATTTGGCGTGGCCTTTGAGCATGGAGTGGTAAAGCTCCTCGGGTTTGTGGTCGACTGCGTCGAAGATGAGGGCAGCATCGCGGAGGCTGCCGAAGCGGGAGAAGAGGGCGACGAGGCGGGTCTGGAAGACGTGCTCGCGGTGGAGGCCGCGCTTGACGACCTGTGGGAGGAACTGCCTGAGCTCGCGGCGGTCGGTGCAGAGTTCGAGCAGAAGGTAGGAAGGGTGGGAGAGGAGACGAGGGGAGAAGCGAGGGGAAGGATTGGATTTAGGGTTAAGGGAAGAGGGAGGAGAACCGAAGCAGCTCAGGGCGCACACCATCTGTTCGATCGTTTGCTAGAGTTCCAAAGGTTTATTATTTTTGGGCCGTCCTTACACTTAAAAGCCCGCTTCTTCAAGCAGCAAAGGAAGCTCTTAATTTTAGCATGCATGTTCTTGAGTGCTCTGCAATTGATTCTCCTTTGAACTCCTCCTCGGATCGCTCCTTTCCTCCCAGGCAGCCCCCCATCATATCAAGATCGATCTGCAACACAGCTCGAGCTTGCGCAGTCTGTTCAGGAATCGCCGGAAGTAAACACTCCACCACCATCGCTCTTCCATTCTCGGGCAACGCCTTCCGGCAATTCTTCAATGTCTTCACGCATTCTTCGTCTCCCCAGTCGTGCAGTATCCACTGCGAGATTAATTCGACAAATTTGCAATTCTCTTACATAACAACCGAATTAATTAATTAAATTAGTCCGAAGCAGAAAATATTTCATTTTTCTTCGAAATTAATGACCGACGGACCTTCGTAAAAATGGCATAACTGATACGAACATATCGCCGCTCACATGTTCCACTCCTGCAATTTTTGATTGATTTTTTTTTATTACAATATTTAATTATAGAGATCGAGTTCTTTATTGAGGAAGTTGTCGAAGAAATTGTGACCTGGAATGGGTGGGGCTTGAGAAATGACTGGTTGGATGTAGAAGTTGATGCCCTTGACGTGGGGGTGGGAGAAGAGCATTTTGTGTAGAATGCTCTTCTCAAGTTTACACAGTTATTGAAGGCCTCCTCTGATGTCGACGAGCACCTCGACGTCGTCGAAGCCGTGGCAGATGGAGAGCGATTGCTTGATCGATGGCAAACGAGCTTTCCTCCATGGCGTAGTGGAAAGTCTTGCATAGTTGTGAATCAGCGCCTAAGTCTTCCAACGCTAGCGCCGTCCTCGCCACGGCCGTCATGCAATACTAAATCTGATGCAGCGGTATAGGAAGGCCCATTGGCGTGGAGACAATTGATAGGGTAGAGGTCAAAATCAAAATGATTAATATCATAATGTCAAAAGGTTGAACAGAGGACGATGACAACGGTCGGTCGGGACGGCCAATACTGACCAGCGCGAGGCATGTCCAACGGGTCCACCGCCTAGCTCGGATACTACGGTGAGACAGTCAGACGCTCAGGGTGGAGCAGCAAGATGCTAAGGAGATCGGAGAGCTTGTCAGAGCGGGAGGACACGCTACTACACCACAGGGAAGGACAGTCAAGGTCAACAGAATGGAGGAGTCCCGACTGAACAGCTACCCAACTCAGCAAAGCAGCGGGCCGGGTCATGGATGGAATGGAGTCCAAACCGAGCGGTTATCCCACTCGACCAAGCAACGGGACCACGATAGTATTTCTCGATATCCTTTTGGGAGGTAGTGTCGTTGACATGAGACATAGTCGACAGGCGGATCGTATAGCAGAAGCTTCTACTGTCTTATCATGGATATGCATGCCCTGTTAAGGTATAGTATCAGAGGTACGTTCCTAATAGACACTTTCATGGGACACATTAGAGAACGTACTCATGCCTCAAGAAGTGCGCATGTCGCCCACCAGGACTCTATATAAAGGGGGGTCCATCACCGGCGGATGCACATGTTATCTACTATTCGTTCATAGTTTTGTAGTTGCTCCGCTTTTCTCCACATTCCGATGACTGACTTGAGCGTCGGAGGGCCAACCCCGGAGACCCCTCCCCTGGTTCGGTACTGACATTGCTTATTTATAGAGCGGAGCGAGGTTCACATCTAGTCAATGGAGCCGCTACCTCTCCGACTTTCCAACTTCACATTTTCGGACAAGATCAAAATTCTTCTTGCGTTATCCGTCAATGTTTAACATCCGTATCCAATTGATATACATTCACTTTTCTAGGTCTTACGACAACAAAATATATTATTTATTTTTTATTTTTACATAACTATAAGATTGTACGACACTATAATTAAATTATGGTTCAGTACTATCCCCATTTTTTTTAGTTTTATTCTGTGTGACGGCTTACAATTATGGTGGCAAAAGGCGATTCGCTCACCCTCAGCGCTTCCACCAATCCGTCCCTAGATCAACACAGAGGAGGTAAATCACGGGGGCTACTAGCCCAGACAATAACTAGTGCATAGGGGAGGGTAGGAATCCGGCTACTAGTCG
Source organism: Zingiber officinale (assembly GCF_018446385.1). Classification (NCBI taxonomy): domain Eukaryota; kingdom Viridiplantae; phylum Streptophyta; class Magnoliopsida; order Zingiberales; family Zingiberaceae; genus Zingiber; species Zingiber officinale. The sequence continues at coordinate 132,863 of NW_024589832.1, forward strand.
GGATTTGACCCCCAGATCTCATGGTGGCAACACCCCATGCACTAGCCACTAGTCCATCTCGAGGGAATGACAACTTACAATTATAATTCATTGATTCTGTTGGTTGCTACTCAGAACGACATTCTGTTTCCCCTATATAAAAATTTATACAAACACATAACTTAACCTAGCTACCCATGTGTCCTACTGAAGTTAAACTTGAATTGCAAACAATACTTAACATTATTAATCCAAGTTGTCCTTCAGAAGTTAAATTTGGATTGGGAATGAAACTTAACATTTTTACTCCAAATATAACCGATGTGTTATTCTTAAGTTGACTCGAATGCTTTGTTTGCTCCGTCTCGGATTCGTCAGAAGAAGTCTCGTCCCATGTCGCTTGAAGAGCCTTCTTTCGTCTTGTCGATTTGGGCCTTTCTTCCTTCCAATTTGGGCATTCGTTTTTGAAATACCCCTTCTTGTTGCATTCGTAACAAATCACTTCTGATTTGTTTTGGGTTTGGTTGAGCGGTGTCTTCTTGGCACTTCTTCTAAATTTCTTCGTAGTCAACAATCTCCGGACCATGTTGACTAATTCTTCTTCGTTCGTTGAGTCAAAGTTTGACTCACTTTCTGACTCGATCTTCGTTTTTGATTTTACTTCCTTGCTTGGACCTGCATACAAAGCAACTCCCTTCTCGACATGACTTACGTTAGATTGCTCGTATAGTTCCAATTCATAGAATAGTTCGTCTAACTTGAGAATTGAAAGATCCTTAGAAACTTTTTACACATCTACAATTGATACCCACAAAGCGTTCCTCGGAAAAGCGTTTAAAGCGTACCTTATAGTGTCGTGGTTTTCCAAGTTGTGTCCGATCAGATGGAGGCCATTGAGGATGTTTTTCAGTCGGGCGTGTAGTTGAGAGGCCGTTTCTCCAGGAAACATTTTAATATTAAACAAATTATTTAAGAGTAAATCCCGTTTATTTACCTTAGATTCATCGGTCCCTTCGTGTAGTTTGACTAGAGAATCCCACAGTTCTTTAGCGTTGTCGTAGGGGCCGACTCGGTTCAACTCCTCCATTGTGAGCCCGCACTGAATGGTGTTGAATGCCTTGTAGTTTAGTTGTGCCTTCCTGATCATTGGGGGAGTCCATTCTTTTGGTTCTAATGGTGTTCCGTCTTTCGTCGGGGGAGTGTAGCCTTTCAAGATCGTGAACCAAAGCTCGATATCAGACTTTAAGTAACACTCCATTCTATTCTTCCAATAACTGAAATTTTCTCCATTGAATAGTGGAGGTTGAACAGTGTTGTATCCTTCTTGGTAAGAGTTCGACATCCTTGCAAAAAAAAATAAATTAAAAGAGAACTGTTTCCAAGACTTTCGTCTTGGGATTAGTAGTGCTTGAAAAAGAATAAGAAAAATATTTTAACAAAGAAGAAAGAGAAAAAGTTTTAAAAATGCTTTGAAAAATGATTAAGTTATTCTAGAGCTTACAAGGCTTTGATACCAATTGATAGATCGAGTGGGTACGATAGGGGGGGTGAATATCGCGTCTTTAAAACTTTTCTTTTTTCTTTGAAATCAGAGTCGTACACAGTGGAAAATAAAAAGAGACAGATTCGTTTACTTCGTTCGGAGCCTAGGTCGACTCCTACTCGAAGGCTCGCGGTTCTTGACCGCACCGATGGGCAATTCACTATAACTCTTCTTTCCGAAATCTTCGGAAAGAAGCAGATCGTACAGATACAAAGATATAAGATAGTAACACTTCTACTATCTTATTTGAATTTAAATACAATACAAATAAAAATACCGACAGAAGTAATCGAAGGTTGAAGCTCGGCCGGTACTTTCGGACGAAGTAGTTTACAAAGCTGATGAAGACTTGTAGCACGATCCATTCGCAGAGAAAAGATTCTAGATGATCAGAAGTGTTGCTGAGTCTCACACCTCGAGCTCCTTTTTATAAGTGCCATAGTAGTTCGGTCGACCGATCCCTCTGTTCGGTCGATCGAACCCGCTCTCTTCCTTCCTGGCTGGAATCTGACGCTGGCTCGATCCTTCGCATTAATTGATCATTAAGGGTTCGGTCGACCGATCCATCTTTTCGATCGACCGAACAGGTTCCTTCCCTGTTCATCCAATTTTGTCGAGATCTTCAATAAATGCTGCATTAATGTTGATTGGTTCGGTTGACCAATCCGTGGGTTCGGTCAACTGATCAGCCCTTTTACCTTTTTGCTTCTAATCGATGCTTGATGAACTGGCTGTGCTGAGTCATCAATGTTCGGTCGACTGATAGTCGGTTCGGTCGACCGATCAAGTTTTGTCAGGACTCTGGTCTGATCTGTTCTGAGCTGATACCTACTTTGAGTTGACCTTGTTCGATCGACCGATCATCCAGTTCGATCGACTGATTCGGCCGAACCTGTAAAACAGTGTTAAGCAAAATATCCTACAAAACAAATATTAGCACAATAATATTTATAATGCATGAGTAATATAAATGACAGTAGAACTGTCTTGATCTCAACTTGGAAACCTTCCCGATTTCTTCAGTTGGATCAGCGATCTAAGGTTATTCCCTTCGGGAACCCGACCTCACTGTCGCTCCTCCAGTTGTTTACCTCAACCTACCTGCCAAACTTAGATCCTCCAGATCTAGTTTGGACTTTTCACTTAGTTTTGATCGGCTCGCTAATACTTTTTCCTTGATCTTCGGTCCTCCAGACCTCTCGATCGCACCGCTAAGTGTTGGGTCCCCTCGACCCACTTGGACTTGCACTTGGGTTCCATGATCTACTAAGATTTCTCCTGCCTAGCCTCCAATTAGGTCTTTCCCGGTTGAGTAAACAGCCTACACACTCAGTCAACGTGTTAGATCACAACAAGACGTAACTTGAACCTTTGACAACATCAAAACTTAGGTTTGATTCTGATGCAACTTGCACCAACAGATACCACCGTTGGGTCGGTTCAGGAGTCATGGGAGCAAAGCAATGGAGGAGAAGAAGCGAAGGAGAAGAAGTGGAGGAGAAGAGTCACAAGAGCAAAGGCACGACGGAGCAAGAATCACTAGCGCGGAACCACCTCTCCGATCATGGTAAGATTAATAATCAATATTATGCCTTGAAGAGGACTCTTCTCCTCAGCAAAAGGGGCATATTGATTAGATTTGAATCTGTTATTGAATTTCTCATTGAATGAGCATTCCCAATATTATGCCTTGAAGAGGACTCGAACCTCCACACTCTTTAGCACGAGATTTTAAGTCTCACGTGTCTACCATTTTAGCATCAAGGCATCTTAAAGTGAATCGTATTCCATGAATATGGTATCTTTCTAATGTAATATATGGAATATATGACAAAGGTGAAGTGTAAAAGAAGTGAATATGGTATATAGTATTTATTTACATACGTTTGAATGACCCATCCTCATAATAATAATGTACATAACCATATTTCGGTCTAGTCTGGTATGGAATGGACTTATAATCTGATGATCGAGTCAATTCCATGATTGTAAGTTCATAACCTCTGACATTCCCATTTTGGGAAAAACTTATTTACTAATTCTTTTATTCCAGTTAGTAAGAAGGATCTTAAACTAAGAAATAAACCTAGAAGTTAAAAGAGGGTATCATGAGCAATTGCAGAATTGGGTTCTTTAATATTCATGGTATAGTTGATGCTATCACACATATAGTCATAATCAATTCGATAGAATTGTTTGATCTTAAAGGAAATTGACATGTGGTAAATTCACAAGTGTATGGAAGTCTCGTCAAGTAATAATAAGATCGAATCGAGTACTAACTTATCAATCAAACTTAACAATCTAGATGAAATCAAAAGTGTCTATTGTCACGATCACAAATCAGAATCTAAATGTGAAAGAAAAGCGAGAGGGTAAGAGAGAGAGGGAATCCAGAGAGATCACAAAAGTAAGCTAGAATGTGATCAAAGTAAGTAGTCAGAAGAAAGACAGAGAGCGAGAATGATCCTAAGGTTTTGATTTCACTTCCATGCTAGCAAATACTTAATCTTTCTTAATTCTTATCCTCAATATTGGCTCGTTCAGGTAGGCAATCCTAAGATATCCAATGTAAATTTTTTACTTCTACAACGGTGTACCAACCCTAACCATTGAATATATTAGGTATGATCCATTAAATTCTATGATTGTCTAGAGTTCCTCGCAGAAAGTCAGGTTGTACTTTTATATCCGATTCTCCGCATCTCAGTTGTATACGGATTGGAGAGTCGGATTCTTCTTCCAGCTCATCCTCAAACCCTCATGAAATATAAATTTTATACTTTTAACATTGAGATCTGTTAAAAGATCCAAATCACAATCTAACGTATTATAAAAATAAGATAAAAATATATATAGATATAAAATATATGTAATTTTTTATCAACGTATAAATTACTCCCTAATAATCAGCTTCATCTACCTATGCATGCATAGAAGAATGCATATGAAAGAATTGAATTCATACAATTCCTTGTCCTTTTGTGATTCAGTACAATTCCCTCTTGGAAAATGAACCGAACCACTCGCGATCACAGAGTATCATACATAAAATGAGATCTATAAGGAGCCGCCCTTGAGCTAGGGTGAGCTCCAGCCCTATCAATTTTTAAAAAATAAAATTTAAAAAAAAATTAGTCTAATAATTTTCTTAATTGTTTTGCCGTTGTGCTTTCTTGCCGCATGGGCTTTTCATTAAACAAACAATTTTGATTTGGTTTAATTAAAATTCCAAATCAGACATTCCTTTATTAGGAATTACGCCACATGTGTTATTAGGAATTTTAATAGATCACACCACACGCCACATGTGTGAAATATTTTGATTTTGATCCTCTGTTTCATCACTTGATTCGAGTACGTATGTTCGTCTTTTGAATGGATTTTCTTCAAACTCCTTTCTTGACGATATAATTTCTCAATTTCTTAAAAATCTTTTTATTATTATTCACATGATATTTCATATTCATGTCCTATTAAGACATTTGACAGTGACTCAACAAGTACAGCCATGACATTCTTTCTCTTGAATAACACACGATATCAGTGCGGTGCGACCATCGTCATAGGTTTATTTTCTTTTGATACTATCTGCATGAGTCAACTACTATGTTTTCTTTTGATAAATTAATTAAATTTATTATCAGATTTATTAATTAATTTGTTTAGTTTTATTTATATAATTGTTTATTTTTTGTAATTGTTCGTTTGATATTAGCAAGTAGAGTTTTACATCATGTTATATTAGATTGATTATTAAAGAGTATTTCTCCATTATTATATGATAATAATTTTTATATTTATTCATTTTAATATAGAAAAGAAAAACTATCAATTTATTTTTTAAAGTAAAAGGGTAAACACCGGACATCTAAAGGATAACTAATACACATTAATCTAAATTGTCAGTTAAATTTATTTATTTATTTTATTTCATAAAAGTTTGATTTTAATAGAAAATATTGATATTCAAATTTGAAATTAAAAATGACCTAGGATGATTTTCAGGAGGTAGAATTGCTTCCTTGACACGGGATATATGAATTCGAATTGCAAAATTGATTGCCGTGGAATAATTTCTCGTAGGGTATATTATATTAAACCGTTTAAGGCAGACGAAATCATCTTTTACATTCCAAATTTAAATTAAAATTGCATATAATGATCACACTACGATCCGATTCATTCACAATTGTAATTTTATAAAAGTTTTGACGTTCAACACATATTCAAAAAAAAAAAAAAAGAAACTCTAAAATCTCCAAGACAGAGCACATCAGATGGATAGACTTGACTTCCGTACGTTCGCGTCGAAGCCGCCTGTCGCCTCCGCCTTCAAACCTTCACGGGTGGTGCTTTGTCGGGCGTCGGAGGTGCGGCGCCATGAAGCAGTCCCTGAACGGCCGTCCGTCGACGAAAACCGTCAACCGGCGTGGCCCATCCACTTCCTTCCTTTCGGCTGTCACCGTGGGAGAGGAGGAGGAGAAAGACGACGACGGAGAGGAGCAACGACGAGCCTCCGCCGGGAAGGTGGCGAAGCGGTTGAGCCTTTCGTCGAACGACGGCAACTGAGGGCCGCCCATGTACGGTCGCAGGCAGTCGGCGCAGAGAGAACGGATGCCGAAGCAGTCGTGGGTGCCGCAGTCTGCCCTGCTGCAAATGGATTTCTCCGGCGTCGCCGCCATGGATTCGGATGGAGAGGAATTGATCGGAGAGAGAGGAATAAGGGTTATGGACGTATTAATATATAGAGATGGGGGAGGAGGAAATTAAAGAGAGAATTTAAAAAGTTGTCTATGAAGTAGGATAATCCGTTAAAAGATTTGGCGGAGTAATTATGGCAATATTGTGGAGATAATTGGCGAAGAATTAGGAAATATTTTTATGGTAACTAGTATTTTTTTTTTTTGCTATATATTGCGTATCTAATCTAAGAACTAAATCGAGCAAAATAGATATTAAAGTAACAATCTGATTATTTAAGGCATCTAATCTCATTTTTTTAAAATAAAAAACTAATTTGAACAAATTATTTAATAATCTATATAAAAAAAACATGGTAAGTTGTGCTTGATTACTCGGACCGGTGATAAGACTTTTTCAACAAATTTATTTAAAATAAAATAGATATTTTAAAAATTCCAAAAAAGATAAAGAATTTATAGGTTTTAAATATTTTTTATAATTTAACCATTTGAAATTATGTAGGAGGGGATGATAATTTTGGAGGGTACGGTAAATTTTTTAAACTCTATTAAATAATTAAATAATCGAATTTGAACGGGTCCAATAAAGAAATTAAGATAATTTAGTACTTAGATTTATAAATTGACTCAAAGACATACTATACTTTTATATTTATCAAATAGCATATTCAATTTTTTATTCTTTCCATTCTATCCCTCAATCATTTGTTAATCTTCTTTTTTTTTTACATGTAATTTTTTTTCTCTTCTCTCTCTCTTCAACGCATTCTCTCTTCTTTTTCCTCTCATCTTCTCTTTCCTCACTCTTTTGGAGATATACATACATGCAAAACATAAATGAGCCTAATAAATTTTCATATCAGGCCCACGAGATTAGAGTTTAACATGTTTTCTTTAATAACATTTTAACTGAAAGTATTAAAATATGATCAAAAGAATTGACTAAAACAACCTAATGTGGGTTTGATATGAATCATATCAGGCCAACGTATCAGGCCCAACGTGGGCCTGATATGGTTCTGAAGATGGATAAACGTCATCTATTCCAGAGGTAGATGCTGTGGAACTACAATCCCTTATATGATGGGATTGATAGCCAGTATACCCATCACTGGCCATAGACCTAGTTTCACTAGATTTCCCAGTATCTATTAAAATTTCCTCCATTTCCATAACCATCATATACATTACTAGCAACCTATTTTTCATTATAAAAATAGAACAAAGTATAATAATAATAATTAATGTTTCAGAAGATTATTATTTATTAATCATGGAAACAACTAAATTGTATATTTAAATTTGGTAAAAGTTCAAGTTCCATTAAGTAATACTCTCAAGGCTTAAGTCACAAAACTTTACCTATTGCTAAAAGAAGTCAAATCACTAGGGAAATGATCATATTTTAAATAACATCAAGAAGTTGGATCAGCAATTTAGACAAACTAGAGAATAATTTTCCTTACTGATCAAACTTGAATGGTATGTACTGATTGATAATGATCAAAACTTATCTATATCTCAACATAAACTAAATAATAATAATACTAAGCAGACATTTTCTGTTAATCATGTGGTTTAATGTGAAAGGGACCGCCTTTCAGTGGAATTCTAGGATTGCAAACTACTTTAGAATTTAAGTTGATTTAAATGCAATCTAATTTTGGATAAAATATAAATCCCAATCAGTTTGATTGTTAATTAGAGGCCCAATGTTTAAAAACAAATCTAACTAACAAAGATGGAGTTATGCTTGTTTTGGAGTATACACTAATTAGTACTATTAAAAACTGAAATAATGTTGACCTTACTAGCTAATTAGAGGAAGTGCTATAAGCATAATATACTAATAATAGCAAACTTGACAAATATTTATTAAATGGAGAAATAGGTTGCCTTCCTCGCTTCCTGAATGCAAAGCATATAGTAGAATTATTGCAATATAAGTTTCAAGGAAAACTAGAACATTGGCTAACTACGAATTTACATACAACTCTTTGAGTCTTTGGAACCATATCAGGCCCACGTTGGGCTTGATATGAACCATATCAGGCCTATGTTGGGTTGCTTTAGTTGATTTTTTCTATAACATTTTAACACCTCTGGATCAATAAAAATATGCAATGGACGACACCATTCAATTCCTTGCAACCTTATAAATCTACAGGACTTGAAATAGGTGCAATCTGAGGTCTCTAGATCCATCAGTAGATTTTGACCGAAACCCACTGATGACCTAAAGAGCTCAGATTGTACTCATTTCAAGTCCTGTGGATATCTGAGGTTGCAAGGAGTACAAATATGCTATCTATTATCTATTTCAGCTTCTCAGAGATGTTATAATATAATAGAGCAGACATTGCATCTTTGCTTGGTACGAATATTTACTTGACTCTCCATTAAACCTCTGTTACATCATATCCACTAAAGTTGACAAAATATGGTATAATAATCTCAACTAAACTCAAAAAAAAAACAAGAATTATTAAAAGACAATCTCCACCATGAGATAAATCAAGCCTAATATGGGCCTGATGTGGAACCATATCAGGCCCACATTGGGTTGTTTTAGCTATTTTTCTATAACATTTTAACACTTTTGGACAATTCAAAATATGCAATGGACGACACCATTCAATTCCTTGCAACTGCAGAAATCCACAGGACTTGAAATGAGTACAATCTGAGGTCTCTAGGTCTATCAATGGATTTTGACCGAAACCCACTGATAGACCTAGAGACCTTAGATTGCACCTATTTCAGTTCATATGGATTTATGAGGTTTCAAGGAGTTAAAATATGTTATCAATTGTTTATTTCGGCTTTTCGGAGGTGATATAATGTAATATGGAAAAATCTCCATGATTACTATGTTGTGATTTTTATCCTTGCTGATACATGTTTACTGTATTATGATTCTTCCTCAAAGTTTGTTAGTGAAAGAGGATTAGGACCTTATGCTCCTCACCTATGCCTCCTAACTTTGGATAGCCAAAAAAAGGGTCTAAAATAAACCAAAGATGTCAGTCTAAAGAAGAATTCAATAACATCATATCTATTTTCTTTCCTTTCATCTATTGGATTGGTAGCATTACATTGTTCTATCTCTATATCTTCTCAAAGTCATCATATAGTCATATCGATTTCCTAAATTTTTTTTGGCTATTCTTTTTATACAAGTCTTACTTCTTTAGCATCAGATATTAGAATGAATAGTTTAGATGACATGTAAAGTACAATCAAGATAATTCAAAACTAGTTTATGCTAATCACTTTGTAGAGAGGCAAATTTAGCAAATGCTGCTTTAGTTGTGTTGCTAAAAAATTGTGCAGCAGAATAGATCTGTTCACTTTCATCCTGAGTTAAAGTAATAATCAATATGTTATTGAAAGATGAACAGGAAGACTGATAATTGATGTACAACCCTAGTTAATAAGCATTGACTAGTTGTCGAGATTTGATAGGGGAAAAGAATTAACTTCTGATATACGTTTAAGGTCCAACGTGTAAATTTTTACAGATTCTTTCTTATTATATTATAACACCTTCGAGAAGCTGAAACAAACAATGGATAGCATATTTAAACTCCTTGCAACCTCAGAAATCCACAGGACTTGAAATGAGTGCAATTTGAGGTGTCTAAGTCCATCAGTGGATTTCAGTCAAAATCCACTGATGGATCTAGAGATCTCAGATTGTACCCATTTCAAGTCCTGTGGATTTATGAGGTTGCAAGGAATTGAATAGTACCATCCATTGTATATTTTGACTAATTCAGAGGTGTTAAAATGTTATAGAAAAAATCAGCTAAAACAACTCAACATGGGCCTGATATGGTTCATATCAGGCCCACATTAGGTTGTTTTAGCTGATTCTTTTGATCATATTTTAACACCTTCGGAGATGTCAAAATATAAAATGGACGGTACCGTTGGAATCCTTGCATCTTCAGAAATCTACAGGACCTGAAATGAGTCCAATCCGAGGTCTCTAGGTTCATCAGTGGGTTTTAGTCAAAACCCACTCCTGGACCTAGAGATCTCGGATTGGACTCATTTCAGGTCCTATAGATTTATGAGACTTCAAGGAGTCCAACAGTGCCGTCCATTTCATATTTTGACTTCTCCAAAGGTGTTAAAATATTATTAAAGAAAACATGTTAAACTCTAATCCCGTGGGCTTGATATGAAATAATATGAGACCCATATTATGCTTTGCATACATGCAGATCTCCAAAAGAGTGAGGAAAGAGAAGACGGGAGGAAAGAGAAGAGAGGATGCGCGCATTGAAGAGAGGGATGAGAAAAAAATTGTATGAAAAAAAAGGAGATTGACAAATGATTGAGGGGTAGAAAGGAAAGAATAGAAAATTGAGTATGCTATTTGGTAAATATCAAAGTATGGTACGTCTTTTGGTCAATTCATAAATCTAAGTGCGTCTTTTGGTAAATTGTCGAAGAAACTATATTTTTCCTTTCGTAATAAATTAAAGAAAGAAAATAATAAATCTGATCTCCAACCCTCTTTCTCAATCCTGACTTTTCATTTTCTTTTCTCCATCTCGACCAGTTCCGCCCCTCCTTTTTTTGACATCCGATTCTCTTAACAATATGGAGATTAAAATGAAAGTTAAAATTCCGACAGGATGGATATGAAAATAAAAAATAAAAAATCGATAGGAATAAAGATGGGATATAAAATTCGATCCAAAAAACCTATTGTCACTTCAGTTGAAGGCTTGGATGGATATGAAAATTAATATTAAGAATTCAATAGGGATAAAGATGGGATATAAAATCCGATCCAAAAAACCTATTGTCACTTCAGTTGAAGGCTTGGAGCAGCAGGATCCGGTACAGATACTTGATGTGCTAGCGGTACAGATACTTGATGTGCTAGCTACTGTCGCCGTACCTCAACAGCCAGATCCTCCCGGCATTGCAAGAGGCTCTTCACTGGGCAACGAGCTCATCGCCCAGATGACCACCATGAGCAACACCACCAATAATGTCATAGAGCTCAAGAAGACGCTCTCCATCCTCTATAACCGACAGCAGCAGGCCGAGATCACCAGCGAAATCTTGGAGATTGACGTCGCTGGGGCAACCGCCATCATATGATTAGAAAGGATAAATGAATAATTCAAGTGTCAAAGCTAAAGAAAGCCTTATTTTGTTTCTGGCTTGTTGCAATTGAGAAAGTGCATCTATAGATCATGAACCAATTTCAATTTCAACAATCTCATAGTCCTAGCAATTTTAGGACAACAATCAACAATGAGTTTGTAGCTTCCACTATTTTTCTTATCCTAAGAAATCAGAGCCGGGGGTCTTTTTGTTCTAGTCTCACTTCAAGGTAGTCTTCTTTAAGGACCTATCTTCCTCGAATAAGGGATGGAAATCCCATTTCTTCTTCATTTAAATGCCTGAGTCCGTCTCCTGTCCGACTGAATAGTGATCGAACCTTCCTCCTATTCCTGACTTACGAAACTGCAAATGTGATCCGACCTTTGTTTTTGCCTCAGAGAAGTTGACCGGCCAACAATTCAAAGCTCTAAAATTGCTGCATGAAGGCCTGCTTTACCTGTTCAGACTGAGCCCAGTCCAAGCAATGCTTCCTTGTTCTTTCGGTAACAATTGATACCTTAGTCTTCATCTTATCACTAGCTGAGGTTCTTTTTATTTGGTATAGTGGAAACATTTCGTATGGTTATGATTTTCAAGTATTTGCAATTGGAGGAAGACGCAATGGATCGACAAGAGCAAATGCTTTTGGCGTAGCAAAAACAACAACAGGTTGGTCCTGCTAGGGAAGCATCCAATAGCTGGGCAAGTGACACAAGCGCGACGCCTACTGTGGAAGAGGAGTTGTCTTCCGACCCTCTTCCAGTACCAGAAGACTCCCACTCTTCGGAATTCGAAGCTCCCCTGCAGAGGAGACGCAAGAGGTACCGACTCGCCCCTACTGCATAACTTCCTGCGGGACGGGCATCCCTGATCACTATAGCTTCCCCCGTCTCACACCCGTCCGAGAAGGAACTCCGGCTCCATCTTTTGAGCGGACACATTCCTCCCTACCTACTAACAGCTAGGCTTGAGAGAAATCTACCTCACATCTAGGTAATTCTCTAGCGGGGGAAGGAACCTCTCATCCTAGCAGTTCTCCAACCATTCCTTCTCCATGTCCATCCTCCTTTCTTCCAATCGCTCTTGCGAAGGCTTCACCACCAGGCCGAAAGACCGATATCAATTTTTGGTTGTCTATGATGTACCCTCCGCTCGAATGGTAATGTCTCCCTTGGATCCACTATCGGTATGTGGCTGAATATTATTGAAGGGTCCATTAACAGAGGCTTGGGAGCTAGCTATGACCCAATTGGAAGAATATACAATGGTGAAGAGGGCTAATGGGTTTGCCATGATTTAACCATAGTAAGTGTCATCTAGCCAATCATTTATTATCCAGCACACTTCTAATGTTGATTTGAATGCAGCTTTGGGGAGTCGGGATGAACATAGCCCAATTCTTGGTGCACTTAGCCCGAGAGAACGAGGCCTTGAAGAGGTGACTATCAAAAGCGGCATCTATTTTGGTCCCCACCTTGTCATCTCAAGAAGCTCAGGCCTAAATTGACCAATTGTGCAAGCTAAAAAAGCAACTTTTGTCCCCAGGGCGTAGCACAGATAGGGAGTGCATGGTTCTGTGGCTGAAAGGTCCAGGGGTCGATCCCCGGGGTGTCACTGCCTGGGGTTAACGTCTCCGCTATGCACTTTCTATCTGTGTACCTGCATTTACCTCCCTCCATATCCGTGGGACCGGCTCTAGGGGGCCGCTGATGTGGCGGTTCCACATTTTTTTTTTAAAAAAAAAAAGCAACTTCAGGAAGCTCAGGAAGTCGAGGGTTGAGGCAGAGAGAGCACGAAAATTAGAGGCCACCCTGAAGATGACCGAAGATAAAATCAGGTCCGAAACAGCTAGGTAAACTAAGGTGGTAGCTGACTTGGATGGGCAAATCGTTGAAGACCATAGCCTCTCCACCAAATTAGAGGAGCTAAAGACTTCTCATGCCTTAGAGATGAACGCCAAGGAAGCCGAGTGGACAACCCAAACTTTGCTTATGTCCAAGCAGTAGAAAGGAATGGACATCCAGCGCGGGGAGTTAGAGTCCTTGGGAGCAGAGTTGGACACGGCACGATCCGAGCTGACTGCCTCTAAATCAGCATTAGCGAGGACTTCAGTTGAGTTGGTGACTTTTCGAGCGGAACTGGAAAGCTATCAGGCAGGAGAGGATGAACGCTTCAAAGCGAAAAAGGATGGACTACCTTCAATTCCGCGACTTCAACTTTCAGCTTGCCACTCCATGAACAAGATCTTCCTTCACGGGGTTGAAGGAGTTGTTAAGCAGCTTCATGAGATCGGCTACCTAACAACCGAACCCTCGACCAGTTTTTTAAAACGCCAAAGGCTCTTGAAGGAGTTTTCGCTCGATGCTTTTCCAAAGTTTGAGTAATTTATCTTGTATCCTGGCCCTTCCTGAGGGCAAAGAAAACTTTCTTCGTGTACTTAATCTCTGATTAGCTTTTACTTGCTCTCGTTCCCCACTTGGCTACTTCGTGTTGCTAATTTTCCCAAGCATTTGTGAGTATTATAGGCGTCTAAGTGGAGGGATGTTTTAATTGCCCCTTATATACCGAGCAGCTCATAAGTTCGAGCCCTTAAGTTCTTGAGTAACAAGACTTCGAAAGCTCGACCGGTCTTGGGATTGGTTGGACATATGATAAGGGCTACTTAGGAGAAGAGGACAAGGCCCTAAAGACCCGACCAATGTTAATAGTGACTGACTTTCATATGACAATTGGTCACTAAAATTGAGATGATCGGAGGGGCTCTTATTGGTGCGCATGTTGACTTTTTGAAATAATGATTTTCCCATCGTATCTGTCATAAATGCACCTTGTCCATTATTGACGTGTCTAATAACATTTTGAAATTTGAAAATAATTATAATTTAATTATGAGTAATAATCAAATAATCAGGATTTTTGAAATTCATTATGATTTAAAATAAAATTTTGAAATTAATTAAATAATATTTTTAAATTAATTAAATAATATTTTATGTAAGATTTTGAAATTAGTTAAGAAATTGATCGGGGGTAAGGTGGGGCCTGCCCTGAGTCACATAGCTGGCTAATACTAAGTAAATTAAAACTAAATTGCTCAACCAATAAGACTTTTTGAATGTAAAAATCAGAATTTAATTAGATATTACCTATTCTGATTACCTTAAGGGTTCCGTCATTGCTGAACGCAACCGATCCTAGGTTCTTCAATTTTAACTTAGAGAATTTCAATCTATCTCCAGTTATGTGCCTGGAGCATCCACTATCTAACATCTATTTATCCAAATCTTTATGTTCCTACATAAAGTATTTGATTTGAGTCAAATTAATGGATTCAGAAGATAGCTTGACTGAAATTAACTTAAGGTTCCATCTCACCCAGCCTAGATGATCAAACATGGTCATTCTATGAGTGATTGTGAGATGATTTATTTAGTTATTGAATTAATTGATTCAATTTAATTGGGTTTGATTAAGTTGATAGGATTTGGTTAAGTTGATTTGTTAAATTAATTAAGTTGTTAAGTTATTTAAAAGAGTTTTTTAAACAAGTTTTTACAAGATTTTTTAAATAAGTTTTTTAAAAGATTTTTAAATAAGTTTTTTTTTTAAAAAAAATTAAATAAGTTTTTAAATAATTATTGAGAGAATTTTAAGTAAGTTAGACTAAGTTCATCCTAGATCCATCTCACCCGATTCTAAGTTATCAAACAGGGAATCTTAAGTAGTTTTGTGAGATGATTATCTTTAATTTAGATTATATCTAAGGATTAATTTACATTTGAGTTAAACTTAGGTTTTTCAATTAGTCAATTAAGTATACATTTCAAAAATTGGTTCGCAGACAGTGGCGAGACACTAGGCCTTCTTGGGTATGAGATCATCCACCACTTTCTAGACAGAGCCTTTTAAAGAAATTATATATTTAATTTTCTTTTTGAAATCGCTAGGTTTAACTAACAAGTATAAATTACGCCTAGGTCCTTAATCTATCCTAATCTAAACTTGCATATTACAGGAAAAAGAAAATAAACAATCATCAAGCAATTTATCTATTTATTAAAATAGTTTTTCTATTAGCCCCCCCTGGATCATAGCCTCGATATAGTCTAACAAGGTAATATACTTGATCCTTGGAGACCCAATATTGATCAAGTCCAACTTGATTGACCAAGTTGGACTTAGGTACCCATGCTTGGACTATCTTTCTATTCGGTCTGTTAACAAACGATAAATAAGACCGATATTTTCTTTTAGCTTTAAATCCAAGTCCGGATTGATTGTATACGACTTTCTATTTTCCAAGAATCAAGTCAAGATTCTTGGAATCCAGTGTAAACCGTTCCAATGCAGTTTTCAAATACTTGACTTGAATATTTAGGCTGGAATTTTCTTCCTCAAGTTTTTGGACTTGAGTTGAGGTTCCAGTCTGAACAGGGTCAGCCAAGGATTCGGTATCAGTCACTTCTTTAAGGGATGTTACTTCCTTTAGAAGTGACTTGATCCAAATATTAGATTTAGCTAGTTTACGCATTAAGTAATTTATTAAATTATACAAACGAATGTACTTACAGAGGGGTTCGGCCCTTCGAAAGCGGATACGGATCCGTGACTTCTCTCAGACTCAGCTTTCGATTCGTCCTCGCTTCTGGATTTGTTGATTTGGTCCCGGGTCGTCATTGCGAGGAAACTTGTCTGTTCAAGTTCTTCATAGTCGGACTCTTCCGAAGAAGACTTATCCCACGTCGCTTTTAAGGCCTTCTTCCTTCTTGATTTCTTCGCATCTTTCTGGTTCGGGCAGTTGGCCTTAATGTGCCCATTTTGATTGCATCCGTAGCACGTCACCTCGAACTTTACCTTTGGTTGAGCCTCCTTGGACTGGATTACCTTTTTGACATCCTTCTTGTTGAAGCCCCTCTTCTTTCTGTTGAGTTTCCTCACCAGGTTGACAAGTTCGGTCGTGAGCTCGTCGTCATCATCGTCCGAATCTGATTCTTCTTCTGATTCCGGTTCGGTTCTGCGCTTTGTTTTAGTTTCCCGGGTTTTGCTTGTACCTGCAACCAAAGCAATCCCTTTCTCGGCCGGACGTGAGTTAATCTGTTCATGTAATTCAAATTCTGCAAATAATTCATCGAGTTTAATTGAAGAGAGATCCATAGAAACTTTGTAAGCATCTACCATGGATGCCCACAAGGTATTCCTCAGAAAGGCGTTTAAAGCATACCTCAATATGTCGCAGTTTTCCACTTTCTGTCTGATTGCATGAATCCCATTGAGTAGATCTTGTATTCGGGTGTGGAGTTGGTTAGCTGTCTCATTTTCCTGCATTTTAATATTATATAGTTTATTAAGTATTTGTTGGACCGATGCGGCCGGCTAGAAGGGGGGGTTGAATAGCCCTAAAAAATCAAACACAACCCTTTCTCGTACGATTAAGCTAACACATAAAAAATAGATTAAGCAGAAAATAAAGCATAAAAACGAGGCACCGAATTTGACTTGGTTACAACCGGGGAGGTTGTTAATCCAAGGATGAAGATCGCACTAAGAGCTCCTTCAGGCGGAGAAGCCTCGTTTACAGCAGTGTAAGCACAGAAAGACAGAAACTAATCTAAACAGTGGAAGCACACAAGTGTTGTTTACAATTTCTGAACTGATGAAGAGCTTCTGGACCAAGGCTATATTTATAGCCTTGGTCGGGGCACCTGGAAAGGTTCCGGGCGCCCTGGGGGGGATAAAGTTTTATCCCCCAACGTTCAGATCGCGTAAATCACGATCTTGGTCAAAATCAGGGTCCGGGCGCCCCGGATCAAAAAGTCAACTATGGTTGACTTTTTGTCGGGGACCACTTCTCCGTTAAGTCCCCGTTTCGGTCCGGGTCTTCTGCTCCGGATCCGCTTGATTGGGTGATCTCTGACATCCGGAATAGGGCTCACCCGAACCCATCTTCCGGTCTTCTCGAGCGTGCTTCCCTCCGGCTTCTCGTCCCTCGGAATTGCCGCGTGTCCCTTCTCGTCCACCAGCGTACTCATCCGCAGACTTCGTCCCTTGATCGCACCCCGTGCCGACCTTCGCGCTAGCTGCGTCTCTTGCTCCCCGAGCAATCTTCCGCTCCGGCTTTCGTACCTCGGAACCATCGCGCGCACTTCCTTCTCGTCCGCTGGTGTACTCTTCCGCAGCGCCTCGTCCCTCGGACGCACCGCGTGCCGTCCTTCTCGCTAGCTGCGTCTTCCGCTCGAGTACCTGTGCTCCTAAGCTCCTGCACACTTAGACACAAGGTTAGAAAACAACAGAACCTAACTTAACTTGTTGATCACACCAAAACCAACCTTGGGGTTCCAACAATCTCCCCTTTTTTGGTGTGATCAACCCAAGTTAAGCTAGGGTTAACTAGATAAAACATAAACTAACTAAATTTACAATTTAGTGCACAAAGATAGAAAAAAAAAATAGTTTTAGGCTACCTCCCCCTAGACTTATACTTATCCTTCTCCCCCTTTGATCACAAAAAAAATGGGGTTCCAAAAAAAAATCTAAGGGTTAAAGACTTAGAAAATTTTGAAAAGCTACCTTAACAAAAATTTCTAAGTCAAAAAGATTCTAAGTTAGAAAAAGAATTTTGAGTAAAATTCTAAGTAAAATTTTAAGTAAAAGAATTTTGAGATTTATTTTATTTATTTAATTTTTTTTTTAAAGATTTTAACTTAGGAAAAAATAATTTTTGAAAATTTTTCTAAACACTCTAAGTAAAAGTTATTTTTGAAAATAGAATTAAAAAAAAAACTAATTATTTTTAAAAAAATTTAAGTCAAAATTTTGAACCATGTTTGAATAACTTTTTAAAGCATTAAATAATTCTAGTATTAATACTTTATTAATTAAACATTTATTTCAATATTTGACTTCCAGGCAGTGGCGAGGCACTATGCCTTCTTGGTTATTGGAGCAACAACCACTTTCTAGTCAAAGCCCATAAAGAAATTTTTGTTTAATTTTCTCACTTATAGCGCTAACTTTGATTTTAAAATTTACACTAAGCAAGATTTAGGAACCCAATAAAACCTACTGGATTAACTAAAAATTTCTTAGGGACATATTTTCTAGAGATATTTTTAATTTGTCCCTGGTGATATCTATAATACCAATTCAAATTATTGAACCTTCTAAAATTGGATTTAGATGAGCAAGCAGAGTTTTTCAAGTTTTCTACTTGAATTTTTAAATTTTGAATTTTTAATTTTAATTTTTCATTTTCTAAATTTGATTTATCTAGCATTTCTAACGGACAAGATGTAGCTAATATTGCTTTTAAATCTTTATTTTCATTTTCTAATTTGCAGCAATCTTTTGTTAAAATTTTAATGAATTTAAACATTTTATTAGGAGGAAGAGATCGTACCTCACTTACCTTGTCGATCTCGTTGTCGGTTTCTCCCCCTGAACTGCTACTCTCTTCGGACGTGGCTCCCCCTTCATTGATGCTTTCGATGCTCATTTCGGAAGAGCTTGATTCGCAGTCGTTGTCTTGATGACTCGCTATTAACGCGAGCCCGGAGAACTCCTCGACTTCTAATTTCGACGGCGTATCGTCCCACGTCGCTTTTAGGGCCTTGCGCTTTTGGATAGGCTTCTTACCCTTGTCCTTCCCGTTGTTCTTCAGTTTAGGGCAATTGTCCTTGACGTGCCCTTCTTCATCGCAATGGTAGCAGCGGATGGTTCTTTTCTTTCTTCCCTGCGGATGGTTAGATTTCCTAGATTTACAAATATTTTTAAATCGTCTCACCATCATTACCATTTCCTCGTCGTCGAGAGAAGATTCTGACTCAGGTTCGTCTCTCGAAGCTTTAAGGGCGACATTATTCTTGGGCTCCTTCGGACCTGCACATCTTGACTCATGCACTTCAAAAGTTGAAAAGAATTCGTCTAATGAAATTTTTTCTAGATCTTTTGAAATGTAAAAGGCATCTACTAGTGATGCCCATTTTGAGTTTCTAGGAAAGGAATTTAGGGCATACCTTAGCGAATCTCGGTTACTTACCTCTTCTCCGAGATTCGTAAGTCTGGTGATGAGTTCCTAAATCCTCGAGTGTAGATGTGCAATTGTTTCACCTTCTTCAAATCGGAGGTTTGTAAACTGGTTACGAAGTAATCCAAGTTTGGCTTCGGATGTTCCTTCGTGTAACTCAAGGAATTTCTCCCAAAGCTCCTTTGCCGAGTTGTAGGTACCGACTCGATTGACTTCTTGTGTTGGAAGTACACTTAGCAGATGAAATTCTGCTTTCTTGTTTGCCACGTGGTCAGCCTGCTCCTTCTTTGACCATTGATTTCTTGCTTTGCCCTCTGGTGCTTCATAGCCAAATTCCATTGTTAGTAATAAATCATAATCTGTTTCAAGAAATACCTCCATTCGCTTTTTCCAGCTAGCGAAGTCCCCTTGAATTTTGGTGCGTGGATGTTGGATCCGCCATCTTGTTGTTCGTCGGTTAGTCCTCCTGAGCGCCTCGGCTCTGATACCACATGTTGGACCGATGCGGCTAGAAGGGGGTTGAATAGCCCTGAAAAATCAAACACAACCCTTTCTCGCGATTAAGCTAACACATAAAAATAGATTAAGCGAAAATAAAGCATAAAAGCGAGGCACCGAATTTGACTTGGTTACAACCGGGAGGTTGTTAATCCAAGGATGAAGATAGCACTAAGAGCTCCTTGAGTGGAGAAGCCTCGTATAACATAAAAAGACAGAAGCTAATCTAATAAGGAAGCACACAAGTGTTGTTTACAATTTATGAACGATGAAGAGCTTCGGACCAAGGTTATATTTATAGCCTTGGTGGGCGCTGGAATTGGCGGCACAGGGGATAAAGTTTTATCCCCCAACGTTCAGATCGCGTAAATCGCGATCTTGGTCAAAATCAGGGTCCGGGCGCCCGGAAGCATTCCGGGCGCCCCGGACAGCTCCGGGCGCCCCGGACAGCTCCGGGCGCCCCGGAGCAAAAAGTCAACTACGGTTGACTTTTTGTCGGGGACCACTTCTCCGTTAAGTCCCCGTTTCGGTCCGGGTCTTCTGCTCCGGATCCGCTAGATTGGGTGATCTCTGACATCCGGAATATGGCTCACCCGAACCCATCTTCCGGTCTTCTCAAGCGTGCTTCCCTCCGGCTTCTCGTCCCTCGGAATTGCCGCGTGTCCCTTCTCGTCCACCAGCGTACTCATCCGCAGACTTCGTCCCTTGATCGCACCCCGTGCCGACCTTCGCGCTAGCTGCGTCTCTTGCTCCCCGAGCAATCTTCCGCTTCGGCTTTCGTACCTCGGAACCATCGCGCGCACTTCCTTCTCGTCCGCCGGTGTACTCTTCCGCAGCGCCTCGTCCCTCGGACGCACCGCGTGCCGTCCTTCTCGCTAGCTGCGTCTTCCGCTCGAGTACCTGTGCTCCTAAGCTCCTGCACACTTAGACACAAGGTTAGAAAACAACAGAACCTAACTTAACTTGTTGATCACACCAAAACCAACCTTGGGGTTCCAACAGTATTAAATCCCTCTTACTTACCTTGGTGTCGGATGTTCCTTCATGAAGCTCGATCAGTTTCTCCCACAGTTCTTTGACGCTCGAGAATGGGCTGACGAAAAAACATTGTGTCGAAAGTGAAAGTGAAAGTGAAAGTGAAAAACATGTTGAAATCTAACTTTAAAAAAAATCCTTAAAATCCACCAAAACATGTTGAAATTAATCGATATATGAAAGTGAAAATTATGCATGCATGTTGGTTAGTGTGTCGAAGAGGTCGATCTAGTAAAGTTTATAACGGGTAATCATTGAAAGCTTGTCTTATAAATCTAACATAATAAAATTTGTCAAGGTCGATCCAAACGAAATATATTCCTTATAATAAATATAATCATCTTCTGTTCCACGACAAGACATCTATATTATCACTGAATTAACTGAATTATCATTTTTTTTTTCTTATAACAAATATAATTCCCCACCTTCGAATATATTATTAGTGAAATTATAAGTTAAATTATTATTAAAAATATTCTTAACGAAAAGCATTTAATATTCTAATGGAAAAATTATATATTGCCACATTAAACTCCTCAATTACGGTAATAAATAAATGGACACACATAGTACGGGATGTAATCTTCTCTAATTATTCAGATGTATTTCCCTTAATAAATACAGATAATTGATTCATTTAACATTTATACACGTACAAGAATTTTACAAGAACGGGAGTAATCAAAATTGCCATAATTAAAAAATTAATGAAAAGGAAAGAGACAAAGAAATCAATATGCTTATATTAATAGCTAAGTTGCTCTTATCGTTTTTCCAATCCCTTTTATGGAAGTATCCTCCATTTAAGCTAAGAAATCAATCATGATTTCATACCTTCATCCTCGTCTATTGCCTTGTCCCTCCCTCTTTATATAAATCGTCGTCCCAAATCTGTATCTCCACCGAACGCCAAGGTTCAGGAGGAGAAGATGAACGCCAACAGATTCATCCTAGGTTTGAGCATGACCGTGGCCAAGGACGCTGGCGATGGGGTGTACCCGAAGTCGTCAGTCCTCGAGCTTGACCTTTTAGGCAAGCTCGGAGCGATCAAGGCCGAGCCCGCTTCGCCAGAACCCGCGCCGAGAGTGTTCTCGTGCAACTACTGCTCTAGGACGTTCTCCAGCCCTCCGGCTCTCCTTGGCCATCAGAATGCTCACAGGCGCGAGCCGAGAGTGTTCTCGTGCAACTACTGCTCTAGGACGTTCTCCAGCCCTCAGGCTCTCGGTGGGCATCAGAATGCTCACAGGCGCGAGCGAAATCTGGCCATGCGAGGTGTCGCCACGGAATTTCTGCAATACGATGGCCGGAGGCTCGACGTACCAGTGCGCTCCGTGACCCACATGTCGTACCTCAGTGCTCCGGCCGCGTCCGCCGCTGCAGGTGGGCTGTTGTACAGGCGCCACAACGGATATTTGCAGTTCGACGCTGCAGCGTGGAGAGAAGTGCCGACACTTCCGGCGCCGGCTGTTAAGCTCGAAGTGGAGTCGATCGGGAGGCAATGGATAGGAGGGGAAGGCGGAGGATCATATTCGAACGCGAAGCAGGAGACTCGTCCAACTTTATTGACTTGACACTTAGACTTTAGACTCGTCGTTACGTTGGTTGGCTCCACAATTATGCATGTCTGCTTTTCTAATGCTTCTTGGATTTTAGATTCGTATGCTTTTCTATTGGTTCTTGTTTCAATTTCTCACTATTTTAATGAAATAAATCTGATTTATATATGATTTAAGAACGGCAGAAAAATTTATACTTATCATTTTCTATTGATCCCATGACTAAAACTGCAAATCAAATTTATATATATATATATATATATACAGGTTTGATATTATGCGCGACGTGCACAGTTTGCGTCGCGCACAATATCAACGTTTTTTTTGTTTTTTTTAATTTTTTTTTAATTTGTAAATTAAAAAATAATTAAAAAATTTTTTTACGATTTTATTTATAGGGTTCAGGCTTTGGGTATAGTGTTAAAGTTAATTTTTTTTTTAGATTTTACCTATAGAGTTTAGGCTTTCCAATTAGGTTATAGTGTTTGATTTAAAAAAAAATTTAAAATAAAATTAATTTAAGTATTTATTGAGTATTATAATGTATTTAGGGGATATATTTATATATTAAATTTTAAATAAGGAAATGTTGAATTTTTTAAATTCAAAAAATTTAAAAAAAATAAAAACAAAAAACAAAAAACGCTGATATTGTGCGCGACGCATATCATACCGTTTATTTACAATTATAACGAAATAATGTATAAAATCAAGAGATCTCAATTAATGATTAAATAAATAAGATTCAGGATAATTTTAATCAGGGTAAGATAAACTGCCGTAGAGAATTTATAAAAATAACTGAATTCAAATATGGTAAAGTAACTCCGGGCTTACACAGTTATGACCTTTTAATGATATTTCTATCTATTATTTTAAAAATTTATAATTTTCTACTTTCGATAGAAAATTCTCCTCATTTGGATATATTATTAGTGAAATTACATAAGTAGAAATTATTATTAAGAATAACCTTAACCTCAAAGAAAAGCGCTGTCTATGCTTTTCTAGTGGTTCTTGTTCTAGTTTCTCGCTATTTTATATATATATATATATATATATATATATATATAAACAGCAGAAAAATTTATACTTATCATTTTCTATTGATCCCATGACTAAAACTGCAAATCAAATTTCAGTTCTGTCATCATAAACCGTAATTCAAATTATATATATATATATATATATATATATATATATATATATATATATATATATAACGAAATAATGTATAAAATCAACCGATCTCAATTAATGATTAAATAAATAAGATTCATAATTACACAAATCGTTAAGGATAGTTTTAGATCAGGGCCAAGATAAATTATCGTAAAGATCATGGTCCAGGGGAGGAATCTCTACTTGCTACACGCTGCAATCATCGCTACCCATGAACGAATCAGCAGAGTCATGATAGAGCAAACTGCACACACCCTGCCTGATGTACCACTAACCCATGAGTGATTATGTGTACAGATCATGTAACTGGCGATGTGCTCAACAATAATAGAGTCGACAATCGCTCAGCATGCTATCATGCAAGATGGTGCATAACACTAAATATGTAGATACTGATAGTATACACCTCCATATAAAATGTACCAAAAAGGAAATAAATCCATACAATGATCTAGGTAACAATAAACTAGGTACACAAGTCAGACATGTCAAATAACTAGACTACTACAGAGTAGGGCAATGTATGTCACTATTTTTATGAACATGAGTAAACATGCCAACAAACAAGAGAATATAAGTATGAATGCATAACAGATAGAAATATAGACATACTACAATAACCAAGAAGTGACATACCAAAGTAGAAGTAAACACAATCATTACTACTAGCTATAAACTACTCTGCATATTAAAAATGACCATATCAAGGAGATAAGTTAGAGGTACCCGCCTCAAAAAGAAGGTTGTGCTAACCAATCCCTCATCGAGACATTCGTCTCGAATCAGAGTCCTACAATACATGATATACAGATTTAGCTAATTACATAAATTTATTAGCTAAATCAAATCCCCAACTAAATCTAATCCATTGATCAACTAGGGTTAGCTCCATTAACCCTAATCATTCCATCATTCGGATTAAACCCAACTATCCTTTAATCAACTATGAAATAATCATAAAAAATCAACACTAAAACTTACCCAATTCCATTGCCTGCCACTGCTGGAACCCACTGGTGATGCTTCCTGTTGGATCCAAGAAAGAAGTTTAGCATAACTCCATAGATAAGGGAATGACCGGAGCAGAAGATCTGGTGGCTGCAACGGCCGGAGCAAAGCTATGCCACTACCTTCCAAGATAATCACCTAGATCAGCGTCATATAAAGATAGAAAACCCAAATCCAACACCATACCTTCAATATTCACAGTAGGGAAATGTAGTACTCCCGGCAACAAATGGAAATGGAAGATCGAGTATAGGGTAGAGGGTCGCAGTGACCATTTCTTCCCTTGAATAGTCGGTGGCAATGAATCGAAGCTAGAGCTCGGGTGTGGTTGTTGTGCTACCAAATCGCAACAGAGGAGGGCGATCTATGCGCATGGCGATGAGGAAAGATTGACTCTAGGGCTCGACCCAAATCGAAAGAGGGAGATGATGGTTGGTCGACCATCGCACAGCTGCACACTAGGGCTACTCCATCGACGACAACGGGTGGCGTGACGAGACAACACCGCTAGGGCACGACTCAAAGAGGAAGAAAACTCACAAGAGGGAGAGCGTCGACAGCATCGGCAATCGGATGATGAGTGGTGCGGCATCGAGCGGCAGCGACATCGGGCAGAGGTGGTAGAGGGAAAGGGGATCGTCGCAACTTGGGTTGGGTGAAGGGAAAAACGATCGGGTTCGAGGAAGAGGAGGAGGCGGTCGGCGCTCCACGCCGTGTGAGGGAGAGGCAGCGTCGGGCGAGAGGGGAGGGAGATGAAGGAATCGAGAATGGGCGGTGGCGGTGCGAGGTTGACGAAGAGGAAGAGGGGAAGAGGAAGAGAGAAGCGGCATCAGGAGGAAGGGTGTGCGACGGTGAGAGGAGAGTGTAACGACCCGACCCCTTCGGCCCATTTGTTGGCCCATTTGGCGACCTCTTATGTCGTCGACCGACGACCCTCGGTCGTGCCGTTACTCACTAGGACTTTCCACCCCTGGCCAGTGGATTTTTGCCTTCCCCAAGATTCAAACTCTAGACCTCCAGGCTTAAGTACTAGAGTTTATGAATCCTGGTAGCCAAGTGAGCGACCACTCATTTGGCTACCAGGATTCATAAACTCTAGTACTTAAGCCTGGAGGTCTAGAGTTCGAATCCTGGGGAAGACAAAAATCCACTGGCCAGGGGTGGAAAGTCCTCGTCGGTCGACGACATAAGAGGTCGCCAAATGGGGCGAAGGGGCCGTGTCGTGCCACTCACTTGGCTACCTGAATTCATAAACTCTAGTACTTAAGCCTGGAGGTCTAGAGTTCGAATCCCGGGGAAGGCAAAAATCCACTGGCCAGGGGTGGAAAGTCCTAGTGAGTAACGGCATGACCGAGGGTCGTCGGTCGACGACATAAGAGGTCACCAAATAGGCCGACAAATGGGCCGAAGGGGCCGGGTCGTTACAGAGAGTAAATAATTAGGTTTTATAAATATATAACTTAGGTTTATTTAATTAAAACCTAAGTTAGTTCCTCAATCAACTCCCACTTGAGTGGTATTCCAAACATGCTTTCCCCAAGCCTATTAATTCATCCCCTTAACCTCGTCATACGAGCTTCGAAAATTTTCCAAAAAATCTCTAAAAATTTCTAAAAATTCTATTAAGGTTATTCCTCAAATAACCTTATTATTTTATTTTTATTTAGGTGTCATATTTTACATTCTCCCCTATTAATAAAAATTTAGTTCCCAAATTTTTGTTATTTACCATCAGCAAGTACACTCTAAGTGTATTGAGTATGACCATTTGAGGTAGTTTCTTTTTATACTAACTAAATAAAAGAATAAAACCTCTGTTATTATGGAAGTGTGTGCTCTTAATCCTAATATAATAACAAGCACATATATTTAGTATTTATTTCTTTGACTTATCAATGGGTGAGATTTAGCTCGATAAATCAATAGGCCCGATAAGTTGGGAAATGATATTACTTATAGTGTGTATTGTTGACTATAGAAGGAAACTGTGTCCTAGTAATCTAGGTTGAGAATGTCCCCAAGAGGAGCTCATAAGAATTGTTATGTTAAACCCTGCAGGAGGACTTAGTCCAACATGACGATGAGGTTGAGTGGTACTACTCTTGGACTAAGATATTAATTAAGTGAGTTGTCAGTAACTCATTTAATTAGTGGACGTTCGACATCTTAAACACAGGGAGACTAACACACTCATAATAAGAAGGAGCCCAAAAAGTAATTTGGGATTGGTGCGGTAGTTCAATAATATTTTTTTAGTGGAATGAATTATTATTGATGAAATTAAGTTGTGTGTTCGGGGCGAACACGGGAAGCTTAATTTCATTGGGAGACCAAAACTAATTTCTCCTCTCGGTCCCTATCGTAGCCGCTTGTATATAGAGATTTATACCCAATCATACCCAGCTTCTTACCCACCTTAAGGTGGCCGGCCAAGCCTAGCTTGGAGCCCAAGTTAGGGCCGGCCAAACCAAGGTGTGAGGTGGTCGGCCCTAGCTTGAGTCCAAGCTTGGTGTGGTCGGCTATAATTAATTAAAAGGATTTTATTTTTTAAATTTTTTTTCTTATGTGGATTTCATGGTTTTAAAAGAGAGTTTAAAATTTAAATCTTTCCTTTTATAGTTTTCTACCAAGGATTAAGAAAAGATTTGATATCTTTCCTTATTTATAGATTGGTAGGAAGATTTTAATTTTGATAAAACTTTCCTTTTTTGTAACCATGTTCATGGTTTTAAAAGAGAGTTTTAAAATTTAAATCTTTCCTTTTATAGCTTTCTACAAATGATTAAGAAAAAATTTGATATATTTCCTTATTTGTTGATTGATAGGAAGATTTTAATTTTGATAAAACTTTCTTTTTTTAACCATGTTCATGATTTTAAAAGAGAGTTTTAAAATTACATATTTCCTTTTATAAGTTTCTACAAAAGATTAAGAAAAGATTTGATATCTTTCCTTATTTGTAGATTGAAAGGAGATTTTAATTTTAGAGAAAACTTTCCTTTTTTGAAATAATCCACATGTTAAAAAGAAAGATTTTAATTTATAAAATTTCCTTTTATAACCCACCATAAAAGAAAAAATTATTAGAGAATTTTTTTTTTATAAATTTTCGGAAACAAATTAGGAAGTTTTAATTCTTGTGTGAATTAAACTTTCCCTGATTGGAGCTAATAGGTGGCCGACCATGTTAATAATGAAAAGGAAATTGATTTTTAATTAAATAAATTTTCTTTTTCATGGCAAGGGAATTAAGGAAGTTTTTATTTAAATTTCTTTATTTGCCAAGACCAAGGATTATAACAGAGGAGGTAGAGGTGCCTTCATGGGCGATACCTCTATTCTATTTCTTCCTCTTTTCTCCTTCTTGGTGATGGTCGGCCCTATAGCTTTTCCCTCTTACTTTTCTTTCTTCTTCATTGGCCAAACCTCATCATCTCATGGAGCTTGAAGGTGGCTGGATTCTAGCTTGGAGAAGAAGGAGAGAAAGGAAGCATCCCTTGGAGCTTGGTGGTGGTGGTCGAACCTCATCTATTCTTGGAGTACTTGTGGTGGCCGAACCTTGCAAGGAGAAGAAGACTTTGGGTAGTTCTCATCTCAGTAGATCATTGCCCACACAACGTCCGGGATAAGAAGAGAAACACGGTAGAAGATCAAGAGGTTGTTGCATACAGAGGAAGGTGTATCTAGTAATTATTTTCCGCATCATACTAGTTAGTTTTTCTTTATGATATTCATTAATGTAATACAATCTACCAATCCTTGTCCTCAATTGTAATGTATTCGTAAGAAGTCACCAGTTATCTCCTGCAGAAAACATCGGTCAAGGGCTCACATCTAAATCTTAAGCAATCAAAGAGTTATGATCCCTACGAAGTCCGTTAGCGGGGCAACCTTGTCACGATGCCCCTCGGTTATACGACATAGAAACACATCACTAATTAATTTACATTAAGATATAGAATTCAGCATATCAATCCGTCCTACTTCTTTGTAGGTTCTTGATTCACCCCTCAAGGTGATTCCCTAAATGTTCGTTAGCGGGGCAGTCCTGTCACGACGCCCCTCGGTCATACAATTTAGTGAATTCCTCTACAAGATTCCACAAGAAATACAAACAACCAATCAAGAATGGTAATTAGGCACAAAACACAATAATCCATACAAGATTGATTGATACAAAATATAACAATATCCTTAAATCAAGAAGATGGCAAATCCATGAATCTTACATCAATTTACATCACAAATACTCCCTCCTTCATAGAACAAGGGATCTACTCTATAGAAAATGAGGAAAGAGTCGAAGACAAGAAGATTATAGACATTCTGATCCAAATCAATAAAATATAAAGGAATGCTTATCTCAATATGACGAGTGATCTTCGGAACTAATCCTCCGCTCTTGGAGTCGAATCTTGGACGGAAATCGCCTTTCGAATGCTAGAAACATGCCCAAGAACTGATCTCCCCAAAGGGAGAGCCTCCCCCTTTCAAAGAGGAAGAAGCCCTGGGCATTTGGGTACCACACGACCCTACCAGTCCCCTTCTCGGCTAAGGTCACACAGCCGTGTGATCCTCACACGGCCATGCTAAGCTTCATCCCTGGCTGGCATGCACGGCCGTGCAGATCCACACAGCCTGCCCAGCCTTTGTCTCTGGAAGTGTCACACGGCCGTGTGGCACACACGGCCATGTCATTCTTTGGCTCTGGTAAGGCTGCACGGCGGTGTAAGTGTTGGACCGATGCGGCCGGGTAGAAGGGGGGGTTGAATAGCCCTGAAAAATCAAACACAACCCTTTCCCATACGATTAAGCTAACACGTAAAAAATAGATTAAACAGAAAATAAAGCATAAAAACGAGGCACCGAATTTGACTTGGTTACAACCGGGGAGGTTGTTAATCCAAGGATGAAGATCGCACTAAGAGCTCCTTCAGGCGGAGAAGCCTCGTTTATAGCAGTGTAAGCACAAAAAGACAGAAGCTAATCTAAACAGTGGAAGCACACAAGTGTTGTTTACAATTTCTGAACTGATGAAGAGCTTCTGGACCAAGGCTATATTTATAGCCTTGGTCGGGGCGCCTGGAAAGGTTCCGGGCGCCCTGGGGGGGATAAAATTTATCCCCCAACGTTCAGATCGAGATAATTCTCGATCTGGTCAAAATTACTGTTCCGGGCGCCCGGAAGGGTTCCGGGCGCCCCGGAGGGGTCCGGGCGCCCCGGTCAGTTCCGGGCGCCGCGGACCCCGAAAGTCAACATAGTTGACTTTTTTATCCGGGACCGCTTCTCTGGTTCAGTCCCGCTTCGGTCCGGTTCTTCCGCTCCGGATCCGCTCGTTTGGGTGATCTCTGCCTTCCGGAAAAGGGCTCACCCGAACCCAACTTCCGGTCTTCTCGAGCGTGCTTCCCTCCGGCTTCTCGTCCCTCGGAATTGCCGCGTGTTTCCTTCTCGTCCGCCAGCGTACTCATCCGCAGTCTTCGTCCCTCGGTCGTCGACCTTCTCGCTAGCTGCGTCTCTTGCTCCCCGAGCAATCTTCCGCTCCGGCTTTCGTCCCTCGGAACCACCGCGTGCTTCCTTCTCGTCCGCCGGTGTAATCTTCCGCAGCGCCTCGTCCCTCGGACGCACCGCGTGCCGTCCTTCTCGCTAGCTGCGTCTTCCGCTCGAGTACCTGTGCTCCTAAGCTCCTGCACACTTAGACACAAGGTAAGAAAACAACAGAACCTAACTTAACTTGTTGATCACACCAAACCAACCTTGGGGTTCCAACAGTAAGAATACATGGCCAGGGCAATCTCTATCTCTGGAAAGGCTACATGGCCCTGTAACTATACACGGTCGTGTTCTTACTGGCTTCAAAAGTGACACGGTCGTGTGGCTCTCACACGGCCATGTCCTTCTCCTTTGCTGCTAAAGCTACACGACCCTCTCACCCTCACACGGCCAAGGTCACTCCCCTTGGTATGGTTGTGTGGCAGTCACACCTAGTGCCTTCTTTCCTTCGTCTAGTTATAGAATCAGCCACGAACATCAATTCTTCTCCAAATTCGACTCCTAAAAATAGAAAACATGTATAGGCTCTCCATTTTCCTCCTCCTCCTCTGTCATGCAGAGCCTATTTCCTGTTATACGAGGTTGAAACAGAGAAGACGCACAGCAAGCAAAGGAATAGGCTCAAAGGAATAGGCTCTCCATTTTCCTCCTCCTTCTCTGTCGTGCAACTCCTGCTCGGAGGAGTGCCTGTGATAGCAATCGGGTGTCACTCAGTTCTGTTGGGGTTGCAAGGTTACAAACATAGTCCCATATTGGAAACACATGGGAAAGATCATGAGTTTATAAGAGAAAAGATATCTCCATTGACATGAGGCCTTTTGGGGAGAGCCCAAGAGCAAAACCATGAGGGTTTAGGCCCAAAGTGGACAATATCATACAATTGTGAAGATATCTAAATTCTTTTCGATCCTACAATTGGTATCAGAGCCCGGACTGCCAGAAGATTTAACCGCTGACTGTGCACAAGAGCTATGGTCTGATTGAGCCATGTGGGTACAATATTGACCTCGAACAAAGAAAGTGGGGGCTCCTATGTTCAGATCAAGAGGACCAAACACCAGGCAGGAAGTCCTAGTAGGTCGGGTGGACCGAGGGATAGGAAGACCTGGTGGGTCAAGGATCGGACGTGGGAAGCCTATGGTCCTTTGTTTGAGGGGGGATTGTTGGGGTTACAAGGTTGCAAACATAGTCCCATATTGGAAACACATGGGAAAGATCATGGGTTTATAAGAGAAAAAATATCTCCATTGGTATGAGGCCTTTTGGGGAGAGCCCAATAGCAAAACCATGAGGGCTTAGGCCCAAAGTGGACAATATCATGTAATTGTGGATATATCTAAATTCTTTTCGATCCTACAAGTTCGCCATGACCACCAGTGCTTGGTGGAGTTCGCAGTCAACCGTTGTATCCTGGAAAACAAATGACCCGAGTAAACCTCAAAGCACTGCCGGAGATGGGGTGAATTTGTTTCAAAGAAACTGTGACTCGTAGGCCTCGGTTAGCTCGCCCAGTCTGTCTCTTCATCCGACCGACAGACTTCTCCGTCTTCCCGACCTGTCTGCTCGACCAGACCTGTCTTCCCACCCGGTCTGACTGCTTCCCCAGACCTGTCTGCTTCGCCCGGTCTATCTTCCCAACCGGTTTGCCGCTCAGTCTGACTGCTTCGACAGGCCTGCCTCTCACCAGACCTGTCTGCTTCGCCCAGTCTATCTTCCCGACCGGTTTGCCACCCGGTCTGATTGCTTCGACAGGCCTGCCTCTCACCAGACCTGTCTACTTCACCCGGTCTGTCTTCCCGACCGATCTGCCGCCCGACCTGACTGCTTCGACAGGCATACCTCTCGCCAGACCTGTCTGCATCGCACGGTCTGTCTGCTCTACCAAACATGTCTTCCCGACCGGTCTGCAGCCCGGCCTGACTGCTTCGACAGGCCTGCCTCTCGCTAGACCTGTCTTCCCGGCCTGTCATCTCAGCTCGGACGCTCTGCTCACTCAGTCACTCTGAGGTCGACGCTTGGATAAAAACCAGTCCCTACTGACAGTCTGAGATTATCCGCTCAGGTCATCTTTACTGTAAGTTAAATTTAATTCAAAATAATTTAAATTTAATTAATATCCTGTATATATCTGGCAACAAATTATTTGTATCCAACCTAATATTTGTCTTCTACTAATCATATCAGGCGGTGTTTTACTAAAATGAAAATAATAATAATAATAATAATAATAATAATAATAATAATAATGCAGATTTAAACCTGGTACCGAAATCAAAGTTGCATCCTTTGCACGCAAGGAATCAAAATTTTCTGGAATGAAATATTGAAAATCAAAGTCGAACAACAAATTAACTTCAAGAACAAATTGTTATTATTCATAACAAACAAACAAACAAACAAACATTCGTCCCAACCAAACAAATCGCCAATCCAACCCCAAACACGTCCAATCCTGTGCTCCCAAACACTGCAATCGATTGCGAAACAGAGATCGACGGCCCTGGCAGATTCACCTCGGCAGCAAGCGACACTGTGCCATCTCTCCTCCCTGTTTCAACCTCGTATAGCCGGCCGCCGCCCTTGATTGATTATATTTTTCAGCAGTACTCCAAATCACAACGTACTTTAATTTTGACGAAATTAACATGATTGATCGAAATCAAACGAGAAGACGAAAGAAATAGTAGCTCACAAACAACGGCGTCTCTGTGAAGCATTTGTTAGGCGATCATATATATATAGTATAACCATAATTTTTAAAAATATTTAAACCAACTTAATTACAAAGAACGCAGATATCATTTCTTTGTCAATGATTCATCTAGTAAACCAATTCACATGACTTGTGAGTCATTCTCTCGTTTTACACTACTAAATTAATTTGCAAATGAGTTTGCAAAGTCAAAAGTCAAATTTAAAATATGAAAGCTTCCTTATTGACCATCTTAACTTAATCTCTAATTTCTATTTATAAAATATTATCCTAAGCTTATCTACAACTCTAACTCGTGGGATATTCTATATACTTTTAACTATGCAAGTTGGTTTCTGAGTCAAAGTAAGAGGTCAAAAGTCCAACTCAAATACTAAGAGGAAACACTATGATTGAGTCGTGATTCGGTTAAAATAAAAATCAATGTTAGAACATGACTTGTTTAACCAAAGAAAAAAAATACACAAAGGATTAGGAAAAATGCTCTATCAAACTTTTAATATAACAAAATTATTTTGAGCTGACCAGTGGTGGCACCACTGTTTGAGTATAAGCAGAAAAGTTTGTGCATGTTTGACCTTATGTGTGTATCTCAATCCAACCAGAAGAATCATCATATCTTGCACTGAGGAAAAAATCATTAGTGAAGTGACACCCAATGGCCTGCATATTAATAATACTGAAGTGGCTCGAGTACCCCATCATCAACAACCACTCATCACTATAATCTGTCCCCCACCCCACCCCACCCCACCCCACCCAAAAGACAACAACACTCCTCTCATATCTGAATCACAATCACATAAAAAACATGTCACCAGAAGGCTCCTTTCATTGATTTACAAAACACGCTACCAACATCTACCAGATAAGTTTACAATTTTTACAAGTACAAATTGACTTCAACCATACAAAATAGTATGACAAGTTCTGAATCAACTCGTTTAAAATTCAATATGCAGTGTAATATACTACTTACTAGATTCGCATGATTTATATTTAGATATATTCCTAATTTAATTCCATGGGCCCAACGTATTGGGCCTGATGTAGGAAGCCCATCATGGCATTTAATATGAACTTCCCACTTCCAACACCAAGAGTTCCTACTACCGGACGATCTCATTAATAGAAAAATGAAGAAGGCATGGCAGAGTTGCATCATCATTTACATTTTAAAAAAATAACAAAAAAAAAAGATCCATTAGAACAATTGCAGCATTTGACTGATTGAAAGCGTTGCAAAAAAATCTCCTGTTAATTTAGGGGACTTCACTATTGTAGGTCAATTAATGCCTCTACCCAGCAATTTCTTCTTTTTTTTTTTTTTAATTTCATATTTTTTTTATACAACGCTACGTAATTTTGAGAGAGACAATTTATAACGATGGCGATGAATGATGAGGTAAAGGAAAGTTGAGGGGTGAAACCGTCATTTGAACCTACCAATGTCAGAGAGCTTCCTCGACCGGTTGGGCGCGAGAGTGGAGATCCCGGCAGCCGGAGTCCGGCGGTGGGTGGAACTTACGGGGCTGCGAAGCTCACCGGACATCCCCAAATCCGTCGGATGGCTTCGTCTCGCCTCTTGCCCGAAACTCACAAGTGGGCTGAGGCATACGGAGAGCCCCGAGACCGCGCTGACGCTACGAGGCGGACGAGGGTTCGCCGAGAACCTTCGCATCGGTGAGGGGGTCGCTCTCCTCCACGAGGAGTCAGTTGAGGATTCTAAATCGAAGTTATCCTCGTCGTCCATCGCCGGCGACATTCCCCTGTCCGAACAGCGGCCAGACCTCCGCGGCCGCCGCGACGGCCGCGTCGACTCCTCCTCGCCAGAGAGCTGTGGCTTCTTCTTAGGGTTATTGTTTCGCCGGCCACGAATCAGCGTTGAGAGCCAAAAACTCGAGGACGGTCCCTCGCAAGGCCCCAAATCGGGCTCCACCTTCTCCGATCTGCGGCGCCTAAAGAGGGATTTCAAAGTCCAGAATCTTTGCTTCCGGATGTTACCGCCATCGAGATCTCCCAACGATCCGCCACCGTTTGCCGCCCTAAAGGCGGGGCCGGCCTGCGGGGTGCTGAAGAAGCGACGGAAGTCGCGGGAGTGGGCGGGGGAGGCCTCGATTCCGACGGATCGGCGGTGAAAAATGTGAGGAGAAGGGGCTCGACGAGGAGGAGGCGGATCCGATCCGGAAGCAGCAAGGTCGAACCTCCGGTAGGCAGAGTTGGTGGCGGAGAGCTCATTTTGGGCTGAAATGAGGGTGAGAAGACGCTCCCGGAGACAGGAGGCGCAGACGCCGTCACCGTACTCATAGGGATGGATCCTGCACTTCATCGCGCAGCCTTCGATGACGCCTCCTCGAAGTCGCTTTTCACTGTATTCGGCCGCCGCCACTCCTCGTCACTACGGCCATCCACCGCTGGCGCTGGGAGAGAAAGAGGGAGAGAGACCATGCCCCGCTGACCTGCCTGTTTTCAAGAGCCAATAAATGAGAGTTTTTATATTTGTAAACGATGTTACGGTGAGCTCCCGGATGCATCTTAAGCAGTGCACACTTTGGCGAGGATCGCACGAAATCAGTTTAGGAGAAAGAGTCACGCCGCCGGAGCATGATTACCTAACAGACCGAAAAGTGTTTCCGGACTACCTGCTTCGGTACCCAGTTTTCTTACCTTCTATGGATCATTTGCAGATCGGGCATCAACTGTTAAACGATGACCATCTGATACGAATCGCACGGTCCATAATAAATCAATGCAAACAGATAGAGAAAGGGGCCAATTAATTTTCTTGGTGGGAGCGCCGGTCGCTGCCGTTGCCGTGTCCCTCCTCGGCCAGGTAGAAGATTGGAGTAATTAACAATTTGCCTTCATATTTCAATTAATTGGGTTAGTGCCCCCAATTTTTTAATAAGGGACAAAATGCAAGGTGCTGAATAAAAGTAGAATATCTTTTAAAACAAAATTCAACTAATAGTTAACCTATTTTGCAAATCACGTTCAAGCGATTTTTTTAACTTTTCTAATTCTATACTAAACCTCTCCTCTCTCTCCTCTGTCAAACTTTATTAATAAAACATTCCCACGCCGATTGAGATTTGAAGCATACTGCAACAGGTATTTATTTTTTTTCCCCCAAATTTACCTTTGGATTTTCTCTCTATAGTGTTTATACCATAACCTAAATTTCAGGTGTTGCCGCCAGAAATTTTTTTTCTATGCAATTTTCTAATGATAATTTGGGAATCAAAATAGAACTACAAAATGATTTGATAAAATGGTATACGAAGACGTGAAGTGGTTGATTAGTAGTAACTTCGCGATCGTGATTAGTTCATATACAATAACAGCTTTAATTTTCTAAATTTAATTGCTTGTCCTAACTATCATTTTCCTTTGAAATTAATGCGATATTCTTTAAACAATTGGCTGTTGCAAGTTGGTCACAGCATTAATTAGCGTCTCATAATGGACCAAATTTAATTTTCTGACACCTCCTTAACTAAACTATTCAGGCACATTCCACCGGCTCGGTGCAGTCTCCCTTCTACAACATTTATCCAAAGCAAAGAAAGTCAAACTGGAAACATTTACAAAATGACAGGAATAATCTTGTTTAAGAACTAAATGACGCCTTGCATCCCTATCGCTTGTCCTTTTGATTGATTCAAACCATAAATTTATGCTCAGTCCTATCTAAAGCTTAGACCAACCATCTAAAGCTTGATTTCACACCCAATTTTTTAAAATATTAATTAGGTGGTTAAGTAAAACCATATTCCCCAAAATAACTAAACTAATGACAAAAAAAGTCAATTTATATCGTGATATGGTTGTTTGATTAGATTGAAAATAACCTGCGGAATTCAGACAATAATACAAGTATGGGCATGAAGTGGATGTGGGTCTTCGGAGTGAAAGCATATCAAGGATGCCTTAGCGTGAGCTTATTAGGGTGGGCATAAATTGGCCAAGGTACTTAGCTTAGCCTGTCAAGCAGGAGAGACTGAAAGACACCTTTTGTCTTTCTTGCTTTCTAAACTAACGCCAAGAGTCGGACTTCGATCGGTTTCGTTTGCTTGCTGTGGATCAACTTGCGATCAAACTGTACTGATCGTAGAAGTGACTACAAGCCAAGATCCTTATGGCCAACGGTGACTTTTACCCATATCACCTCACTTCATAGAAGATCCCGTTCACTTGCATTCTTCGAACTGCAACGTTTAGAAGAACAAAAAAAAACTGTCCAAGTCTACTGTTCATCTAAAGCTGGTCCACTGGCTTTGATGTGACACTGCAATAATTTCCAGTGCTTCAGCTTCGTTTACAAGCTCATGTTTTAAGCAATACTATTAAATTTCTAATCTCCAAGAAAACTTCATGATATCTCCCTCATTATTACACTAGTAAATTGGTGAGTACAGATAAGAGAATCAAATCATAAAAAATACAGTTTGTACTTCTGCTTACCCAGTCAAAACCCATAGAAAGCGCATGTTCCTTGGTCTGTATCTTTTTTTTTTTTTGAGTGATTTTCCAGCTATTCTGTTGAACGTTTCTTCAGTCACCAAACCTGCCCAAAGCTAGATTTTAGGTGGCTAAGTCCAGCCAATATTGAACTAACAGTAGACCAATTTGTTAAGTTGGGCAAAGATAGTTAAAATCTTCATCAGATATTGAAAAGAGAGTTACCAAACTTACAAGTAATGCATGATAGTCAGCAACACTGAATTGAAAAGAACCATCAGTCGATGTCCAAACTCGAATAGGGTGCATAACCAACCTAGAAGAAGCTTGTGAATGTTAGGAGAAGGCAAAATAGGTATTGACAATTTTCATCTAGTCTTGGAGAATGGAACTTTGGAAATTTCACTTACTGAGCAATCATCATGAACACGCCATATGGTCTCGCCTAACAGGTTTGCGACAGAAAGAACAGTCAACTGGGGAAAATTTTGTTGTTCCAACACAGGAATAGTGTTGGTGACAATAACTTCCTGGAACAAGCCACTAGACAATCTCTCAGTTGCAGGAGGGCTGCAACATATGGAAACACTTACCAAACGGCCATACAGATGTAAAAAAGTAACACACCCTGAAAAGACAACTATGACCATTTCTTATCTTGATTACTATGACCAGATTTTATCCTACTTTAATTCGATATACTACATGGATTTTATGATATATAACAAAAACAAGAAAAAAAACTAAGAAATACAAGTGAAGTCCAAAGAAAAAAACATGCATCATAAAGTTCAAACGTGTATCCAACAATGTTGTATAATAATTCTAATATATTTGAACAAACTTATATAATACAAATCATAAGTGTGAGATACATATTGAGACCTGACAAATCTGACAAAAATAATAAAGTTTCATGTTTTGTAGGGCAACTGCCAAATTTGTTAAAAGGAATTTAATAACTATTATTATTTTATGTACGAATTAATCTGAGAAAATTCTATAGTATCTCACTGACTTTGACAATTACATCAATGAAGAACAATCGTCGATATTGTGAAAAGAAGTCTCCTACCAATTCAGTGTAAACATTAAAATTTAACCAGTTCTGTAAATTAAGTATAATTATATTACAGTTAGAAAAAGAAACATACCTAAAGACAGCATGTGTGCTGCAAGCATAAACCTCCCTTGCCCCTTCTTGATGTAATAGTGCTGCACCCTTCGCAATCGTACCTACGCTTAGTAAAATGCTAATCTAAGTCCCAACCAACAAAATCAAATCCGTAATGTTCACATGGTTTCTTGATTGTCAATACAAACTCTGGATAGCATTGACCACATGTATTTTACTGGAGCAAAACCTGTTCTGTAATGGGTCAATGCCATTCTTTTTAATATTTTGTTCCAGGAACATCTCAAAATTGTACTGATTCAATAATGTACAGGACCAGTAACCAAGCACGGCTTTAAACCTTGAAGCCAACTACCAACAATTATTTAGATGAAACCAAACAGAGATACCTATCAAGTTCAAGTTAAAATAAGCACAAATTGATGCAATCGGATTGAATCTGTTCTACACAGAAGTGGAACCAAGATGCACTTGATGATCAAAAAGTGTAACGAGATGTTTCATCAGTGTCAACTAGCATGGAATGTTATTTGAAACCATTGAAAGACAGATATGTGCCATCAGTAACATCAGATACATTCAGTCCAATATTCAAGTTGCAACCATTGTATTCATTTTCAATGCGCATGAGATCAAGTCCTAATAGAACCATAATCTCACTTACCAGCAGTATCTATCATGTCATCCACCATCACAGCAACTTTTCCTTTAACATCACCGATCAGATTCATCACCTTCACGACGGCAACAGTCAGTCAACCACATTCATGATACATATATAAAGTTGTAATTGAACTCTTCAGCTAAGTAATACAACAAAAAGTTCTGAGACTTGGTGATATATTAAATTATAGAAGTATAAACCACAAACAGTAATGCAGTTTAAAAATTTACTAACTTTTATGTGCCTGTTTGTGAAGATATGACAACTTAAAAATCTACAGGTAAAGAGAAAAATATTTATAAGAAAATTTCAGCAACAGATAAGAAAATACAGGATGAATACCATTGAGAATAATAATAATAGAATGTGTAATATGTAATACAAATGTAGGATAGTCAAGAAATTTCTACCATGTCAGTCAGAACCAACCATGGATGTAACAAGCATAAGTTTGCCGGCTACTAGAATGAATGCACATTGGACTTCTTTGAACACATATCTATGTTATTTCAATTATGTCATGGGCTATTGTTGTTCACATGAGAACAAAACTCAAAATCCTAATGTACAGTTTTCATTCCAATTGAACACCAAAACTCTAAAGCAAAGTCTTATGGATTTATAAATAAACTCATCTACAATCTTATTACGGTTTCATTTTTTTTCCCCAAACAAGTGTTGTCAGTCACAGAATAACAATCAGCTTTCTGATCTCCCACATTCAAATTGAATAGATTATAATGTCAACATAAAAAGACAGGAAAAACCAATTTATATGAAACAAAAAATGTAATAACTAGATAAGAATCAATCCATAAAAATATCTAAAATCACCTCAGCTACATTATGCCCATGACGCCGTTTATCAACAATGGCAAGAGGTGCATCAGATAACTTTTTTGCAAATGCACGCGCTCTAGCCACTCCTCCAACGTCGGGTGATACCACTACCAAATCATTTGAACAAATTGTCTTGCTAGCCAGGTAGTCAAGTATCACAGGCTACAAACAGTAAGAGATAACACACTCAATCAAATTACACAAGAAAACCAATGCATCAAATCAAAATTGTCTCACATTTTACCTCCAGAAGAAGCCAAAATCAACATTTGAACTAAAAGCTCTTGTAAAAACAGACATGAAAAAAAAAAAGTTACCTGGCCATACACTTGATCAACTGGGATATCAAAGTATCCCATGGACTGCCCCGAGTGCAAATCACATGCAATTACGCGGTTTGCACCTGCTTCTGTGATCAAGTTAGCTACAAGCTTTGCAGCAATAGATTCACGACCTTGTGTCTGAGAAAGAAAGCAAACAAATCATACTAAAGTTTATTGGCATGAATCAACTCAATATATTCAGGTAAACATTCTCAAAGTGTCACCAATGAAGATAACTTGATAAATATACTGCAAACCACAAATGAAGCATAATGAAATTATACAATTCAGAAGAAATGCAGAAGGCATAAGCAAGGACCACCAGACTAATAAAATGGAATTATATATATATATATATGAGAGAGAGAGAGAGATGTTACCCCTAAACCCTGCACACCCGTTTGTGGCGACGCATTGGCGACTGAGTGGGATTCCGGACGTCCTGAATCCTCGAAATTTAATCAGGGCGCCCGGAATCCCACTAGTCGCCCACCGTCACGCACAAACAGGGTGTGCAGGCTAACATCTTCATAGGTGTGTGTGTGTGTGTGTAGAGAGAGAGAGAGAGTCTTGATACCCTACTTACCTTATGGTGCTCCCTTGTGAGCACCATGTGTATTTATTTATTTTTTTGGTTTTTCTTTTTTAATTTCTTTAGCTTTAAGACTATAATCCAAACCCTAAACTCTAAAGGCTAAACCTTAAATTCTAAACCCTAAGCTCTAAAAAAAATTATGGTGTTCACAAAGTAAGCACCATGTGTATTTATTTATTTTGGTTTCTCTTTTTTAATTTCTTTAGCTATAATACTATAACCCAAACCCTAAAGACTAAACTCTA
The DNA here is from genome assembly GCF_018446385.1 of Zingiber officinale. Lineage (NCBI taxonomy): Eukaryota > Viridiplantae > Streptophyta > Magnoliopsida > Zingiberales > Zingiberaceae > Zingiber > Zingiber officinale. Next base: position 174,049 of record NW_024589832.1, read on the forward strand.
AATTCTAAACACTAAGCTCTAAAAAAAAATATACTTGGTGCTCACAAGGTAAGCACCGTAAGGTAAGTAGGGTAACATTCTTGTGTGTGTATATATCACACAAGTTTGTATCTACCTAAGAATCACTAAAGTAATAGAATCATTTTGTGCAAAAAAAAGTTACTTTTACCTTTCTATCTGCTCTTGCGTAGCCAAAATAAGGGATGACTGCAGTGATGTTTTTTGCGGAAGCTCTACGACAAGCATCAATCATCACCAAAAGCTCCATAAGATTTTCATTTGCCGGTGGGCAGGTTGGTTGAACAAGAAAGACATCACATCCTCTAACACTCTCTTGTAGTTGAACATAAATTTCCCCATCTGCAAAACGCTTTATGTTGATCTTTCCAAGTTGCAGGCCTAAATAGCTAGCAATTTCCTACCAAGAGAAGGATGGAAATATGGTCATTACTTAACACTAGGAAAAAGGGATAGAAAAATATTGAAGAAAATAAGCACCACGTCTTTAAAATATCAGATTAAACGGTATTCCAATTGCATTAAAAATGATTTTCCAGGAGAACTGATCAATCTCATACTAGAGCCTCTAATTACCAAAGAAGAAGATAGATTAATTTTTTGACTATTGAGCAAAGAATAAGGCAAGCAACAATTTGTAGAGAATGTTCAGTTAGTCATAGCTGATAAAGCTGGAACTACTAAATAGTCTTTCACAATTTAATAAATAGGCAAATAACTAAATGGCTCTTGCTAGGATAAAGGTTGAACACAAAATGATAGTAACGTCATTTAACAATATAAGAGTAAGAGATAGTGAAGATTTATCTCTGTTCTACACTTTTAATTGCAGTCAATTAATCCTTAAGCAAATAAGTGATATGGGAAATGCAGATACATTCAACCGATAGTTAAGGACTGAATTCCTCAAATGTTCATAGAGATTAAATGGTATCTAGATTTGACTGACTAGTTTCAAACTTTGAATCATGAGTATTATAACATTGAAACCATCAAATGAAACTTAACTTTGAATTTTGGTGGAATTGCTTTAGCAATATTAGTCAGTCAGCCACTTTCCTGATGAGAAAATTTTCATATCTTGCAAAAGTTATGTTGACAGAACTAAACTCATTAATTAAGCAGTTTCCTAAAATAACTCACGCTATCTCCGAGAATTTACTAAAAAGGGAACCAGAAATGAAAAAACAAAGAATTAATTTCCCAATCAAATTAGTGTATCAAACATCAGCATTTAAGCTGTAAGATAATAACTTGTTTTTGATTTCTAATTATCAAATCAACGTTCAAGTATGACAAAAATTTCAAGGAAACCAATTAAAGAAAACCAAACTACTAGTGAAATTTACCTGAGAAAGAGACGGATTGGCAGTGCCTGAGAAGATACGCAGTCTTGTGTCGTACTTGGGGCCAGCATCTCTCGTTCCTGGTAGTGTCAAAGGCCCAGGTAATATCTTCTCACTGAAGAGTGAGATGCCCGGCAGTACGCCATTGTTAGACGATTGCAACGGTCCAACCAGTCTGCAACTCTGCATCCGTTCAATGGATGCATTTAGATCAGGCAGAACGCCTCAAGCAACACATCCACACGAAAGCTCTAACTAAAACAATAATAGAAAGAATTTTTGACTGTTTTCTGCCATTTGAGTATTTGACGCTCTACTTCCACATAAGAAAGTACACCCAGAGAAGAAGAGGTATAAAAAACATCAGGAAGAGCAGATCCCGACATCAAGACCATACAAAAATCAGAGGATAGCAGCGTGAACTACAGCGGCGTAGCAAGTATAAAAAGGAACCTTCAAATCTAACATTGAAAAAGCTTACCACAGCCGGGAGACAGGGAGAAGCGCGGGAAATCACGAAGCTCTTGTGACGGAGAGAAACCAATTGGGCGGCGGTATGGAGGAACGCCGACGAAGTCATCGGGAGCTCGTGGGGAACTGATTAGGATATCTCTAGAATCCGCACCGACGAAAACCCTCGAGCAGCACGCCCTCGGAGCGAGTTGAGTACGCGAGTTAGCGGAGTATACCGGTCCGGAGGAGAAAGTGGGTCCGTGGAATAGTATTTGTGGAGTTTCATTTTTTTGCCCCATTTTTCTATTTAAATGCACATTTATTTAGGAAAGTCAACCAGAGTGACTTGTTGCGATCGGAATTTAAGTGTATTATTTATTAAATTTATTCAAACTTATTTATTAAAAATGCTATTGAACTTAGCATTTTTTTATAAGTTCAATTAATAATGTAATGTTATACAATCCATACAACTTATATTTTTTTATTTTAACATATTATGAATAATTTAAAAAAAAATTAAAAATAAATTTATTCATAATTTCTAAATTTTATTCATGAAGAACGTTTGGCTCTAATTTAGACTTTAGCACGCGGAAACAATTAATTAATGATAAATTGTGTAATTCAAACAACTGATGTAAATAATTCGTGGCTTTATTGAAGTGTCAGAAACATTAATAAGTTCTCCACATTAATTGTTACCTCAGCCCATGACAGTAAAGCTCCTCAAATTTATTGCTAGTAAGTTAAAATTCCATGTGTTGTAAGTTTGATCAACATTGACATGGATTATGTTTTCATTTAACCTCCCTAGTTCCTGGCATTCCAATTACGAGCTCTGTTTCTACCTCCACGTTATTTGTTGGATCAGCATCTCTGCCAGCTCTTAGCTGCAGTTGAGCCTCTGCATGGCGATGGCTCTTGAGAAAGAACCATCAAAATCAAGTTAGAAATAGATGGGTCATCCCGTTATTGTAACTCCTATCAATGATTGATTAATTAATGTATAAATAAATCACTAGCAGCTTGAATGGAAATCAGGCCTATAGCTATAACAAGGACAATTCTACTGAGTAGATCCTTTTCGTGGCTGATCATATATATAATTAAAGGCCACCAATTTTGCAAGCAACCACTGATCAATTCACTAAGATGCCACCGCACAATTATCAAATTATATATCTTTGAATTAATTGATGACATTTTGACAGCACATGACACTAAGTGTTCAGCCACGAAAGGAACTGGCACTAATAAGTTGTCCCCTAAAAGAATTTCTCATGCACAAATTCAACAAGGTAAGTTATTGTGTGATCTCATACCTCTTGATGCAAGCTTACATTCTCCTCTAAAAGCACCCTCACCTGCATTGCATCGGCAGATTTAAGGAAAACACAACTCGATGATGATGTTAATGTTAAAACCTCCCTCGTAAACTAAGAACTTACCTTATCATTTAGCTGCACAATTTGTTCCTCAAACATCGATTTCTGTACAAGATATTGTATTTTAGTCGACATAATTATTTTATTTTCTTCAAATAACATCTAAAGAAAAACGGGCTCTACGCACCTTTCTTCCTCTAATCTTCTGTAAGCTTCTTACAATCTGAGCCTCTAATGAAAGCAGCTCGTCATGAGAACATCCATCTAATCCTTCGCCCAAGAGTTTTCTGGAGCCAACTTAAGTTTAAGGAGTGCAGAAATTTTCATTTAAAACACTTTTGATGGTTCTAGTAATAAAATTTAAGCAAGGTGCAAGTAAATAAGAGAGATCAGTACCGGTTGTGAGATTCAAGAGTCTCAATTTTGTTTGCAGTATCAATGGCTTCGGTTCTCCTATGCTGCAATATAGAAGTTTCCATATAGCATAAATTAAGTGACCATTAAACTAAGTGCTAGTTCAAATGCACAATTTTCAACACTAAATCTCTTCATGCTTAATTTTGCAGCTCCTGTAGATCTGCTCATATTAATTTCTTACGGATTCAACTTTTTTTTGTTGCTCAATATGTTCTTTAGCTAAGCAATAAGAATATGAAATGGTTCCTTATGAGTCTAAGGTTGGAGCAATCTGAGCTTACGAAAAGACAGATTGTAGAAGAGGTGTGAGTCTTAGATGATGGATTACCTGCACGTCTTTCTCAATTCCTTTAGCTCTGTTGCCATTTCCAGTTTGCTGCTTATACCGTTCAATCGTCCTCTCCGCGCTAAAAAATTCAATTGAAAAAGGCATGAATAAATTGTAGAATTCTAAATCTGGAGAAAGATAATATTATTTTCCACATGAAATAATTATTATACGGCATGATAAAATCTTAATCCTAATTAAGGGCTGATGTGTCAGTTGACGTAGCTGATGATTATTTTAAACTCAACTTAGCACAACACAACTATAACTTTGACTTCAAATCAGTACATCGGCAAAGAGAAAGCACATAGGCAACGGGAGCTGATAATGAGAGAAAGATGCAGTAGAACTTAACGAGAATAAAAAGAAACCTCAGGAACTATAATTTACCGAGTGGATTTTTTTCTCAAAACTACGAATATGGGAAATATGATAAGGAAAGAGGAAAATATTCAATATTCCAGAGGAAAGAAGGATATAACAGCTTACTTCTTTAAGAACGTATAGTAAAATGAGAATATGACATTTCCTACTATTCAAATCTGTCACTGAAGATGAATAACACTGCTCTAGACGTAGGCTGCTTCTATCCATGTTTATTCTTTGTTTCACAACTCCATTTGTGTGGAGTAAGGAATTATCATGAGAAGATAATTCCACTATTTTGATTTATATCCTTGATTGGTTTTGAAAGCATAAATAGTATGAACACTTCCATTTTTTTCACAATACCTTTGCGTTATTTCTTGAAGCCAACATTTTATTCCCTGATTTTTACTTATAAAAATATTTCTGCGTGTTCTAATTACAGAGGCATCAAATTGATAAGTAATATCTTAAGGGTTTGATTACTTGGAAAGAGAAAATAAAATAAAGGAGGAAAGTGATCACAAAATTATATAGGAAACTCAAGCATTGCATGTATGCGCATTTCTTTGCCACTTTTGTTGGAGTGTATACTGAAAGCCTAAGCTTTGTAAACATTCATTATGAATAAAGAATCACATTTGGTCTAATTGTCTACATTTGTTTGTAGTTGTTCATTTAATTTATATTGTAGATAACATAGTATGTGGTGTCACATACAGAAGATGATGTTATCAGTACCTTATAAATTATAAACAGTAACTCACGACCAGAATGGAAAGGAACAAACCATTAGAAGGTCGTAGTGTAATTAGGTATTAGTTTATCTTGACTATATAATTCCACTAGTATACTCAGAGTGTATTGAGTAGGACCATTTGAGGTCGTTTCTTTTATACTGACTTTATAAAGGAACAAAGACCTCGGTTATTATGGAAGTGTGTGCTCTTAATCCTAATATAATAACAAGCACATATATTTGATATTTATTTCTTTAATTTATCAATGGGTGAGATTTAGTTCGATGAATCAATAAGCTAGATAAATTGAAATGATATCACTTATAGTGTGTTGTTGATTATAGAAGGAAGCGTGTCCTAGAGATACTGGGTTGATAATGTCCCCAAGAGGAGCTCATAAGGATTGTCGTGTTAAACCCTGCAGGTGGACTTAGTCAGACATGGCGATAAGGTTGAGTGGTACTACTCTTGGACTTAGACGTTAATTAAATGAGTTGTCGATAACTCACTTAATTAGTGGACATTCGATATCTTAAACAGGGAGACTAACACTCATAATAAGAAGGGCCCAAAATGTAATTTGGGATTGGTGCGGTAGTTGATGATAGTTCTCTAGTGGAATGAATTATCATTGATAAAATTAAGTTGTGTGTTAAGGCGAACAGAGATTAATTTTATCGGGAGACAAAACCAATTCCTCCTCTCGGTCCTATCGTAGCCTCTTATTTATAGAGTTCATACCCACCTATACCCACCTTCTATACCCACCATTAGGGGGCGAGCTAGCTTGGGATCGAGCTAGGGCCGGGTATGAGATTGGGTGGCGGCCCTAGCTTGAACCCAGCTAGTGAGGCCAAAATAAATTAAAAAAGAAATTTAATTTTAATTATTATGTGGAAGATATATTTTAAAGAGAATTAAAATTAAAATATCTCTCTTGTAAAAGATATACAAAAGATTAAAGAAAGAGATTAGATCTCTTTCCTTATTTGAAGATTGGAGAGATGTTTTATTTTTTCTTTAAAAATTATTCACATGTTGATAAAATTAAAATTATAGAAATTTCCTTTTATCAACCATGAAGAGATTTTAAAGAGAAATTTTATTTTTTAAAATTTCCGGAAACAAATTAGGAAGTTTTAATTGTTGATTAAAACTTGTCCTCTTTTGTTTTCCAATGATGTGGCCGGCCACTTGAAATTAATTGGGGAAATTATTTCTCTCAATTAAATCATGTCAAGGAAATTAAGGAAAATTTATTGTAATTAAATTTCCTAATTTGCCTAGGCCAAGGAATATAAAAGAAGGGGTGAGGGTGCCTTCACAAGACACAACATCTATTATTCCTCTCCCTCTTTTGTTCCTTGGTGTGGCCGGCCAATCTCTCCATCTCTTCCTCTTGTGGTGGTCGAACCCTACCCTTCTATTGGAGCTCTTGTGGTGGCCGGATACTACTCGGAGAAGAAGAAGAAGAAGGAGAGAAAGCTAGCATCTCTTGGAGCTTGGTTAGTATTTTGTTTTTCTTCCTTGGTGAAGCTTCCTCTTTGTTGGCCGAACCTAGCTAGGAGGAGAAGAAGGTGATTGGTGGTTTCTCGTCTCGGAAGATCGTTGCCCACACAACGTCCGAGGTTAGAAGAGGAATACGGTAGAAGATCAAGAGGTTTTTCTACAAGGTATAACTAGTAATTTCTATTTCTGCATCATGCTAGTTATTTATGGAAATAATACCAAATACAAGAGGCTTACGTTCTAGAAGTTCGAATATGTTTTTCGAAGTTGTGTTCTTTTGTTTCTTTCTTTTCCTTGTGATTTGATTGTTCCTTTTGGTTAACCTAAAGTTGTTTTAGGAAATTAAATATTAGCTTTCTATTAAAGTCTAGTCGGTGGTGGTTGCTCCCGTATCCGAGAAGGTCATGTGCCTCGCCACGTCAATCTTGGGAACCTTTTATGGAAATTAGTATTTAATGGAATTAATAACAAGGTGACTTGGGTCGAGCGTGTTAAGTTCCGCAAAAACTAAAAAAACAAATAGATTAAGTTTTGGATCGAGCGTGTTAAGTTCGAGCGATCCAATTTAATTTAAAAGAACACGTGGTAGCTAGGAAAGGTTCGGACCTTTGTACAAAATTTTACAGTGGAACCTATAGGTTTTCAGAGTGAACCAACAATTGGTATCGAGCTAGGGTTTTGCCTCGTGTATTTGGTATTTAGTTTAATTATGCACATGTAATACATAATTTAAGCGGGATAATAGTAGGATGTCTTAACTTTGTGGATGGAGGATCCAATTATTATGACTTTTAGTTAATTATGTGTGTGATTGGACCCTTGGACGTATCAAGGCAATTTATATGTGTGTGCGTGATTGTATTAAAATACAGGAGCTGTATTTAGATTTATTAGGATTTTATTTTGATCTAGATACATATACGTTCCTTTTATGGAATATAGGATCAAAATGTAAAATTCTATTTATGTCATGGATCGAATCTTAAAGCGTGGAACCTTCAGGACCGGAGGCAGTGGAACTAGGAGCAAGATGGATCGACAGTTAGACCCGATGGCGGTGGCCAAATATGGCGGCACTTGGGATGACACACGGAAGACAATTAAAGATAAAAGCCGTAATAGTTGAAAATTAGATTTTCTATTTATTGCTTTTATATTGTCTTATGTGTGTTAGTTTACAAGTTTAGTAGGCTAGCGTAGTTAAAATTCCTCGTTTATAAATAACTAAGTGGGAGAGGATTTTTAAGTAAATCCCATGGTCTCCATTCTTGGTTTGTAAGTGATGCAAACAAGCTTGCGTTGGCTCTGAGTGTCTTCCTCCATAGCGGATGAGCTTGTTTGCGGATCACTGAAACGGACTTCCGTTTTGGATGACTATAGGAAGTTAATTAAGGCGTGTGATCTCCCCAGCGGAAGGGGCGTAATCTTATTAATGGACTTAGTGTCAGTAATGGTGTACACTTGAACACGTCTAATAGTATCCTCCCAACGAAGTCACTGCTATTATTTGTGACCGAATAATAACTATTAATTTTATTTGTCGAAAAGTTAGGTTGACAAGATAATAAAATTAATGGGTTAAACCCTCCTTTTCAATGATGAAATTGTATCGTCCACACTAACGTGGCATATAAAATTCACGGTGTTATGAGGTGTTGGTTAATTTAAAATAGTATTGTTTGAGGAATCGATATTATTCTAAATTTAGAGTTCGACCAAAGTTATTTGTGATTCTTAGGATGTCTTTCAAACCATCCATCGTACTTAATGAAATAGACTTCCTGGAACTACATAGATTGGAAAAGAAACTGCACGTATTCTTCTTGAAAAAGTACTGTAAGTCTTGATTGTTCTGTACAATAGTTCTATAGTTCATCCCTATGGGCAGAGGTAAGCGCATACAAATGCATCAAACCCTAACTTCACAAATCACCGTCTACATCTTTCTCCTCCATCTGAGACTTACTGGAGCATCAGAGTGATTGCGCCGAGGAACTCTTTAGTCGTCATTCTAACCTACTCTCTTTGGTGCTTTCTTCCTAGGCTTCATCGGAGCGCTCTGCAAATCCTCGTGGCTAGATGATTGACGGCTTAGTCAATCTCGATGCTCATTCATCAATGAGTTGTTCATCAGCAATCTCAAATAGGATCAATTATCAATGATAGAAACGAAGGGACAAGATGGTAAGAGAATATATTATACATTAAAAATTATATTAAACAAATTTATCTAATAAAAAAAAGTAAAATTATATAAGAAAAATATATTTTTTATTGTAGGAAGTACAGATATATCAGTCGTTTTACTTTGATTGCCTACCTCCTAAATGGAATATGAAGAAATAGGAAATGATTAACCCGTCTGCGTGAGGACGTTGGGCGGACTGTCCTCGTAAGAACCAAAACAAAGGGGTTCTAGGAAACCCGACGACTATCTGAAGGAGATTACCGTCATACGGGCAATGCTACTAAGGTGGCATTGCTGCAGTGGGAGACGTCTACTTGTCTTTTAGTAGAAATAGAAATTTGGTTTTAAGAAATTGTCTTTATGTACCAGTTTTAGAAAGAATTTAATTTCAGTTTCTAAACTGTTTTTAGATGGATATTCGGTTTCTTTTAGTAACGATGTAGTTATTAAAAGAAATAAAGTGATTATCTGTTACGGTGCATTAGTTGGCAATTTGTATATTTTAAATCCAATTTCTTCCACAAAGCAAAACACGGAAATTTATAACTCATCTTCTAATTCTAATAAGAGAAAAGAACCTTTACCAACAGCGTATCTTTGGCATCTAAGACTTGGTCGTATTAATTTAAGTAGGATTAGAGGCTTATAGCCGATGGACTTTGAGTTCATTAGAGTTGGAAAATTTTCCAACTTGTGAATCTTGCTAGAAGGTAAAATGACCGAGGCCATTCAAGGCCAAGGGTATAGAGCCAAAGAAGTGTTAGAGTTGGTTCACTCGATTTGTGTGGTCTATGTCTGTCCAGGAGAGGAGGTTTGAATATTTTGTCTCTTTCATGGGCGATTATTCAAGATATGGATACATTTACCTAATGCGCGAATGCTTTGACAAGTTCGAAGAATATGAGGTGATGTGGAGAAGCGATTAGGTAAAAGTATCGAGACAATACGATCCGATCGTGGTGGCGAATACCTCTTAGGAGAGTTTAGGAATTACTTATCGGAGGTCGGATTCAATCGAATTGTCGCACCTGAACAAGAATGGTGTAGCAGAGCGAAGGAATAGGACTCTTATGGAGATGGTTAGATCGATGATGAGTTATTGAATTCGACAAATTTTGGGGATATGCTCCGGAAATAGCAGTGTACGTTCTGAACTTAGTCAGTTTCTTCTACTCCCGTAGAATTGTGGAATGGGCGAAAACCCGGTCTAAGCATATTCGGTTGGGGTAGTCCAGCACATTGAAACCAGATCTTGATAAGTTAGAATCTCGTATGAAGTTGGCGTGTTTGTAGGATATCCCAAAGGAACGAAGGTGGTTTATTTTATAGTCTAAAGACAGAAGGTCGTTGTTAGCACCAATGCCCGTTTTTAGAAGACTATATAATGGATCATAAGCCCGAGTAGTAAAGTCGTTTTAGAAGAACTTAGAGGGGACACCTAACGACAAGATGAAGTACCACAAGAGGCTGCAACACGTGTCATACACAACCACACACGGTGCCTCGTCGTAGTGGGAGGTTGTGAGGCGACTGAGAGATTCGTGTTTTGGGAGAGTCTTGGACTTGATCCGGGTAAACATGAACCCGATCCCATCAAGCACTCCAAGATATAGATCGGCGTCTTGGCAAAGGCGATGAATTCAAATAGAGTCTATGTACTCTAATAAGGTCTGGGAGCTTGTAGAACCACACGATGGTGTAAAAGTTGGATCGAGTGGATCTCAAAGGAAAAAGGACGAGACGGAAGGTAGAAACCTTGCTAGGCTTGTTGCAAAAGGGTACACTCAAAAGAGGGAATCGATTATGAGGAGACCTTTTCACCGTTAACGCTTAAGTCTATCCGGATACTTTATCCATTCTTTGCTCGTATGGATTATGAGATTTGGCGAATGGATGTCAAGACTTTCCTTAATGGAAGTCTTGAAGAGAACATCCATATGAAGCAACCGGAAGGGTTCGTTGAAAAAGGAAAAGTATGTAAGCTCAATCGGTCCATTTATGGATGAAAAGTCTTGGAACATCCGATTTAATGAAGTAATCGATTCATATGGATTTATTCAAAGTCCGGATGAATCTTGTGTATATAAATGGAAGCGTGGTGGTATTTCTTGTACTATCGTAGATGATATTTTGTTAATTGGCAATGTCAAGGTATTATCGGGCGTAAGGGTATGGTTGTCAAACAATTTGATATGAAGGACTTGAGATTGTGCACATTCTTGGGATCAAAGTTATAAGGGATCGTAAGAAAAGAATGTTGTATGTCCCAAGCTTCGTATATAGATACGATCCTTGCTCGTTTTAGCGTGCAGGATTCGAAAGGTTTCTTACCTTTTAGGCGTGGAGTAGCTCTATCTAAAGAGATGTCTCGAAAGACATCGAAGAGATAGAGGACGTGAAAGCGATTCCTTATGCTTGGTGTAGGAAGCTAATGTATCGATCTTATGTACGAGACACGATATCCGTTTCTGGTGGGCGTGGTCGATGAATATCGAGTAACCTGACGAGGACGTTGGATGGCGTATATTAAAGTACACGAGAAGGACTAGAGATTATATGCTAGTTTACAGCGACGATCCGCTCACGTGGGTTACACGGGTTGATTTCAATCGATAGGGATATGATGAAGTCTACATCGGTATGTGTTTACTTTAGGAGGTGGAGCCGTTTACATGGAGGTGTTAGCGAATGCGTTTGGACTCAACCATGGAAGTGAGTATGTAGCGACCTCGAGGCTAAAGAAGCGATATGGCTCAGGGAACTTTTAATGGACTTAGATGTGATTCTGGTTTGCCCAAAATCATCACATTTATTGTGATAATAGCGATGCGGTAGCACTCGAAGGAACCACGAGCTCGTAAGGCAAGTAAACATATAGGCGGTACCACGATACGAGATATTGTGAGCGAGGAGAAGTTGTCATCGCCAAGATTAGATAACCTGGCGGATCCTTTCACTAAGGCCCTTAAAAGCTTTCGATCGGCGTGTGGAGGAATGGGAATCGGATGTATGGTAGGAGATATGGCAGATAGTCGTTAGTATAAGTGGGAGATTGTTGGAGTGTATCTTGAAAGCCTAAGCTTTGTAAACATTCATTATGAATAAAGAATCACATTTGGTCCAATTGTCTACATTTGTTTGTAGTTGTTCATTTAATTTATATTGTAGATAACATAGTATGTGGTGTCACATCTGAAGATGATGTTATCGATGCCTTATAAATTATAAGCGATAACTTCACGAATGGAAAGACAAACCATTGAAGGTCGTAGTGTAATTAGGTATTAGTTTATCTTGACTATATAATTACACTAATACACTCAGAGTGTATTGAGTGGGACCATTTGTCGTTTCTTTTATACTGACTTTATAAAGAAGCAAAGACCTCGGTTATTATGGAAGTGTGTGCTCTTAATCCTAATATAATAACAAGCGTATATTTGATATTTATTTCTTTAATTTATCGATGGGTGAGATTTAGTTCGATGAATCAATAAGCGATAAATTGAGAAATGATATCACTTATAGTGTGTGTTGTTGATTATAGAAGGAAGCGTATCCTAGATACTGGGTTGATAATGCCCCCAAGAGGAGCTCATAAGGATTGTCGTGTTAAACCTGGTGGACCTTCGTAGGCGTGACGATAAGGTTAAGTGGTCTACTCTTGGACTTAGACATTAATTAAATGAGTTGTCGATCACTTAATTAGTGGACGTTCGATATCTTAAACACGGAGACTAACACACTCATAATAAGAAGGAGCCCAAAATGTAATTTGGGATTGTGCGGTAGTTCAATGATAGTTCTTCAGTGGAATGAATTATCATCGATAAAATTAAGTTGTGTTCGGGGCGAGGATGCTTAATTTTATCGGGAGACCAAACCAATTCCTCCTCTCGGTCCCTATCGTAGCCTCTTATTTATGAGTTCTATACCCACCTATACCCACCTTCTATACCCACTAATAGGGGGCCGGCCAAGCTCAAGCTAGGGCAGGCCGGCCCTAGCTTGAACCCAAGCTAGTAGGGCCGGCCAAAATAAATTAAAAAAGAAATTTAATTTTAATTATTATGTGGAAGATATATTTTAAAGAGAATTAAAATTAAAATATCTCTCTTGTAAAAGATATACAAAAGATTAAAGAAAGAGATTAGATCTCTTTCCTTATTTGAAGATTGGAGAGATGTTTTATTTTTTCTTTAAAAATTATTCACATGTTGATAAAATTAAAATTATAGAAATTTCCTTTTATCAACCATGAAGAGATTTTAAAGAGAAATTTTATTTTTTAAAATTTCCGGAAACAAATTAGGAAGTTTTAATTGTTGATTAAAACTTGTCCTCTTTGTTTTCCAATGGCTGGCCACTTGAAATTAATTGGGAAATTATTTCTCTCATTAAATCATGTCAAGGAAATTAAGAAAAATTTATTGTAATTAAATTTCTAATTTGCCTAGGCCGAGGAATATAAAAGAAGGGGTGAGGTGCCTTCAAGACACAACATCTATTATTCCTCTCCTCTTTTGTTCCTTGGTGTGGCGGCCCTCTCCATCTCTTCCTCTTGTGGTGGCGAACCCTACCCTTCTATTGGAGCTCTTGTGGTGGCGGATACTACTCGGAGAAGAAGAAGAAGAGAGAAAGCTAGCGTCTCTTGGAGCTTGGTTAGTATTTTGTTTTCTTCCTTGGTGAAGCTTCCTCTTTGTTGGCGAACCTAGCTAGGAGGAGAAGAAGGTGATTGGTGGTTTCTTGTCTCGGAAGATCGTTGCCCACACAACGTCCGAGGTTAGAAGAGGAATACGATCAAGAGGTTTTTCTAAGGTATAACTAGTAATTTCTATTTCTGCATCATGCTAGTTATTTATGGAAATAATACCAAATACAAGAGGCTTACGTTCTAGAAGTTCGAATATGTTTTTCGAAGTTGTGTTCTTTTGTTTCTTTCTTTTCCTTGTGATTTGATTGTTCCTTTTGGTTAACCTAAAGTTGTTTTAGGAAATTAAATATTAGCTTTCTATTAAAGGTTTTGTCTAGTCGGTGGTGGTTGCTCCCATATCCAAGAAGGCCATGTGCCTCGCCACGTCAGTACTGGAACCTTTTATGGAAATTAGTATTTAATGGAATTAATAACTTAAGGTGACTTGGGTCGAACGTGTTAAGTTCCGCAGGAGATCCAAGTCAAAACCTAAAAGAACAAATAGATTAAGTTTTGGATCAAACGTGTTAAGTTCCGCAGGCGATCCAAAATTTAATTTAAAAGAACACATGGTAGCTAGGAAAAGGTTCAGACCTTTGTACAAAAATTTTGTACAGTGGAACCTATAGGTTTTCCGAGTAGCAACCAACAACTTTACCTTCTTTCTTTAGATCTTCTATCTCTTTGTTCATTTTGAGAAAAAATAACTGATAAAAGAGTAAGAAATGGGACAAGCAATCTTAAAAATTGATCCGGTCCAAAAGCTGAGAATATGGTTGGCTGGAAACGTGACTCTAATGTTGACCAAACAAAGACTCATCGTTGTCCTGCATATTAAAAGGAGCATTAGTGATCAAGCTACGGAAGGAGTCCTCAACGTTGGCCCTCTGACGTACAAGTCAGTGATCGAGTCGTAGTAAGTGGAATAAATAGCAGTAGGGGAGTGTAAAATTATATAGTGTTGCGTACCTACGTTTATTGATAGAGATCCCTTTTATAATGTTATTGTTGTGTCTATGCACGAATTTTGAAGCACTTCTAGAAAAGGTAACACCTTTCCCAAAATATACCTGCAAGCTTTGCAATTGACAAGCTAGAAGCTTCGAAAGTGCAATTTGTATGCAGAATATTCTCTGTCCTCCGTGGCACAAAATGTCAAAAAAGAATATTAGGTCGTTTGACTATGAGGCCCATAATATGCTATTCTAGCCAACCGACCGAATCACTAATATAGTCAGACCGACTATTACTCATGAGAGGTACCCAGTCAGTTTTTATGAATGCAGTCAACGACTTAGCCTTCACTCAGGCTCTTCACTTGAATAGAGAACTCGGGTGGACCAAGCACCGATTATATCCGATTGGTTGGAACACTCAATCGAGCTAATTAATACTTGACCTGGAGCTTCATCTATGTTAGGAGATCAAGACTTGAGGCCCGACCGGCCAAAAAGTCCGGTTAGGCGAGCTCATGGCTGCAAGCTTCATCCATGTACAAGAAGATTGGAACTCAAGGCCCGACTTGCCAGGGGGTTAAGTCAGGCGAGCTCTTGGTCCGAATGATGATAACCTTGGCTCAAAATGTTAACCATCTTTTGATTCTGATTGCTCAGTTAGCCGGCCTCCTAGACTTTTACTTGTCTCGGGAGGACCCACCTTAGCCACCGTATCAAAAATGAATTTGGTTTTACTTTAAGAGGTATATACTTTATACACTATGATATTGTTTGTTAAGCAAGACATAATAGAAAATTTTAAAGAAAGTAGAAAAATTGTAAATAATTCTCTTATTACCAAAATTCAAGTCCTCAAGCCATGATGGTTCTTTAAAGCATTATTTCAACCAGTATGCAATATCATACTCTTGAGTAGCAAAAACATTCAAGCAGTCTTTAATTTTTAGTGTTTTGGTTATTAATTAGTTGTTTTTTTTCCATCAAGAACTGAACCATGCTTAAGTTATTATTCTTCGTGTTTTGAACAAAGTAGATGTTTGAATAAATTAAATTGATAACTCGCATCTTAGGTTGATGAGAATCTTGACCTTTTCTCCATTGATATTTTGAGTGAACCTCCTCCAAAAGAATATTGCCACTAAATGATTCATCAAGCTTGATGAACATTCCTCCTCCCATTTTATGGTTGTGTACCACATGTTCTTCTCTTCTTTCATTTTTTTGTTCCTGAGTCATGAATAAGTTGAGCTGATCTTCATGCTTATCCTTCCATGAAATTAATCTTCTTCTTCTGCATTGTATATTTAATAGTACATTTAGAAAAATAGTGATCATACATATGAAAACATTGACATCTTATATAAATCTCCTTTTTCTATATATTGAACCATGGTAACCTCAATTTCTATCTTCTTGAACCATTTGAATAATAACCTCCTCCATGACTAGGCATTCATACACGACTACCTACACTTGTTCCAATACCCAAGCTTTCATCATATCTCTCAATGAGAGTTTGCTTCCTCTTGTTGAATCTCTTCTCATGTGTTTCTAAAGATTCCATGGGTTGATACACTCTCATGAACCAACATATTTTGATTCTTCAAGGTTAAAACCATTATATATATATCCTGTTTTGATGAACTAATTTATACATAGCTTTAAGCAAATCAATTTACTAAATTTGTATATAGACTTGTTTACAAGTTTTAACAATACGTACTAATGCAATAGTACTTGTATCAATTGCAATACACTTCTTCAAATGAATAAAAATACAATTTTAACATTTCACAAGCAATACATGTTTGTATTTTATTTAGACTGAAAATGTAAACAAGCTAATCTATTATATAATTAATGACATTCATTTTGTTTATTAAGTGATTCACGAACAGTTTGATACACGTGAATCAGTGTTACACTTAACCACTTAGCTCATATATATATATATATTGCTCTATTGATCAAAGTCAAAGTAATCAGGTTTTTCTTCTTTTTTTCACTTCATTACACACACCGGGGTTTGTTTGGCATGTATACGGCTATCAACGTCATTGAATTATTTTCATGCTAACTTAGTTTAATTTCTCTAATTCATACAATAAGCTTGATATTATGCTCCAGCTTATAAGAGGGAACTATTAATATTAATAGAATTATTATATTTAGTATTATAATTAGCATAGCATGCTTAGTTCCACATTAGTATTTTACATTTAGTCTAGAGTGTTTTATATACCTGGCTACTATAATGATTATCTCATTAATATACAATGTGATGATACTTCTTGCCCTAATTTCTGCCTGATTCATGGAATTTTTTTGAACAATAACTGCATAATAGCAATTTCAAAGATTGATGAAAATCTTCACCAATGCACTCAACAACAAATAGTTTGAAGCTTGGCCATTCCTAAATCATGGCTCATCAACTATTTCCTAGCTTATATTCGTAACGCCATTGTATGAAAAGAAAGTCTTTATTAGTATTAAGTTGACAAAAAAGAACTTTAATACACTTTTAAACTGCCAAAAGGAAAGTATTATGACATTTAGGAATTCTATATTAGATTCGATAGATTCAAATAGTTAACTCATTGCTAATTAAGAACAAGTGCAAATTTGATAAATGATTGCACGGAAATATTGCTTAAACTGTTCCGTTGCTTGTGGAATTAAGCACAGTCAGAAACTCCCTTTAGAAGAGTGTATCAAGGCAAAATTATGAAATATGAAGTTTTTTTTTTTTAACATAAACCAGTTTTTATAGTCATGTAGCTTCATCAAGGAAGATCTCAAGGATAGATGTCTGAGAAAATAAGCTTAAACAACCAAATTAAGACAGTAAAACCTTCGAGCATGGAATGGATAGTGTACGTGGCAACTGAATGTTTGCAACAAGTTCCTAATAGTAGGATTCTAGAAACAATATATGAAACGTCTACTTCTATCGAGAATAAGAAGAAAATATCATTGATGTATGTTGAAGCATGGATGAAATGTGGATAATAAAGCTCGTGCTCAAATGGATAGTTTCTGCTTAAAGACGACAGGAAAGGAACGTAATCAAAATTATATACCGAAGCAGATTCCCGTGTATAATTTATTGTTGGAAAGAAGAATTATTGGAGAAGAATATAGAAAGAAAGGGAAGAGAGAAGTTAGGACGAAACTGCCTTAGTTAGGGGGTTACTTCTTTCGTCAAGCTTGATTCCTCTTCTGGAAGTTAATTAATTCGCGAACAAAGCTACTACTTCCATTGTCTACAAAGTCGGGCACAAACAAAGCCGGACATGGATTGAAACCCACATCAAAACCTATGGCACATGCAATCGCCAATCAATGCAAACTTTCGGTCCCTTCGAAGGACGCGAACACCAAGACGATCGACAACTTGATCCAGCTAAATGAAAGACACTTTTTTTTTTGTCGCAGGATCCGCGAGGAAATGTTGCGAAGTTCCGATAATTAAACCTTATTCGTACGGACTCAGAGACCAATCGAAGAACCAGTATCATGTGAACAAGAAGATATATAGAGAAAAATAGCAAGAGGATGAATATTTGCGGGGCGCATGAAACTGTAAAGTTCAGATCTTTCGCAATTGGAAATCGATACGGAATCTAACTTTGCAAGGGGAAAAATAGGAATCGGAAGGGAACCTTGAGCTGGAGAACTCGAAGAGTTTGCCGCTGAGGGAGAAGACGATGACGGCGACCTCGGCGTCGCAAAGAACGGAGAGCTCGCGGGCCTTCTTGAGGAGGCCGTTGCGGCGCTTGGAGAAAGTCACCTGCCGCCTCGCCGAGTTCTCTATCCGCCGAATCTCCGTCTTCCCCCTCACCATCTGATCTCCTCCTCACTCTTTTGCCGCAACCAAATTAGAATCCAGAAAAGAAAAGGTGGATGAGAATGAGGATGCGCAAGAGCAGTCGATCTCACCTGTCGCCGCAGAAATGGTAAGAAAGGGACAAGGCAGGATGAAGAGACGAAAGCAAGACTTCTTCTTCTTCCTTTTCTCGCTTAGGACAAGATCCATTCCCATTAAGGAAAACAACGCCATCGACGGAGAGCAAAAGTGTTGCCACCAATAGAGATTACGATGTGCGTGACCTCTTAAGGCTACCCCAACAAGTCTTCGCGTTTGAGGCCCCCTCTGTTCTACCCGCACGCCGTGTGGGCAGCCCGAGTGGGCCGAGTTAGTCTGTCCGCCGATGTTTTGTCTAGAACGAGACACCCGACACGGGAAGGACTACTAACGCACGATGATGGTGCTGCTTTACACAGGTGGCAAGGAACGAGTGGTGAGGGGCTGTAGACGGTAGACCCGAGATGGATCGGCGCCGCCCAAGAGCCAGCTGTCCACTGCGTAACGGGCCATGAACGAATTCTCGATGTGGGACCCACTTCGTACGAGGTCGCCTTGGCATCAGTCCTCCCGCTTATCACAGTAAGACACGCGTATGATGGATACATCGGGAAGTGGGGGCGGCTTAGGGGCACGTGGCTCTTGCTGGCTCGACGAAAATTTCGGACGGCATCCCATAGGCCGCAACCAGTGGTGGGCCCCATAAGTGAGCCAGCGTGGGCCCTTCGTTATACGGAGCGCTTACGGGGGTAGGTATTATCTGGTGATGATACGGAATGTTATTTCGTTAACCGCAATGCAGCGGCATCGTAGCGCGGGACTGTTTTATTCACTTTTGTTAGGGTAAAATATTTTATCTGTATGAGTAATATCATTTTTACTTTAAAAAATAATAAGAAGTATTTTAATTAAATTGAACCTGATCATCAAAATAAATTGTCATTTCTTTTTAAACAAAAAAATTAGAAATTTAAGTTTCTTTCAATTAAGATGATTTTTCTCAACTTTTCATAAATTTAAATTTTTAACTCACGGTGAAAAGGGTATAATCATTCACAAAGATTTGATATTCGAATATTTTCCAATCTATCTCTTTGCATTTTAATTACGCACAAATAGAAGATTTTAACATCACAAATTAAGAAATGCCAGAAAATTATCTATAAATTAATAAATATAATAATAATCCCACCCACACACATGATCATATCCATATTTAGATAATCACTAAAATATTTTTCTTTATTAGGTGTGCTTTAGTTGAAAGACGAATCTTAAAGATGTCTGGTTATGCAGAATATTGTAGTTATTTCGAGCCAACTTATTAACCGCACGTGTCTCTCACAACTCTACCATACTTATTATTATTTTTATTGATTTTTTACTTTTTTTGATATTTAAGATATTTTAGATAATTTTGATAATTTATATTTTGTTGAGCAAAGAGGGGAACATCACCTCTCAACTACTAATATAGAAGAAGAGGAAGTGAATAAAAATCACCGGAGTAACGAGACAAAAATACACACGAAAAATAAACACGAGAAAGATGAAAAAGGAGAAAAGTTATTGTGATTCAGCGACGTGCTTATTTCAAAAAAGATGCTTTATTGGAATTATCTCTACACAAGATAATCCACATTGTGATTCTCATTATTTTCAATAAGTTTACAATTATTCCTATAAATAGTGTTCAAATCCTGAAAAATAATAATAGAATTCTGTTATAAAAAGTGTAACAACATAATTCTATTATGAAAAAATATAATAAAATTTTGTTACAAAAAATTGTAACAAATTTTTCTTCCATTACGTCCTTACATTATTTTTACTTAGATATGAGTCACCCGTCAACAATCTCCATTTTGACGAAGACTCGCCCCTTCGAAGAATACGATTATTTGATCAAAACTCCACCTGGAACTTTGGGTTTAGGCTTTCCTTCCTCTAGCATATAGAGATAAGGATCAAGTTTAAGCAGTGCTTAAACTTTTCTGCGATCACTAGCATAAGGAACCTTTGGCATCTCTTGGATCTCCTCATCCATCTTTGGGCATTGTGTACCAGATAACTTGAAGTGATACGCCAGGGATGTACTCATCGACTTTGTATTCTTCATTTTGAACCTATCCAACGCCTTCTCCATATAGGTCATAGCTACGTTGAGACAATCATAATCTCCTTGCAGCTTATCCCTGTGAATCTCCATCTCAAGAGCCCATGTTGTCCAATATGTGGAGGTCGAGTGGGCAAAAATCATTGAGCTCTGACAGTGGACCTCGCTCTTCTGCTCTTATCACCGCTTGGCAACTCATAATATGAAGTATTGTTACCATCTCAACCGAAAGCCGTACTGACCCACTCCCCAAGCATTCTGTCGTCTATCGCCCTCTCCTGAACATCGCCATTACAGCTGATCGAGAAGACAATATGATGAAGGTCGTGCGACTATCAAGCAACACCGACTACAACTCCAACAAAGAGATAATTAATCAGAAGTATACTTGGTTATCTATCGAACAGTCACGCTCATCAACCCTTTGTGTAGTATGTCTTAGTCATGAACACTTAGTGACAACTTAGCTAAATTATAGTACAATCAACGTGTTATTGACAGATGTATGATAAGAGATGCATTGACAAATTAAATACCTCATAAAATAATCGTGTATAAAAGATACCTTTGTGTGAGAATTTTGAAGCAAGTACAATTGTGATAAATTTTAAAACTAATCAAGTAACTTAATCGACATGCCCATACAAAACTTTTTATAGCTGAGCAAACATGAACCTAAAAACAAAATTAGTGTGATACGAAAGTCCGTACCAAAATTAATAAGAATCATAAAATGACTTATCTCAAAAATAAATGTTACGAAACCCGTGTATCTTTAATTTTCTTTCTAATAGAGGAGCATGACCCTAAATTTTGTAATGGTTTAAATTTTGTAAAATTTAACTTATACATATCTACAGCATTATATTACTAAGTTATATAATTATCTTTTAGCTTGTTGTCAATATATTTTATAATAATTAATTTATATCTGACCAATTAAAGTATTTATATTAGGTGATCAAGGATTTTTTATTTTTTTCCCTAAATTATTTTGAGATCCACTAAAATATATTATTTTTATTTCAAACTTAAAATATATATGAGATACGATGGCAAAAAGTAATCCCCTTATCGAAACAGACAATTAACTAGCGTTAATATATGTTTTAAAATTTTAAAATAAAATTAGAATCGTCTTTTTTTATTTTTTTTATTTAATTTAAAGGTAAATAATGACCATGTCAAATTAATTAGTGCCGCCTTTTAAGCAAAATCTTATATATATATAAATATATACACGATGGAGAAAAGTAATTCCCTAATTGAAACAGTTAATTAGCAAGAGTTAATAATTGTTTTAAAATTTTAAAATAAAAATAGAATCGTCTTTTTTTTTTTGTTTAATTTAAAGATAAAAATGACCATGTCAAATTAGTGCAAAAGCTAAGCCAGATCTCCTCGCATTATATTAAGTTTTGGTTTTAAAAAAAACTTGTGTTCACGAGCATACATATATACATCGTTCGGCAGGCGAGTCATCGTTAGGTTCTATACTAGTTTTAGCAAATACGATTAAATTGGATGATCTGCAGGTTGAAGAACTAGTAATAACTATGGAAATCAATCTTGTGATCGACGTGAAAAAGGAACGCGTGATATTGGCGGAGTCAAATAGCGATTTTATAGACGTATTGTTTAGCTTTCTGACGTTGCCGCTGGGCACCATCGTCCGTATCCTCGAGAAGCAATCCTCCCTCGGCTTCATGGATCGCCTTTACGAGAGCGTCCAGAAACTCGATATCGATTACTTCAGCACAGAAGCCTGCAAAACGATGTTGCTGGCTCCGAGAAGCGTGTCTGATTTAAGATGCGAGGATCTAAAGCTTCGCCCTGACGATTCATATCCACGGAGCATTTATATTTGCAAGACCCCTGATTGCTTCTACAAAAGAAGAAAACCTTGTAGCAGAGAACCACGTACTGTGTGTTCGCAGTGTGGCCGCACCATGACACGTTATCATTCGTCGATTGATGATAGAATTGCAGGTGAATTCCATGTGGACAAGGAATTAAAGGATCATATTAATTTTGCTAAAGAGAAAAAGGAAGAAAATGGCGGCGTTTTTGTAGTAAAAGGGGGGAGGTTTCTGGTTACAGATGATCTATATGTGATGCAGAGCTCCACGAAGAATACTTTGGCAGAGATGAAAAAACACGGAATTGAAAATTTTGACAGCTGCCCCTTGGAGCAAAGGAAAGTGACGCTCCAAAGATCTACGGTACGTATATATATATATTTTAATAGATCTATTTATATAATTCTTGTAATTGAATTTGTTTGTGTAGGTTCTGGATATACTCAAAAACTCATTGGCAGAATCCAAAACTGTATTGACAAATGTTTTCCTGAAAGAGAGGAAATTAGAGCAAAATGGCAATGGTGTAGTTATCTCTAGAAATATATCCCCACTATTTCATTTAGGGAGGAAATCTATATCTAAAGAAATAACTGTCAAGTTACAACGGAACAAAACTAATGGCGATGTTGTTTATGTTGAAGCGGGAGCGGATCTTGTAGATTATCTATTTAGTTTTCTTACACTTACTTTGGGGGCTGTGGTGAATCTATTAGATGGGGTCTCTGGCATCGGAAGCATTGACAATCTATATCAAAGTGTTCGAGAATTACATTACTTGTATAAATGCATCAAATCAGAGCAGTGCTTATGGGAACTTACACTTCCAATTGTGGCCTCCCACTATCGTTGTGATAATCAACTTTTAGAAATAAGAGAAGAAGACTATTGGCTTGATTTAAGAGCATTATTCCCTCGAGGAGCTGCTGAAATGTCAAAGATGATACTTGTTGATCCAAAGTCTCCCGTTGGTGGTTCCAAAGGCGGTGGGAGATTCATGAAAAGATCGAATAAGTTTTTAGTAGCGGAAGATATGGGTGTATATCCATTTAGTTCTTTAACAGTGTTGGATATTATGAAAAAATACAACACTGAATACGACACTTTGCACTTGGACGATATCGAAGAAGAGACGATTACACTAGGAGGACGAGAGGTATGATCTTACTTTTCTTCTGTAATAATTAAATTGTTTTTTTATTAATATTTTTCTACTAACGACCACTTTTTCGTTTATGAATATTACTTTTTAAAAAATACAATAAATCAGTAATTATTATTTTTAAATAAATATATATACACACGATAATAATCGTTCTCGTATTTTTTGCATTTCCTTTCCTCATAATTCTTTATTTATATTCTAATTTTTTTTTTGTTTCTTTTTATGTGTAGGGTTTGATAGTTTTGAAAGGAAGTTTAAAACTACCGTATTAGTCATCAAATTAAATTGTTAGTATACTTTTGTGGTTCGACTTTGAATATAACAGGGCATCCTATGATATGAACCCTTGCATGTATTTAAATAAATATTTTTTTCTGTCATTGATTGAAGTAATTCTTTTTTTTTTCTCTTCCATGAATGGGATGATTTATGGTGGCTATAATAATGCACATGTAGTCTTAAAATTGTTGCAATATAGTTTATCTTTATGTTTAATGAGATTACTTTAAGGAGGTCAATTGGTCAAATAGATCGATGTTTTAAATTTTCAACGGACAAGAGTCACTTGTATTTTCAGACGACTCCATGAGTTGCTTGCATATATGGATTAGGGATGGTATTTCTTATCCAACATGGTCTAAATCAAATATGAAAAAAATGATATTAAGATAAGATCTTATTAAACAAACATTTGGAGTTTGGAGTCTACGAACAGATTCTAAACAATATTTTTTTGAAAACTTAGAAATCGCATTTGAAGCTATTAATTATTAAGATAGATTAGTGCAATTTCTCTAAAAAAACTTTCGAAAAATTATACCAACAAACAAAATATCATGTCTTTATATGTAAACAAGCAAAGCACATTTAAATGGTCATAACTGAAGTTACTTCTTGTTAAAGTTCTTCAAATGCCCAATTGCAACAACCAACCCGATACAACTAATAAATCACTACATTCTAGTTAAAATTCCTTTTTTTTCTCTGGTAATTATAGCTAAAAATTCTACATTTGTGAATGTCATGTCAGGTTAAGTATATGGATATCTGTTCTGAGAAAAATGAACTTCTGTAGCATCGACAATATACTATAGAACATACGTTTACTTGCTATAAATCCGTAACTGTGTTCAGCAATGATCTCTTATGAAAAGCAAATGTGGTTTTCCACTTTCTAGAAAACTTTAAAGCACATGATATTTGTCTGAGAACGGAGACAGTTGACTCTCCGGTAATACGCTGCTATTCTTGTTGACCAGGAGGGTGGCACGGCTTCCGCTCTATGAAGAAGAAGACTCACAACAAAATAAATTAGAATGATGGCCGGGGAAGTCCCTAATGTAGCCAGTCTGACGCTTAAGTAAACTTTTTATAGAGAAGAAAGTAATTGCTAGAAATTAGAGTTTTGAAAGTATGTGTTCCTGTACCTTTACTCATGAGAGTTGAATACCTTTTATAGGATAGGACCTCTCCATCATGTACTCCCCATGCCCCCTTATTTCTAGCTATCGTTGCCGCCATCCCCGAAATAAATGTCCATTACGACCCATTTATGTCAAAGTTAATAGCTGCGTTTTACGGCTTTCTTGTAGTAACAGTTGCGCTATTCATTATCCCCCATGAATAATATAACACTTTGTTGCTCTAAGTATCCGGGATTCGGGCACCGGACATAGCCTGGAGTCGGGAGTAGCTGAGAGTCGGAAGTAATCGAAAGTCAGGTATCGGGCGTAGTTGGGAGTCGGGAGTAGCTGAGAGTCAGAAGTAATCGGGAGTAGCTGAGAGTCGGAAATAATGGAGAGTCGGGCGTTGGACATAGTCGGGAGTCGGGAGTAGTTGAGAGTCATCCCGTGTTGACCCCGCATGCCATCCTAGCTTGATTATTGACCCTCTTGGCCACATGGTATCTAGGAAATACCCTTGCATCACTAATCCCCCTTTTAGGTCTAGGCGAAGGAGGTGCAAGTCCGACTGACTGGATTGCAGCATCATGTAACCAAGTTTCAGTTTGGTCCGTTGTACATGTGGACAAGAAAATATTTAACTTATCTTTAATGAGATCCTCGCTTTAATTATTAACATGCCTCTTAAAGTCGGGCATGCCTTGTCAGCCATCACTTCCAATCCTAAAGAATACCTTTATCTCCAAGGTTATATCAAATTAATGTGATGTGACCTTTGACGAAGAAGAACCGCCTATCTTTAGCATAATGATTATTTCATTCTCATAATAGGAGCTCGATCCAACGACCAATATTATTCCCCTACTCCTATTATGATCATGATCTAAAGGTTCCGATTAAATTGTAATGGGTATAAATATGGTGGAGAAGCCCTTATCATTTTATGCAATCCTGCCCTTATTTCCGCCGACTTTCTTCTTTGCTTCCGCCTCAAGTTTCTTGCATTTTCATACCAGAGAAAGTTTTTAGCTTTTTCCGTTGTTCGAACATTCTCCAGTCTACTTTTAGTTCTTCATCGTTTTGGTGTCGATCTTTGTGATGGCGACATGGTCTTCCTCCTCGTCCATTCCTTGGTACTGATCTATAGAGTCTAGTTTTAGTAATGCCTTCTTAGATCGCTTAAGAACCACCTACGAGATTTCAGATAATCACGTCTTGATATTTCCTAATGGTAATGATCGTCTTGACCGTTGACCACCAGGATGTGCCACCTTCTTCCGCAGTCACTTGATAAGAGGACTACGTTACCTCGTTCATCCTTTTTTCTCTGAAGTATTGTAATACTACAGTCCCTTGTCCTAGTTAGGGCCTAACTCCTTTCACATCTTGCCTGACATAGTTATTTTGTTCTATTTATATTGCTTACCTCTAAGTGCTCATTTGTTCCACTGTTTCTTTTATCCAAGGAAGATGGAAGATGGGGTATTTTTCTTCTCCTCCTGAGTGGGTCATGGTCTGCTCAAGAACCTTCCTACTTCTCATAAGGGGTGGAAATCTCAATTTTTCTTCATCCGGCCTCTTATTCTCATGTTTTAGTTGAGCCGTTGGCAACAAGATTTACCTATTTCTCCTGTAAGAGACAATCACCTGATATGAGGCTACTTCTGTGTTTCTGAGTAACTTTAAAATATGAAGCTCAACAACACTTCTTTGCTCAAGAAGGGGCAGCTTCACATGTTTAGGCTAAACCGTCTTCCAACTCCTCTTCAACTATCTGTTGGTACCATCCTGATCCTTTCCTTGATTCTTATTTTCTAACTAACTAAAAATACTTCTTTTATTACAGCTGCCACAATGCTTAAAGCTGCCTTTGAGAATGCCCTCATAATGACTGATATTGAATTGGAGGTACAAGGTGTTGAAATTATTGATATAACCAAGGAGGAGATCGCTACAAATGGCACACCTACCTCAGCACCTGTCGTCACATTCCCCCCTTCGTTAGCTCTGATGGAGGTTGTTCTAGTGCCCCTTGACGGGGATACCTCTTTGCCTCTGGCCCCTCTACCAGAGGTGATTCCTCCTACAAATCTTGATCCGATGTTATCCGACGAGTCGAGGACTCCTCTTTGCATAAGTTGAAAGAGACATTGTTCCCCTCAGATTACTCACCAACCCTTTCCCCCAGCTCAGGCCACACCATTCTCGCATTCCCAGACCGCTTGAGTTGAGGCTCGGTCATCCAATCCTATGGAATTATCAATACAACCTAGGCCCACCTTTGCTAAAGCCTTCACCCTTATGTCATTTCGGTAAGGAGATCCAGGCACCATTACCTCTTACCCTCATGTCGGGCCCAGTGTCTCTCCCATACACGAGAATAGTGGCCTTAGTGGAGTAAGGGTCTCCTCAGTATCTCAAGGCCTTGAGGACTTTCAATACACCATGACTTTTGTAGGGGCCATGGCCAGGCGGTGGGTAGATGGTGAGGCTACTATTGAAAGCCTCTCTTACAGAAACATGGTCGATGACCTAATGAACACCGAGGCTGATCACATGTCCCGACTAGCAGTTTTAAGCCAAAGGCTGCCCAAATGGTGGGAAGGCTGTTGGTACCCTGTGATAGTTTTGATGTGATCAACCAATTCATGTTAGGTCATGTTGGTGTTTAACGTTGTGTCTAAGTGTGCAGGAGCATAGGAGCACAGGAAGTCGAGCGGAAGACGCGGCTAGCGAGAAGGACGACACGAGAGAGAGTCGACGGGCTTGATGCGTTTGAGGGACGAGGTGCTGCAGAAGAGTAAATCGACGGACGAGGAGGACACGCACGGCTGTCTGAGGGATGAGAAGCCGGAGCAGAAGTCTGTTCGAGGAGAAGGCCAGAAATTAGGTTCGGGTGAGCCCTATTTCAGTTGGCCGACATCACCCAGGCAATCGGTGCAGGAGGAGGGCAAAAGAATGCTGAAGATGTTGCTGGAGGCGCCTTCAAAGGGAATTGAAGGCGCCTCTGAGGCACCTCCGAGGCGCCCCCACACCTTCACTGTGTCGGATCGAGAAGTGCTAGCGCAGGGGGGTGAGGGGTGAATAGCGCTCGTGACTTCCATTTTTCGTATTCGAAAGACGGAACGAGTAAAACAGCGGAATAAGAAAACACACACACAAAAGACGTCAAGTATTTACTTGGTTCGGAGTCTAGGGTAACTCCTACTCCAAGGCCCATGCTTGTTGAGTATTTACTTTGGGCAACAACTATAATAGCGCAAAGTTTACAAAAATGTAATACAAATAAAATAGTAATTAATCTTTATACCAATAACAGAAAATAGTAATTCGAAGCTCCTGGTTGTCGGGGCGTTGCTACAGCACATCTGGGTTGTCTCTTGAGCATCAAACAGTAGAAGGATTTCTTGGGAATTGAATACCTAAGCTGCTGGTTGAGTACCCCTTATAAAGGTCACTGAGGGCCCCCTCAATCCCCTTGAAGGCGCCTCCAACCGCCGAGTCAGTCGCGCGGATCATATCAGAAATGGTCACAGTCTATCCTCTTGAAGGCGCCTTCATTGCCCTTGAGGGCGCCTTTAAGACCATCTGAGGTGCCTCCAGCCTTGTTGCGCACGCTTCTTTTACCTTGCATCCGAGGCACCTCCAAGTTCAATAAGGGCGCCTCGGGTACTGTTTATCCGAGGCTTAATGTGCTCTTTTGTCCCTGCAAAATATGTTAGTCCCAAAAATACCTTGCAAAACAAAGTTAGCACATAATCATAATATGAATATGAAAGTCTGACAGTACAGACTGTCCGGTTCTGACTTTGAATTTCTGACTGGAAACCCTAGGTCGAACCGATGCCTACTGTTCCCTCTTCCGGGGAACGCGTCCTCACCTACTCTACTCAAGAGAGCATACCTGTTGCCAGTCCGGTCCTCCAGACCGACTGGACTTTTTACCTAGGGTTACCACCCCTTAGGATTTTTCGCTACCTAGGGTTACCTCCCCCTAGGACCTAAGGTTATCTACCCTTAGGATTTTCCACCACCTAGGGTTACCACCCCCTAGGACCTAAGGTTACCGCCCCTTAGGGTTTTCCACCACCTAGGGTTACCACCCCCTAGGACCTAGGGTTACCACCCCCTAGGATTTTCCACCCGCTTAACCACAGTTAGGACTTTTGCCTAAGTACACTTAGGTCTTTCCTGCAAAACTCATTCAAACATATCAGATAACAAAATAACTTAACTTTAAACTCTTTGACATAATCAAAATACAGGTTCGATCGTCGAATGCTTCCCGCACTAACAATCTCCCCCTTTTTGATTATGACAATACGGTTCAAAGTTAAGTACAAAAATATAACAGTAAATGCAAAAACCTAAACATGATCATAAATGAAATAATATCAAAACAACACCTTATGTTCCCCCTTTCATTCATTATCCTTAAGTTCTTAATTCTTAACTTTTTAATTCTTAACTTTGACTTTTCTCTCCCCCTTTGACATAAATAAAAAAGAACACTAAGAAGAGAAAAAAAATATTTATTCTATTTAACTCCCCCTTTAAGCTCCCCCTGAAGGGTAGCACTTAGCTGAATGAAGTTTTAAAAACACTTAGCCAATTTAGAAATGCTTAACTTTTTCAACAAAACTTAGATAAGCATAAGCTTTGAAACTTTCATATTTGTTTTTTTTTTTCTTTCGAAAAATAAACTTAGCTAAATTTTTAGCTTCAAAATGATTGCATTGAGAAAATACCTTACTAAATAGATAAGTTTAGAAAATACTTTCATTAAATTTAAATTTTTAGTTTTTTTTTAAATTACTTAGCTAAAAACTTAGCTGAAAGGGAGTTTTAAAAAAAAATTATTGTAAAAACTTAGCATTTGAAAATAATTGCTTTGAGAAACACTTAGCTAAAAAATGTTTCGAAAAATACTAAGCTAAATTTTTTTGAAAAATACTTAGCTAAATTTGAAAAGCTTTTGAAAAATATTTAGCTAAATTTGAAATGCTTTTGAAAATACTTAGCTCAATTTCAACAAAAAAAAATGCTAAACTTAAGATTTTAAAAATAATTTCTATTTGAAAAACTAGGCTCTTAAAAAGACTTTGACAAATACTTAAAAGTATTGAGAAATACTTAACTTTTAAAAAAAAATTTATTGATAGAAGTTTAGTTTAAGTACTTAACTTTAAAAGGATTTCCATAAAAACTTAACTTAAGTACTTATCTTTGAAAACATTTAGCTTCTAGAAAGGTTTTTAGATAAAAAGCATAGTTACAAACTTTTTCAAAATTTGTACTTGCTTTTTCACATAAGGTTAAAAAAACTAAATTTTTAAACATTTAAACTTTGAAATAAGAAAAAATGCCCCTTTTTTTTTTAAAAAAAAAACATGCTTCAAATTTCGTTGAACTCCCCCTAAATTAATACCAAAAGTGTTTCAGGGTCCTAGAGTTCAATCATAAAAAAAATAATAGCTATTTTATATTTTCCTAATTTTCCATCTCACCAATTATAGATTATCAAGCATGTTCAGCTTATGAGTGAGTGTGAGATGAAGTTAACTTAATTTTATCAACATTTAAGGATATTGAAATATAAATTTTTATTTTTAGTGAATTTAAATTTTAAAATATGAGTAAAAAAAATTGTGAAGATTTTGAAAATATATTAATTAATTTTGAAAAATAATTTGAAAATATGATTTAAGAATTAATTAAGATTTAAAAAATTAAGTATCATTAAGATTTAGAATTAAATATAATTTGAAAATTAATTATCATATGATTTGAAAATTGATTAAGATTTTGAAATTTAATTATGATTTTGTAAATAATTATTTTGAATTTTGAAATTATTATGATTTTTTAAAATAATTATGAAATTAATTAAGATTTTTAAAATGATTATGAAATTAATTAAGATTTTTAAAATGATTATTAAATTAATTATGATTTTTAAAATGATTATGAATTTAATTATGATTTTTAAAATGATTATGAAATTAATTATGATTTTAAAATAAT
Source organism: Zingiber officinale (assembly GCF_018446385.1). Lineage (NCBI taxonomy): Eukaryota > Viridiplantae > Streptophyta > Magnoliopsida > Zingiberales > Zingiberaceae > Zingiber > Zingiber officinale. The sequence goes on from NW_024589832.1 coordinate 204,886, forward strand.
TTGAAACTTAATAATAATTAACCTTTTTAAATTAATTATGAAATTGAGATTTTAAATATGATCTGAGAATTAGTTAGGATTTAAAATTAAGATTTTAAAATTAATTTAACTTAATTGAATTAATTTGTGTTTTGTTAACTACTTTAAATTTTAAACCTAGATCCATCTCACCCTTTTCTAAATTCTCAATTAGGAATTTAATAATTTTATGAGCTTTAATCCAAATCCTTAATTTAGATTATTTCTAATGATTAATTTACATTTGAGTTAGACCTCCAATTAGTCAATTAAATACACATTTCAAGGATTGACTCCCAGGCTGTGGCGAGACACTATACCTTCTTGGGTATGAGATCATCGACCACTTCTAAATAGAGCCTTTCAAAGAAATTATATATTTAATTTTTCTTTTGAAATTCCTAGGACTAATCAGTCAAGTGTAAATTACGTCTGGCTCCTTAATCTAGCCTAATCTAAACATGCATATTACATAGAAAAGAAAATAAACAATCATAAAGTAATTTTATCTATTTATTAAGATGATTTTTCTATTGGCTCCCTTTTAATCATAGTCTCGATATGGTGTATCAAGGTAATGGACTTGATCCTTGGGGATCCAATATTGATCAAGTCCAATTTGATTGATCAAGTTGGACTTAAGTACCATGCTTAGATTACTTTTCTATTTGGTCGTTTAACAAGCAATAAATAAAACTGATGCTTTTTATTAATTCTAAATTCTAATCTGAATTGATTGTATACTGCTTCAAAATTCACATCTGACTAGATCTTTTATTTAATGATTTAAATTTTGTAAAATTTAACTGATAATATGTACCGCAAGTATATTACTAAGTTATATAATTATCTTTTACGTTATTGTCAATATTTTTTATAATAATTAATTGATATCTGAGCAATTAAAATATTTATATTAGGTGATCATGGATTTTTTTTTTAATTTTTTTCCTAAATTATTTTGAGAACCACTAAAATATATTTTTTTATTTCAAAGTTAATATAGTAGCTTAAAATATATATAAGATACGGCAAAAAGTAATCCCCTTTTATGTGTTTATATATATCATGTTATTATTTGTATAATATTCAAAACATGTTTTATATATGTGAGTGTTAAATCTGAATCTTTTATTTTTTTAAAAAAAAATAATTCTATTTTAAATCATCATAGATTATGCATGCATGCGACAAGTGTCTTTCCCAATTATTTTAATTAGATCATTGTTAGTAATATAAAGATTACCGTTATCATACTAGTAATTTGGATAAGATTAAATAATGCAAACTATAAGTAGTGCACCTTTCTAATTTCGCCTCATAAACTGTAATCAAAATTTGATACATTTATAAAATTATTTCCTAAAATAAATTTTAATATACGTGACGAAGAAAAGAAGATAGATACACGGACTAATTTGAATCGAGCACTGTTAAGGAAAAAAATAATGAATTATTTGATTTGATTGATTCGTTAACAAAAACAACATCCAGTTGATTAATTCGTTTGCTATAAATAAAACACAACGAAAAATCCCACTCCGTTTCTGATTCTCGTCTTGTCCCTATAACACAACAAAAATCTCCTTAATCCACACACACCGACTCTTCTAATCTCTTCTCCGCCCGTTCACGACGACGAGATGACTCCGGCAGAGGACGAAAGGTCCCCTCTTTCTACGCCGGAGGTGGAGCAACTGAGCCAGCCGCTTCCGCCGCCGGAGGTGGAGAAACGGAGCCTGTCACTTCCGTCGCCATACCCGTCTCCACCAAAACAGCGGCAAGAGTTGTCTCCAATTTCACTGCCGTCGCTGTCGCAGCAGGACAAGCCACTTCCGCCGCAGCCGCCTATCCGACAGCCGTCTCCGTCTGTATCTCTGGCTCCGACGACACAACACAACCAGGCGCGTTATGCATGTTCCGAGTGCGGTAAGGTGTTCTCTTCCTACCAGGCCTTGGGGGGCCACAAAGCCAGCCATCAGAAGTTCCCTGCCGAATACAGAGCCGCCGCGTCAGCGGCAGTCGTCACCGGAGCAGCGGACCAAAACAAGCCTCACGCTTGCTCTTTTTGCTCCAAGTCGTTCGCGACGGGGCCAGCGCTAGGCGGGCACATGAGGGCTCACTACGAGAGAAATAGACGGCAAGCCGCAGCCGAGAACAGGCCGATGGCTGGGCCATCGTCTTCGCTGACTGAGTGCTCGACGGCGATGGGCTTGTTAATTGACCTCAACCAGGAGGCGATGCCGGAAGCGGAATTGGCTAACGAAGAGGAAACGGTGAGCTCTCATCCGGCGGCGGCGGCCACCTCTCCCCCTCCTCGCTTCATTACTTTCTTTTAAGACATTAATTAATCTGGTTAGTTTAGTTAAACATTTTTAAAAAAAAAACAAAGGAAGGAAAAAAAAATGCAAGTTAAAGAAAAGGTCTCTGTTATTTAATTGTTGTAAACTGCTATATTAAATTTTCTTCGATATTTGTGGTCAATTTGGAGATATCTGCCTGTTGAAAAATTATACAATTATTTTGAAAAGTAATGAAATATATCTTTGATGGAAATCTTTTTAAGGTGTTAAAATTTTGTTATCGGCATTAACTTAGTTATTAATCTAACTGATGTCATCTTATTTGATCAATTTTAAATAACAATGCTGTTAATTAAATATCGAATGGAGAATGATTTAAAATTAAAATAAGAGAAAATTTTCTTTTTTATTAATTAGCTAATTAAAACTAATTTTATTAGAAGTCTGTAATTTAATATTTAAAAAAAATCTTTGGCGAATTTAATAAAATATATGATACTATGATAAGATGTGTCCCTTTAAAAGTGGGTCAATATAGTATAGATCGATTGATATAGTAGTCAAAATTAATAAGAGGTCAAAGGTACCCATAATATTATCGGTTGCCCAAGCGGATTACATGGCAAGGCGGACTTAAAAGGTTGACCGGACCGTCCAAGCGATCGTCCTCAGCACTTGCTGTCAAGGTTAAGACCCTAACACTAAGCTATCCGATCCACCGTCCTAGTCAATCGGACCTCCGAACTGATCGGACGTAATACACCCCTTCGACAATAGCACAGTTGAGTGAAGAATAGGTCGATAGCTCCATTCAGTATGTCTGAGCTGGTGACATCTCGACCGAACGACTCGCAGTCGACCTACAGCGGGATCTACCTACACATCTTATTGTACTCTTTTGAATGTTTGTGTCATCGATAACAAAGAATGTTTAGCAAACAAATAATACTTTAGAAACTTCTAGCTAGTCATATTAGATATTTACGTACTTGCTTAAGTAAATGTGTCAGAAGATACTTTGACTTATCTTTTCCTAAGATGCTTTGGAAAATATACATATACTTTGAGATACGTGCACAAACGCTATAGTGCCACTATAAAAGGGGATCTCCAATCACAAGCGGGGGTATGTGATATTTCATAGTCGAACACGCTCATTGCTACAGTTTACTTACTATTCTTCTCCTCGTACACGAATCACTGACTTGAGCATCGGTGGGCCAACGCTGAGAATCCTTCCCTAGCCCGACACTAACGCTCCTGATCTTGCAGGATAGCGCGAAGTCTTCCTCCAGTCAACACCAGAGCCATCGCGGAGTCTTTTTCCCGTCAACACCAAAGCCACCGCGGAGTCTTCTTCTAGTCAACACTAGAGCCACAGCAGAGTCTTCTTCCAATCAACAACAGAGTAGTGTGCCCAGCCAACCATCTTCTCAGCTTTCAGACAGGATCATATTTAGCGTCGTATATCGGAACTACACCTGCATCCGAGACGTGAAGATGAAAGATGTTGGACAACTCACCACAGAAACATTAACTCAAAGAGTTACAGATACTAATTAATGTCCAAACTGCAAAGATGGTGCAACAGCAACATGAGATGGCAGCCGACTGCCGAGCGTCCAACGACCTACCTATATTGGTGACAGGTCAACGAGCTAACCAAAGAGCTCGAGCAAAAGACCCTATTGACCGCAAACCAAACCACCAACAAGTACCGAATGCGTTGATCCCATACCACAGGCTGTTATTTCGCACACCCTCGGGAGAGCATGGCCGAGCTGAAAGGACACAAGGATCATCTCCGAGAATGCACTCGTCCGGAACACGCAAAAGGGCAAAGCAACCCGACTCAATGACTCTCCCGAGCGGAGCAATAGACAATTCTCCCAAGAGATCCTTGACGATCAATTGCCACCTCACTTCAAACCTTTAACGATCCAAAAGTACATAGAGTCTGTTGGTGCAACCTTAGGTCAAGGTTGACCTGGTTGACCCGACTCGAGTTGACTTGACTCGAGTTGTATTTTGATGTTTGACTTGGGAAGATTGTTGATGCAACCTTAGGTCAAGATTGACCTAGTTGAGTTGCATGTTGATGTTTGACACTCGTGAGAGAGTTCTATTCTTGATATGGGACAAGAATAGATGATTGGGAAAGTATTGATGCAACCGTAGGTAAGGTTGACCTGGTTGACCTGATTCGGGAAAAAGTCCAAGTATGGAGACTTGGCACCGGAAAAGTCCAAGCAGGGAGCTTGGCACTGGAAAAGTCCAAGCAGGGAGCTTGGCATGCGGAAAGTCCAAGTATGGAGACTTGGCACGGGAAAAGTCCAAGTATGGAGACTTGGCACTGGAAAAGTCCAAGCAGGGAGCTTGGCACGCGAAAAGTCCAAGTATGGAGACTTGGCACGGGAAAAGTCCAAGTATGGAGACTTGGCACTGGAAAAGTCCAAGTATGGAGACTTGGCACGGAGAAGTCCTGGTGAGTGAAGCCAGGCAATGGGAAAGTCCTGGTGAGTGAAGTCAGGCAGTTGGAAAGTCCTGGTGAGTGAAGCCAGGCATGGGACAGTCCTAACTGGGAGGTGAGGCGGTGTTGAAAGTCCAAGTGGGTCAAAAGTAGTGAAAATCGATTGATGTAGAGGTCAAAGTCAATAGGGGTCAAAGGCTCCTGCAAACGCTATGGGCTGCTTGATCAGATTACATAATCGATCGAAGATGACTGTTGGATTGGGACTCTAGCTTGGTTTGGAAAACTAGACTGTCGGCACCATCCTGGGCCTCCAGCTCGATTGGAGTTGGCATAGCAACCGTGGACCGACAAGCTCTTTTCATCGGTAAATAACAATTTCCCTGATCCGCGGTCAGAATCGGTCGGACCTCAAGGTCGATCGAGCTCAATTTTCCTCCACTCTGATCTAGGAATGTGTCGAGTGGGCACCGAATTAGGTGTTGTACCCCATGGGACCGATCAGGATCCTCCGATCGGTCCACGACCGATCAGAGACTATAGCGAGACGCATAGATTTCTTTTTGTACTCTTTTGCAGGTTATAAGGAGATCAAGGCTTGTCCAGCCTTTCTTCTTCTTCTGTGCTCTGAGGTTCTTGAGTTTTGTTGAGCTCCTTCCGAAGCTTCGCGTGAGCTTCCAGTCGTCGATCAGCTGCTGCTGTTGTCCGAGAAGTTGTTGCTTCACAGGCAGTCGACGAGAAGGCGAGTTAGTGTTTGTACATTGTTCTTGTCCTTCTACTTGTATTCCTTGTATTCTATCTTGCTGTTGCGAGTTATTGTGGCGAGGTTTCTCCACCCACAAGGAGTATCTATTAGCCGGGTTTCCGGGGACTCATCCACCGACGGATTGGTAGGCTTCGTCCACCTTACGGACACGCCGAGGAGTAGGAGTATCATCTCCGAACCTCGTTACATCGCTGCGTCTAAGGTTTGATATTCTTCTTTTCGTTTCTAGTTTATTTTTCCGCTGCGCTAACGAATTGTAGGAAGAAACGCGATCGATTTGGGGCGGCTATTCACACCCCCCTCTCTAGCCGAGTACAAAGGATCCCAACAGAGTCAACTGACCCCGAGGACCATCTACTGAAATTCGATAACATAGCCAAGCTCCACCAATACACCGATGGAGTCAAGTGCCGAGTGTTCCTCACCATACTCTCTAGATCGACGTAGAGGTGGTTCAAGCGCTTGCCTATCAGATCGATCTGCAGCTTAAAAGATTTCCGAGCGGCTTCTCTACAATACTTTGTTAGCGGTCGTCACCACTAAAAGACGAACGTGAACTTGTTCGCAATCAAATAAGGGCCTATCTAAAATACCGAAAATGGACAAATCACCATAAGGGAATTTTTCGAAATTTTCTGGAATCTTTAAGAATTTTTCCAAAATTTTTCGGAAATCGTATGATTTCGGTTACGGGGATAAAAATTGGGCCCCGGGAAAAGCCTGTTTAAGGTACCCCATTTAAGCAAGGAAAAGTTGTTTTTCTTTTCCTTTTTTTATTTCTTTTTCTTCTCCCCAGCTGAACGTCATCCCCCCCCCTCCTTCGCGCCATCTCCTCCCTTGCTCAAACTGCTCCGCGACGGTTTCTTCCCCCCGGTACAAAAGCAATGGCCAAGGGAAGCCAAAGCCTCTTCTTCTTCTTCTCCCCGAACCTGATCGTCTCCCAACCCTTGCCGTTTGTCCCCCTCTCTTTTCCTTCCCTCCCGAGTCGCACACCCGACGCATGCAGATACCTCGCGCCACCCTTGCTTCGCCACTTCGCCGAGCGACGACGCCGATCGCCACCACAGCCGACGCCACTGATCGCCGGGTGTCGCTCCTCCTCAGTCCTAGCGCCGACCAATTTCTCTTCTGCCCTAGCATAGGTGACCAAGCCTTATTCCTCAATTCTTCTTGTTGTTGACGCCGTTGGAGCCCTAGCCTTCCGACTTCTCTCTCGGGCACGAAGTCATTTCCCTTCTCCTCTTGCTTCGACGTGAGGACTCCCGGCCAGCCAACCTCTCCTATTTTTGTTAACAGTCACGGAGCTTCTTCCCTCACACTCCTTACGGCTGAATCCGAGGTAGTCCTCAACCCTAACCACTGATTTGGGTGAGTAAGTGTGGGATGGTTGGTTTTGGGTATTTGGTTTGATAGGGAAATTGCTGATTAGGGTTTTTGGTTTCCAGCAGCAAATTCTTTGTAATTTTGGCCACTAGATTTTGGCGATGAGTTTCTACGGCTGTAAATTGAGGTAAGGAGTAGGGTAATGAAATGAATATTATATATGTGGATGAATTAGGATCATGTGTAGGTTTTAATGTAATCGAACAGTGGAATAGAACCCTAAGTTTCAGATTAGGGATAGTTAACTGGGATTAACTATTTAATTAGGGTTCCTAGAGAAAATAATTTGGTTTAGCTATTTTCTTATAATTAAACTTAGCTAAACTGTATGATTAATTATAGGATTTTGACGTGAGACGAGTATCTCGATGGTGGATTTAGACCGGATTGGACCTTTCTATTGGAGGCGGGTACTTTGACTTATCTTTTTAGATATGTCATTTGATATGCATAGTAGTTTTTAACAAGTAGTAATAATTATATTTCTTATCTGTATCGATTTGTCACTACCGGATACCTGTTACATGATTATTTTTTGCTTACTTTTTATGCATTCCATGTTAGTACCCACTTGATTTTTATATGTTTATAGAGGTAGTGACATAACCATGCCTTATTATGTTCATGACCTAGGTTTTTATACCTTATTTGATCTGTGTACCTAGACTATTGATTGAATTTATTTATCGTATGATACATATTATGTAGAGATGGATAGGATCAGGATATTTCCATGCTTAGTGTCATGCACCATCTCGCATGATTGCATGCTGTGCGATAGTCGGCTCCATTATTGTTGAGCACATCATCAGTTACATAGATCTACACATACCACCACTTATGGGTTAGTGGTATGCCAGGCAGGGTGTGTGGCAGTTCTGCTGTTATGCTCCGCTGGTCCGATGACTCAGCCACATAGAAAATCTTGGTAAATGTCTTCCCCCAAGGGCTTATAAATAATGATTATTTTCGCTCGCTTATCAGGAAACCTCCAAAAGACTTTGATCATTTGCTCAGACAAACCACGAATTGCATCAATGTTGAAGAGACTAGTTAGCTCGAAAAAAGAAGTGATTCCGAGCCAGTGACTATCCGGAGCGCCGAGCGTCCCACACCCATCAACCGCCAAAAGGGCCTCGAGTAGGCACAATGCATCAACATCAGGAGCCCCGAGCCCATGTGGTCCAATCTGTGGAGATCAAGCGAGCAAAACTCGCTGGGCCCTGACAGTGGACCCCGCTCTTCTGCTCTTATCATCGCTCGGCAACTCATAATATGGAGTATTGTTACCCCATCTCAACCCAAAGCCGTGCGGACCCACTCTCCCAAGCATTCCGCCGTCTATCACCCTCTCCTGAACGCCGCCATTACCATCAACCAGAAAGATAATATGATGAAAACCTTGCGACTATCGAGCAACACCGAATATAGCTCCAACAAAGAGATAATTAATCAGAAGTATACTTGGATATTTGCCAAACGACCACGCTCGTCAGCCCTTAGAGTAGTACGTCTTAGTCACGGACGCTTACTGACAACTTGGCTAATTAATTACAGTACAATCAACATGCTATTGACAGATGTATGATAAGAGACGCACCGACAAATTAAATACTACAAAAAATAACCGTGTAGGGAAGCTACCTTTGTGTGAAAATTTTGAAGCAAGTATAATTATGATAAACTTTAAAACTAATCAAGTAACTTAATGACATGACCATGTTAAACTTTTTATACCAAAGTAAACATGAACCTAAAAAAAAAAATTGGGTGTGATATAAAGTCCGTACCAAATTAATAAGAATATCAGTGTTTCATAAAATATGACTTATCTCATAAATAAATGTTAGAAAACACGTGTATCTTATTTAATTTTCTTTCTGATAGAGGAGCATGATCCTAAATTTTGTAAAATTTAACTGATACATATCTGCAGCATCAGTATATTACTAAGTTATATAATTATCTTTTACTTGTTGTGAATAATTATATTTTATAATAATTAATTGATATCCGATCAATTAAAATATTTATATATTTTGAGCAGATATTCTTTGTTAATTATTTCTATAGTATTTTTTGAGCCGATACTCTTTGTTATTTATTTCTATACTATTTTGAGCAGACACTCTTTATTAAATATTTCTATATTAATTAGATGATTTTCCTAGATACAATTAAATTGTTTTCAGGTTCAAGAACGACTGACGATGGAAATCGTTATGATTGTAGAAAAATCGGAAGATTTAGAATAATATTGTTTTGCTCTTTTCTTCATAAAAATAAGATATATTTACAAATACGAGAAAAGATCGGGTTGATTTCCCAATCATATTAGTAAATAATTAATTAAATATTCTAAACCTAATTAGTTGTGTAATGAAATTTGTTGTTATCTGGTAATATTTACAAACCCAATATAGGAAATTAAATCATGATTGATATACATTATAAAATAATTCCTCTAATAAAATTAAACTCTAATCAAAATTTTCTACATTTATAAAAATTATTTCCTAATATAATGAATACACGGGGTAATTCGAGTCGAGCGCTATTAAGGAAAAAATAATGAATTATTTGATTTGCATTGATTCGTTAACAAAAACAACATCCAGTTAATTCGTTTCTGATTCTCGTCTTGTCCCTATAAATATAACACAACTAATCTCTTCTCCTCTTCCACAACAAGAAACAGAGCAATGGCGACAGGCGGTTACAATTCTCTGCCGTCCTTCTCCAAGGTGCCTAAGGGCAGGCGAACAGAGCGTCGCCGCCAATCGACTCTGTCGTTTTCATGGCACACCGAAAAAGAGAAGGAGTGTGCCCTCACGCTCGTGGACTTATCAAAGATGACTCCGGCAGAGGAAGAAAGGTCCCCGCTTTCTCAGCCGGAGGTGGAGAAACGGAGCCAGTCACTTCCGTCGCCATACCCGTCTCCACCAAAACAGCGGCAAGAGTTGTCTCCAATTTCACTGTCGTCGCTGTCGCAGCAGGACAAGCCACTTCCGCCGCAGCCGCCTATCCGACAGCCGTCTCCGTCTGTATCTCCGGCTCCGACACAGCGCAACCAGGCGAGGTATGTATGTTCCCAGTGCGGTAAGGTGTTCTCTTCCTACCAGGCCTTGGGGGGCCACAAAGCCAGCCATATTCGGAAGTTCCCTGCCGAATACAGAGCCGCCGCATCAGCGGCCGTCGTCACCGGAGCAGCGGACCAAAACAAGCCTCACGCTTGCTCTTTGTGCTCCAAGTCGTTCGCGACGGGGCCAGCGCTAGGCGGGCACATGAGGGCTCACTACGAGAGGAAGAGACGGCAAGCCGCAGCCGAGAACAGGCCGATGGCTGGGCCATCGTCCTCGCTGACTGAGTGCTCGACGGCGATGGGCTTGTTAATTGACCTCAACCAGGAGGCGATGCCGGAAGCGGAATTGGCTAAGGAAGAGGAAACAGTGATCTCTCATCCGGCGGCGGCGGCCACCTCACCCCCTCCTCGCTTCTTTACTTTCTTTTAATTTCTTTTAATTTAAGACATTAATTAATCTGGTTAGTTTGATTAATTAATGTCTCATTTAAGGAAATCTAGACCTGATCAACAAATAACTGTCAAGTTACAAGGGAACAAAACTAATGGCGATCGATATTGTTTATGTTGAAGCGGGAGCGGATCTTGTAGATTATCTATTTAGCATCTCGGAAGCATTGACAATCTATATGACTATATCAAAGTGTTGGAGAATTACACTACTTGTATAAATGCATACACTAATTTGCACTTGAACTATATGACGAAGAGACGATTACACATGATATTACTTTTCTTCTTTAATAATTGAATTATTTTTTTGTTAATATTTTTCTACTAACCACCACTTCTTCGTTTATAAATATTATTATTTTTTAAAATACAATAATTCAGTAAATATTCTTTTTTAAAAAATTAAATATATATATATATATATATACCGATTAGTTTAAGGAGTTCAAATTAGTCAAATAGACCGATGGTTCAAATTTTCAACGGACAAGAGTCACTTATATTTCCAGACGACTCCATGAGTTGCATATGCATATATGTATCTCTAATGCCACAGCTGCTAGCATACGGTTTAAGTAATGTTAAATAATCGTGAACATTATAAAATCACAAACACCGGATGCGATCAAGAGTTTACAGTGGAAAATTTTAATTAATTTGGAGCAAATTAAAACCCCCGCTGCCACTGCTACAATAATCTCACGGCCAAATTACACCGGTTAAAATAATGATTATTTTGTAGACCGATTGAAGAAGATGAGAAATTGACAAACAAAGAGAAATTTTCTCTAGGTTTTTTAGAAGAAAGAAATTTTATTCGATAATAAAAGAAAACCCTTAAACAACTAAACAAACATACGGAGCCTTTGAAAACATTCTAAACGATATTTTTCATATCCAGAAACTTATAAATCGCACATGAAGCTATTATTAAGATAAATTAGTGCAATTTCACTAAAAAAAACTTCAGAAAAATTATACCAACAAACAAAATATCATTGTTGGTCCTTTGACGATCGACAAAAGGAGATGAATTATATTGCACAATATAAAATAAAATAAAATAAAAATACTTTTCTCAAACAATCGGGATTTAACACAATTACACACTTTAAACAATAAAGAAAGAAATGAAATAAGTACGAGACAAAAGAGTTTTTATTTGGATGGCAATCAGAGGATTGTTACTCGAAGAAAAGTCGGCTCAATAGACAAATCTCCTTCTTCTCGAACAAAACGTCGAAGGTGGAAAAGTCTCGTACAAGGAAATTAAACTCGTAAACTAAAACAGAAATAAAATTGGAGTATAGAGTGTGTTGTTTTGAGTGTTGAGATCATTATAACCTTGCTCTGGGCATCTGAAAGGGTTTCGGGTGCCTTGGCAGGGATAAGACTTTATCCACGGTGCAACGGATCGCAACAACTCGATCTGGATAAATTTCTATGGTCCGGGCGCCTGGAATAGCTCCGGGCGCCCTGCTCGCAACCTTGGCTAGGCGCCCCGGTTGGACTAAACTAGTCCGAGCGCCCGGAGTAGCTCTGGGCTCTCGGATGTCAGTCAACTTTATGTTGACTTTCTGTCCGGGTCTTTCGCTCCGGCTCCGCTCACTTGGATGATTTCGGCCATCCGGAATAGGGCTCACCCGAATCCATTGTTCGGCCTTCACGAGCAATCTTCCACTCCGACTTCTCGTCCCTCGGAAACGTCGATGCCTCCTTGTTGTTCACCAACGTACTCTTCTGCAGCGCCTCGTCCCTCAGACGCACCGAGTCCGTCAACTCTCTCCTGTGCCGTTATTCTTGCTAGTTGCATTTTTCGCTCGACTTTCTATTCTCCTATGTTCCTTCACACTTACACAAGGCATCAAAAGACAACAGAACCTAACTTTGACTTGGTTGATTACATCAAAACTATCACGGGATATTTACAATTTCTCCCTTTTTGATGTGAGCAATCCAAGTTAAGTTAGGGTAAACCAAAATCAAATAACAATAAGGTAATTAGTATAAACTTTACAATTAAAAAAATGGTCAAAAAATCAAGATGTACCCTCCCCTAAACTTGACCTCTAGTTCTCTCCCTTTGATCACATTAAAAATAGAGTATTACTTGAAATAAATTCAAAATAGAGTCTAAAGGATAACAATACATTGATTATCATCCAAAAAATTTCATAAACTTTAAACTTAAAAAATCTGAATTTTTACAATTTATAAACCATTTTAAAAAAAGTTATTTGAAAAAATATTTTTATCCGTGGGATAATTCTAAAAATTTATATAACGGTTAAATATACATATCTAAATAAATTTTAAAATATTATTTTTTTAAAAAATAATATAAAAATATTTTTTTTATATTAATAAATTTAAAAATATTATTTTTTAAAAATAATATAAAAATATTATTATTTTTAAATAATATAAAAACATACGACCACTTCTTCGTTTATAAATATTATTATTTTAAAAAAAATACAATAATTCAGTAATTATTATATTTAAATATATATATATACACACACGATAATAATCATTCTCTTATTTTTTTTCATTTCATTTCCTCATATTTCTTTATTTATATTCTTTTTTTTTCTAATGTGTAGTGATCTTGTTCGGGTGTGCTGTTGCAGGTGTTGACGGAGGGGTGACCAAGATACCTTTCTCATATGCGCTTCTGAAAACGGACTCCCACGTGATGTTGACGACCGACGATGACTGAGCCGGCAGTACCTGAGCTCTACACACACTCAAACAAGCACACAGGCGTTAGAGGCCAAAAATCAGGAAAAAAGTCCCTGCAGCAGGCCCTCCGACACTCAAGTCAGGTACTTTTTCTCCTGAAGAACAGTGTACGAAAGAGAAAGAAAGTAGAAGACAAGTGCGAATGTGCGAAAGAGCGTACCTGCGCAAGGGAGAGGACCTCCCTTTTTATATGTCAGTGCATACCTCTGGAGGCTGATCGATGTTAGAGAATGTCAGGTGTCAGGTCCTGTCGAGTGATGGAGGACACGTGGCATCCTCTGGTAGGCTGAAGGAAGCCTCCATTCGTAGATGACCGCAAATAATCGAAATATTCTCTGACATACAATAGTTATTCTCTAACACTATTCTTTGACCTTCTTGTCATGTAGCGCTTTCTGTCCTGACCGGGTATGAATAGGGCAGCTCGGGATAAATCAATTGGGTATACCACCTGGCTTTAACCTTGAGGACCGGGAGCTGTGGAGAGATCGTTCAAGAGCTGATCGTGAGTTAGCTGACCAGGAGTTTAGCTTACTGAGAGCAGGTACAACCAGGCTGTGACAGCCCGACCAGTCAGATCCAGGTCAGGTATCACCCCGACTGCCTACCAAAGTATCTCAGATATAGAGTTTCAGTCTGTGAGAATCTGACCGGGAATCATGTTGCTGACGTCGTTACACGGTCCTACCTCCTCTTTCCCTATCTGTTGACTACCCCTCTTCTTGATTTTCGACTGCCACGTCCCCGTGATTTTCTGACTGCCACATCCCCCTGACTTTTGATTGCCACGCTCCCTTGACTTTTAATTGTCACATCCCCTTCGCTTCTGACTGCCACATCCCCTTGACTTCTAACTGCCCAACTTATCAGATCCCACTATTACGCACCGTATCACAAGCCTCCCTCCAAGTCTAGTCAAAGGAGGCTCAGGTCTGACTGACTAGACTCAGGCTCTGATTTACTTGTTCCATCATAACGTCCTCAAATGCTGCTCCTTTCACCATAGTGTCCTATGTACTTCATTAAAAAATACAATTTTGGTCGGGCCTCAGTCTTTGTTTCTTTTTCCTTTTTCCTGGTACTTCTTTGTTTGCTGATAACCCGCTCGAGAATAAGAGTGTAAAAGGCTGACCTGTGAATTATTGAGTGCGGTAGTGTGCTTGTTTATAGCTCGTCCTGAGATGTGAGGACGAGAGTTTGAAATTCTGCCCGAGAGAGCATTGGTCGTGAAAGCAGGCTCACTTGTAACTCACACTGGGGCGAGAGTCTGGAGGCTGAGAGCATGCTCACTTATAACTTGCGCTAGAGCGAGAGTCTGAAGCGTGAGAGCATGCTCACTAATAACTCGCACTGGGGCGAGAGTCTGGAAATGTGAAAGCATGCTCACTTATAACTCGCACTGAGACGAGAGTTTGGAAGCGTGAGAGCATGCTCACTTATAATTCGCGCTGGGGCGAGAGTCTGGAATCATGACCAAGAGGTCGTTGGTCTTGAAAGCTGGCTCACTTATAACTCACGCTGGGACGAGAGTCTGGAAACGTGAGAGCATGCTCACTTATAACTCGCACTAAGGCGAGAGTTTGGAAGTGTGAGAGCATGCTCACTTATAAATCACGTTGAGGTGAAAGTCAAGAATCCTGATCGAGAGGTCGTTGGTCTTGAGAGCAGACTCACTTATAACTCGCGCTGGGATGAGAGTCTGAAGCGTGAGGGCATGCTTACTTATAACTCACGCTAGGGCGAGAGTCCGGAATCCCGACCAAGAGGTCGTGTAGGGGATCGGTGGTCGGCTTGAAAAGGGGTTGGATAGACAGCGCTTCCAAATACTCGCTTCTTCCTATACTTGTTAGTGTGCGTAGCGGAATATACAAAACAAACAAGCTAAAGGAAATACAAAGACTAAGAAAGAAAAACAAACCAAACAGCTAACACGATCGTTTACGTGGTTCAGAGATAACTTGCTCCTACTCCACGGTGTGTCCGTAAGGTGGACGATCCCTCAATCCGTCGGTGAATTAGTCCCCGGCAAACTCCGGCTAGCTCAACCTCCTTGTGGGTGGAGAAACCTCACCACAACTCTCACCAAGGACTCCTTTGATGCTATGGCACAAGTAAATTACTAATAAGGGTTAACCACCTCTATTTCGTCAACTATAACCAAGCTCCCAAGCTTTGGTTATATAGGGCCGCGGGTTGAAAACTCCGCCTACCAGTCGACTGCCAAAACATGCAGTCGACTGGCCTTTATGGAAATTCGACCGTTACATCCCAACGGCTCGATACTGTTGGAACCCCAAGGTTGTTTTGGTGTGATCAACAAGTTAAGTTTGGTCCTGTGTGTATTTAACCTTGTGTCTAAGTATGCAGGAGCTTAGGAGCACAGGTACTCGAGCGGAAGACGCAGCTAGTGAGAAGGACGGCACGCTGTGCGTCCGAGGGTCGAGGCGCTGCGGAAGAGTACACCGACGGACGAGAAGGAAGCGCGCGGTGGTTCCGAGGGACGAAAGGCGGAGCGGAAGATTGCTCGGGGAGCAAGAGACGCAGCTAGCGAGAAGGTCGACGACCGAGGGACGAAGACTGCGGATGAGTACGCTGGCGGACGAGAAGGAAACATGCGGCAATTCCGAGGGACGAGAAGCCGGAGGGAAGCACGCTTGAGAAGACCGGAAGTTGGGTTCGGGTGAGCCCTATTCCGGATGGCAGAGATCACCCAAGCGAGCGGATCCGGAGGAGAAGACCCGGACCGAGGCGGGACTGAAACGGAGCAGAGGTCCCGGACGCAAAAGTCAACCAGAGTTGACTTTTTGCTCCGGGGCGCCCGGAGCAGCCCGAGGCGCCCGGAACATGAAGTTTGACCAGAACGCATCTTTCGCGTTCTGGACGTTGGGGGATAAAGTTTTATCCCCCCCAGGGCGCCCGGAACCCTTCCAGGCACCCCGACCAAGGCTATAAATATAGCCTTGGTCCAAAAGCTTCAAATCAACTCAGTAATTAGCATTCCAAACACTTGTGCGCTCATTGTTTTAGTTTAGCTTCTGTTTTTGTGCTTTCACCGGTGTAAGAGGCTTCTCCGCCCGAAGGAGTTATTAGTGCGATCACTTTCCTTGGATTAACAACCTCCCCGGTTGTAACCAAGTCAAACACGGTGCCTCGTTTCTTTCTTGTATTTCTTCTTAGCTAATTTTATACAAGTGTTAGTTTAAGAGTTCGAGAAGGGTTGCTTTTGTTTTTACAGGGCTATTCAACCCCCCTTCTAGCCGGCCCAACGGTCCTACAAGTGGTATCAGAGTCGAGGCGCTTCAGGAGGACTAACCGCCGAACGAAGCAACGCAATGGCCGGACCAAGCATCCACCCGCCGAAATATGAAGGGGACTTCGCTACCTGGAAAAAACTGATGCAGGTATTTCTTACAACAGATATTGAATTATTTTTAATAATGAAATTTGGCTTTGAAGCTCCAGAGGACAAGGAAATAGATAAATGGACAAAAAAGGAGCAGGCCGACTTCGTGGTGAACGGCAAAGCAGAGTACCATCTGCTAAGCGTTCTTCCGCCTCAAGAAGTCAACAGGATCGGTAAATACAACTCCACAAAGGAACTTTGGGAGAAGTTCCTTGAGCTGCACGAAGGGACGTCCGAAGCCAAGCTCGCTAGACGAGATCTGCTTCACAATCAGCTCACCAGCCTGCGACTTGGGGAAGACGAGACAGTCGCACATCTGCACTCCAGAATAAAAGAAATCATCACCGGACTCACGAATCTCGGAGAAATGGTAAGTAACCGAGATTCGCTCAGGTACGCATTAAATTCATTTCCGAGAAATTCAAAATGGGCATCACTAGTAGATGCTTTTTACATTTCTAAGGACTTAGAAAAAATTTCATTAGAAGAATTTTTTTCAACATTTGAAGTCCATGAGTCAAGATGTGCAGGAATGAAGGAGCCCAAGAATAATGTCGCCCTCAAAGCTTCGAGAGACGAACCTGAGTCAGAATCCTCTCTCGACGATGAGGAAATGGTAATGATGGTAAGAAGATTCAAGAAACTTTGTAAATCTAGATCTACTAACCATCTGCAGGGGAAAAAGAAAAGGACAATCCGCTGCTACCACTGCGATGAAGAAGGGCATGTCAAGGACAACTGCCCCAAGCTGAAGAACAAAGACAAGGATAAGGGTAAGAAGCCTATCCAGAAACGAAAGGCCCTGAAGGCGACGTGGGACGATACGTCGTCCGAATCGGAAGTCGAAGCATTCTCCGGACTCGCACTAATGGCGAGTCATCAAGACGACGACTACAATTCAAGCTCTTCCGAAATGAGCATCGAGAGCATCGATGAAGGGGGAGACACGTCGGAAGAAAGCAGCAGCTCAGGGGGAGAAACGGACAACGAGATCAACAAGGTAAGTCAGGTACGATCTCTTCCTCTCGATAAAATGTTTAAGTTCGTTAAACTTTTAACAAAAGACTGCTGCAAATTAGAAAGTGAAAATAAAAATTTAAAAGTAATTCTAGCTAAGTCTTGTCCTTTAGAAGAATTAGATAAATTAAAATTGAAAAATGAAAAATTGGAATTAGAAAATCAAAATTTGAAAATTCAAATAGATAACTTAAACTATGCATGTTCATCGAAAACTAATTTTAGAAGATTTAATAATTTAAATTGGTACTTTAAATATCACCCGGGACAAATTAGGAACATTTCAAGAAAAAATGTCCCTAAAAACTTTTTAGTTAATCCAGTAGGTTGGAACCTATATTGGGTTCCTAAATCATGCTTAAATTGATTTTAAAATTAAAATTAGCGCTTTAAGTGAGAAAATTAAACAAAGAATTTCTTTATGAGGCTTTATCTAAGGAAGTGGTTGTTGCTCCAATAACCAAGAAGGCCTAGTGCCTCGCCACGACCTGGAAGCCAAAATATTGAAATAAATGTTTAATTAACTTATTAATGAAGCATTAATACAAGAATTAATTAGTGCTTGAAAAAGGTTATTCAAAACATTTTATTTCAGATTAGAAATTGACTTACTTAGAAATTTTTTTTACTAAGTCATTTAAAAAAAAATACTTAAAAATGTAAGTTAGGATTTTTTTTCAAAATTTTTTTTGAAACTAGAAATCTCAGCTTAAATTACTTAGAAAAATTTTCTAAATTTCTTAAAAACTTAGAAATTTTTTTAGAAATACTTTTTCTAAGTCTTTAACCCTTAGATTATTTTTCTTGGAACCCCGTTTTTTTTTTATGATCAAAGGGGGAGAAGGGAAAGTATAAGTCTAGGGGGAGGTAGATAGATTTAATTTGATTTTATCTTTTCTATCTTTTTGCACTTAAATTGAAAATTAAGTTAATTTACTTAATGTTATTTTATGTCTATTTTACCCTAGCTTAACTTGGGTTGATCACACCAAAAAGGGGGAGATTGTTGGAACCCCAAGGTTATTTTGGTGTGATCAACAAGTTAAGTTAGGTCCTGTGTGTATTTAACCTTGTGTCTAAGTATGTAGGAGCTTAGGAGCACAGGTACTCGAGTGGAAGACGCATCTAGTGAGAAGGACGGCACGCTGTGCGTCCGAGGGTCGAGGCGCTGCGGAAGAGTACACCGGCGGACGAGAAGGAAGCGCGCGGTGGTTCCGAGGGACGAAAGCCGGAGCGGAAGATTGCTCGGGGAGCAAGAGACGCAGCTAGCGAGAAGGTCGACGACCGAGGGACGAAGACTGCGGATGAGTACGGGAGAAGACCGAAAGTTGGGTTCGGGTGAGCCCTATTCCGGATGACAGAGATCACCCAAGCGAGCGGATCCGGAGGAGAAGACCCAGACCGAGGCGGGACTGAAACGGAACAGAGGTCCCGGACGCAAAAGTCAACCAGAGTTGACTTTTTGCTCCGGGGCGCCCGGAACGTGAAGTTTGACCAGAATGCATCTTTCGCGTTCTGGACGTTGGGGGATAAAGTTTTATCCCTCCCAGGGCGCCCGGAACCCTTCCAGGCGCCCCGACCAAGGCTATAAATATAGCCTTGGTCCAAAAGCTTCAAATCAACTCAGTAATTAGCATTCCAAACACTTGTGCGCTCATTGTTCTAGTTTAGCTTCTATTTTTGTGCTTTCACCGGTGTAAGAGGCTTCTCCGCCCGAAGGAGTTATTAGTGCGATCACTTTCCTTGGATTAACAACCTCCCCGGTTGTAACCAAGTCAAACACGGTGCCTCGTTTCTTTCTTGTATTTCTGCTTAGCTAATTTTATACAAGTGTTAGTTTAAGAGTTCGAGAAGGGTTGCTTTTGTTTTTACAGGGCTATTCAACCCCCCTTCTAGCCGGCCCAACGGTCCTACAGATACCAGTCGACTGCTAAAACTTGTAGTCGACTGGTGCAGTCGACTGCTAAAATATGCAGTCGTCTGATCCACACTGACCGAACGAACAGAACCATTCTGTTCGCACCCAGTCGACTGCGCGGTCGACTGCACTAGTCGACTGCTAAAACATGCAGTCGACTGCTACAGTAGCGCTACAGTAACACTACAGTAAACCCTAAAACTAGGATTTTACTCCGAGTACAATCTCTCGTGCACTCGTACCCTCACCCTTATGACTCACTTGATGCTTCTTTGCAGCCTTGACCTCTTGCCTTCAAGCCTACTTTCTTTGGCTCTCGTCCCTCGGATGCATTCAAGCCCGCGGCTCGTCCCAATGCCATCCTTCGCGTATGCCTCGAAGTCGCTTTCCTTGGCCCTTGTTCTCGCTGCCTTGTCCACGGTCCCTCGGATGCTTCATCCTTCACCGGACCCGAAGCATCAACTTGAGTCACATGTGTATCCTGCAAACCTGCACAGCTCAAATACACATATCAAATACAAGGGTGAACCTAACTTAAACTCTTTGCCCAAACACCAAAACACATGGTCGCACGGACCATTGGGATTGCTCAAACAATCTCCCCCTTTTTTATGTTTGGCAATACATTTAAGTTAGGGAAAATAATAGCAAATAAATATGCTAAAACAAATGGACTTACGTTGCCAAAACTACATACTTGGACTTATATCGCCGAATGGACTTACGATGCCAAGGCTACACACTTGGACTTACACTGCCGAATAGACTTACGTTGCTAAGGCTACACACTTGGACTTACACTGCCAAATGGACTTACGTTGCCAAGGCTACACACTTGGACTTACATTGCCAAATAAAAAACAATGCAACATGCATTTGAACCTATCACAAGGCTCCCCCTACACTTAAGCTCCCCATTGAGTTAGAAATTTTACCACAGGGCTATTTAAGAACCTATCACAAGGCTCTCCCTACACCTATGCTCCCGAGCTAGGAATTTTACCATTGCAAACGTATTTTCAGGTTTTCCCAAATAAACCTTACTTCTCCCCTTTTGCCTAACATCCAAAAAGTTCTCCAATAATATCCCAATTGTTGAAAACTTGTCATCCAATTGACCCTAAACTCATATATTTATCCCCCATGGATCTCATACATCTATATGAGTTGACCCGGTCAAAATCCAGTGCTGAAAACACTTTCAGACTGGTATCAGTCGACTGGTCGCTACTAGCTGAGCGAACAGAATGCTTCTGTTCGCTGTCAGTCGACTGTAACTTTTAGCAGTCGACTGCTAAAACTAGCAGTCGACTGACACCCTTTTTCAGTCTTTTTCAGCATTTCTGACTTAATTTCATAAATGCACCAATAATTTCACATACCTCCAAAAATCCTCAAATTTTGTGGAGAGGTATGTTTTACCCATGTCTACTTGGGAAAAATACATTCAAAATATATCTATAAAAAATCCCAAGATTGACACAAAATCCAAAACTAGCTTAAATGGTTCAATATAACCTTGACCAAAAGTCCTAGTTTTGGCTTCCTCTTGATGTATTTGCCCATACTAATCCATAATGCATCCCTAGCATTGGTTTATATGGCATTTATGCATCAAAAACCAATTATCATGTTATATGACTCCAATGTCATATTTCTAAGCATGAAACATAAATCAATTGTGTCAAATCCCTAGGTTTGAGACTCAAGTTTGTCTCCAAACCACTTGGCACATTTCATGGCTTCTTTAGGCTCCCAAGTAAAATCCACCTGAGATCCATTGGCTATGGGTCCCAATTTGACTCTTAGAGCTCCCTCTAGAGCTCTTAACCTTAGTCACCTCCCTATGTGACTCATCCACAATAACTAGGCCACATCGGTGCAACTCCGGTGACACTTGGCCTACAAACCTAACCTTTTTAACCTTGGACACCTTATCCTTGGTTAATTTCTCCTTACCCTTAAATGACTTTCCCTTTCCATTTATTGGCTTCTCCTTGCTATAGTCATATGCAACCCTAGCATAAGACTTTCCCTTAGCCTTGGAGAACTCTCCCTTACCATGATCATTTGCCACCCTAGCATATGATCTCTCCTTGGCCTTGGAGGGACTAGATCGGTATCCCAAGCCCGATCTATCATTGTTGGGTCTTTGGCTACCCAACATCATACTTAATTCCTTAGATCCAACATTGAATCTCTTAAGGAATTGTTCTAACTTATCAAGCTTTCCCCTTAAGGCTTGATTCTCCTTGTCTAGGTTCCTAACCCTAGAGTTAATTTGTCCAAATTGGACATTCCTAGACCTACCCTTTCTAGGCATATGTTTCTCCTTCTTGGGATTAATGCCTTGGGTCTCCTTAGGTCCACCATTTCTAAATTTATCATGAATTGTTCTCCTAGGGTTATGATCTACAATTACCCTACTCCTATCATGATATTTAAATCCAAAATTATGCATGGGCATATAATGATTAACATTATTTTTTCTAGCATGCATGGAGAAATTTAAATTTGACTTCAAATTTAAACTAGGGTTTACCTTAACCTTTATCTTTGGAGCTTCCCCTTGACATGAGCCTCCATTCTTCCTCCACTTCTTCTCCCACTTCTTCAAATGCGCCAACTTCTTGATCTCTTTCTTCTTTGGGCATTTGGTGTGGAAATGACCCATTTTTCCACATGTAAAGCATCTAATGTGCTTCTCCTCCTTCTTCTTCCTACAACTCAAATTAGACTCAAAATGAATTGAATTGAGTTTAGGAGATATCTCTTTCTTACCCAATGGACATCTACTCTTGTAGTGCCCTTTTTCATTGCAACCGAAGCAAATTATGTTGTTCTTTGACTTCACTTCGGTGGAGGTGCTTGCTATGTTGACTTCCAAGACTTCTTCTTCTTCACTTGTCTTGGAATCTTCTTTATTTCTTGAGGATGTAGATGATACCTCATCTTCCAACTCCTCCTCGGATATTGAGCGTGACTCAACTTCCGTTTTCTCCACCTCCTCTTCTTGAGCTATTAAGCCCAACTCCTTGGGCTCCACATCCGATTGGTCCTTCTTCTCCTCTTGGACCACTTCATTACTTTCTTCGGATTTTTCTTCTTCTTCTTGTGTAGGCAAATATTCCTCCCATGGAAATTTCTTCACTTTGCTCCATAATTCATGAGCATTCTTGTATTCACCTACATCACTCAATACGTTATAAGACAAAATATCTACCAAAATTAATATTACCTTATCGTTTCCCTTTGACTGTGTTGTTTACTCTTCCATCCAATGTCGTGGTCGGAGTTTCTTCCCTTTCTTGTCCTTCAGGACTTCAAACGGCTCTTTGACCACCATCATGGTGTCCCAATCCGTGTTGAAGAAGACCTCCATCTTTATCATCCAATATGTGATGTCCCATAAGCCTCCGCCTTCAAACTTTGGTGGTTCTATCAAGCCGGTCATCTTGTGCTTCCTTGGCGATTAGTTCAACGGAGAGCGGCCTCGCTCTGATACCACTTGTAGGGGATCGGTGGCCGGCTTGAAGGGGGGTTGGATAGACGGCGCTCCCAAATACTCGCTTCTTCCTTACTTGTTAGTGTGCGCAGCGGAATATACAAAACAAACAAGCTAAAGGAAATACAAAGACTAAGAAAGAAAAACAAACCAAACCGCTAACACGATCGTTTACGTGGTTCAGAGATAACTTGCTCCTACTCCACGGCGTGTCCGTAAGGTGGACGATCCCTCAATCCGTCGGTGGATTAGTCCCCGGCAAACTCTGGCTAGCTCAACCTCCTTGTGGGTGGAGAAACCTCACCACAACTCTCACCAAGGACTCCTTTGATGCGAGGGCACAAGTAGACTACTAATAAGGGTTAACCACATTTATTTCGTCAACTATAACTAAGCTCCCAAGCTTTGGTTATATAGGGCCGCGGGTTGAAAACTCGGCCTACCAGTCGACTGCCAAAACATGTAGTCGACTGTCCTCTGTGAAAATTCGACCGTTACATCCCAACGACTCGATACCAGTCGACTGCTAAAACTTGCAGTCGACTGCTAAAACATGCAGTCGACTGCTACAGTAGCGCTACAGTAACGCTACAGTAAAATCCTATAACTAGGATTTTACTCCGAGTACAATCTCTCGTGCACTCGTACCCTCACCCTTATGACTCACTTGATGCTTCTTTGCAGCCTTGACCTCTTGCCTTCAATCCTACTTTCTTTGGCTCTCGTCCCTCAGATGCATTCAAGTCCGCGGCTCGTCCCAATGCCATCCTTCGCGTATGCCTCGAAGTCGCTTCCCTCGGCCCTTGTCCTCGCTGCCTTGTCCACAGTCTCTCGGATGCTTCATCCTTCATCGGACCCGAAGCATCAACCTGAGTCACATGTGTATCCTGCAAACCTGCACAGCTCAAATACACATATCAAATACAAGGGTGAACCTAACTTAAACTCTTTGCCCAAACACCAAAACACATGGTCGCACAGACCATTGGGATTGTTCCAACAGGTCGTTGGTTGTGAAAGCAGGCTCACTTATAACTCGCGTTGGGATGAGAGTCTGGAAACGTGAGAACATGCTCACTTATAACTCGTGCTGGGGCGAGCTAGAGTCTGGAAGCGTGAGAACATGCTCACTTATAACTCGCACTGAAATGAGAGTCTGGAAGAGCTAAGCCCCTAGAGTTAGGATAAGGTGACTGACTAAATGTATATGTACTGACTAAGTTTCTAATGTTTTTGAGCTGGCTAAGGAGAGTACGATCAAAGGAGCACATTAAAATCAAAATAACATGTCGATTAAGATGGAACAATCTTAATTTTGACGGACCTTCTTCTTCATCTATGTGTTGCTGTATTTTTACATAATAGAAAAAAAATATTATATACAATAATAACATATTAAATAATATGTTTTTCAAAATGCCACAGTTGAAAAATATATAAAATATTTACGATCTCATTTAACAACGTCTAATTAATTTTTGTTGCTCAGGCATATTCTGATTTATAACTCTCATGTCTGGATTATATATTCGGAGATTCTTAAATTTTTTTGAGAACATACTCAATACATCCGGTGTGAATTCCTGATCAACAGCATTAAAAGCATTTTAAAAAAGTGAAGGATCCTCAACGTTAAGCAATAGCTAACATTACCGTGAATAAGTAATAAAGAAAGGGATTATTCTTTCTGGAACACAGACGCCATTTTTTTTTTGAATTGTAAGAAATTGATAGAGTGAGGAATCAGTGCATACTTTTGACACTATGAAGTAGTTAACTCCTTCCCGTCAGTGGATGCATCTGCCCTTTGATAAAAAAGAAAAAAAAAAATATTGCAAATACTACCGAGATTTCCAATAAAAGAATAAGTGAGGAGCAATAAATAAAAATCAATAAAAAATTATGTAAAGAGGAAGTTCAACCAGATATATTTATATTTAAGTAAAGAAAGCAAGATGAAATTTGGCGCAATCACATCTCAAATTCAAGATATACAAGTCACAAATGAAATCAAGCCTAAGAAACAATCTTGTATTGAAATATTACAAGATATTACAGCATAATATGAACCACCAAACTCGCCCAGGTTAATGAATAATATATTTGCAGGAGCTAGATCTATTTTAAAACAAGGGAAGCCCTTGATCGAACAAAGAATGAAACACATGTTTGAGGGCAGAAGAAGAAGGATAGAAACACCATGTGTGTTTGATCATATAAAACGGGTAAGCAAACACCATGCTCGAGAAGAGTTGTACTTTAAAATAGGAGGCAAAGAATATATATCCTACTTAGCAGTCTTAGTCATGAACACTTGGTGACATATTAAATTTCATTAGAAACTTTTCTATTTGAATTTCATGTCAATCGTCTGATTCTGATTAAATTTTCAACTTGTTAGGAGTTTTCTCTTTCGGACTTCTCCCAGAAGAAACATCAAAGAGAAGCAGAAAATATTTAAAGTCATTTGTGTGTTGTACCATATTGGTTTGCAAAATAACGAGTAGGATTGTACGATCTGGTCGGATGATACGATTATATGATTCAGAAGTACCAAAATGATCTAAGAATGTTCAGAATCATTTTTTATAGTGATGTCGGAGCAGGATCGGTGAAATCAATCGCAATCGTAGAATTGATACGATCCTACGTTACCATGAATCTATATATTAGGAGGTTAAAATTTTTGATTTGGATTGAATCACAAGACCCATATTATACAAAATTGAAGCTCCTTGATATATCTATTTTTGTAACTAGTAAAAAATATCATATAAAATATTTTCACAAATTCATACTTTATATTTGAGATTATTTTCATCTTTTACGAAGTTAATGCTTTAAGACTATTTAAAACATTTGCTCAGTTAATCCTCACAGTTATGATCATCAAAAATATATATATATTTTTTTTTGTTCCTTTCCTTAAAATTATGAATTATAGACACATATTTCTTGATATTCAATTGATTCAATCGGTCTTTAAAAGATTATTTTCAATAATCGTGTTTAAATCAATGGAATTAATAGTTTTTACTAATCTTTCAACTAGGTCATCTTATAATTGTTAAGTTGCAATGGTTGTAAATAAAGTTTCATATTCAAAATATATATATGAAAATGATCATGAACTTATAAGAAAAAGATATCTCCATTAGTATAAAGTTTTTTTGAATATAAATCAAAAATAAAATCACGAGAACTTAGATCTAAAGAAAATCTGAATTATGGAAAGAACTAAATTTTCAGATTTAATTTTTTTTTACTTAAAGTATACTATTGAAAAAATATCTTATTTTTTTTCCTAACACTAATCATCTTGTAGTCTTGTTTTTAGAGACCCTAAAAATCTGATCTTACCTTCGATCCCATTCCAAAGTTTGTGTGTGTGTGTGTGTGTGTGTGTGTTGGAGTAATGCAGGTATAATCCGGCCTTCGAGTTTTGCACGCGTATGGTATACCCGTATATTTTTTGTATGCGAATAATGAAAAGTAATTTAATCGATTAGTAGTGACACAGTGACCGATCCGCGCTCAAAATGAAGAAACGCTTTTTGTGGAATTTGTTTTGTTTTTTTCTTTATTTTAAAACTACCTTCATTTAGACCTCGAAGGGTTTGGCCGAGGAACTCCGCCTCGATGGCTACCGCCGCACCTCCACCGTCGAAGCGCCGTCGGCAGGACCAGCACGATAAGGCAATCAGCGAGAGCTCCGCAACGAAGGGGAACACGCCTCTGGTGGTCTTCGCACATGGCGCCGGAGCCCCGTCCACTTCCGAGTGGATGCTCAGGTGACACGCCGATTCCTCTTCCTATTTGCACCAATCGAGTCTGCTTCTTGGTTGACGAAAATCTGAAGGGTTACTGATGCTGCAGTTTTTATCGGTGAATATATCTATTTTCTTCTCTTTGTTTCTGTCCGAATCGTCATATGAAATTCTTAATCAAAGGGGGAAAAAAAAATTCCGCTTTCCTTCGGTTATAACAGACTTAAGCATTATTTTGAGTCGTTTTCAAGTGATCTTGTTGAGATCGAGTGATGCTTACACCTTTAGGAGTTCCTTTACTGACTTAAGATCCTACTGGTTCTCCTTTCAGATGGAAGAAAAAGATTGAGGAAGAATTGAATGCCATTGTTGTCACTTTTGACTATCCCTGTGAGTTTTCCCCCCCTGGAATGATTCATTAAATGTTTCTTTATGGAATTGACTGTGTTGGAATCAGGCAATCAGCTCTAAAGATATAAACTCCTTTGCTCATTGGACAAATAATACTTACTCTGGTTATCAGCAAATTGTTTGTAAAAGAAATCTCTATGTTTTTCTTTAAACTTGATGAGGAAGATATGCTCCTCAATATGGAAAAAGGTGGTCCTGCACATGGCTTACTTGGTTTGCAGATATATCTGGTGGAAAACGCAAGGCTCCTCCCAAAGCAGAAAAGTTAGTCGATCATCACTTGGATGTCGTAAAAGATGCAGTTAGCAAACATCCTGGGAATCCTCTTGTTTTGGTAGGAAAGTCCATGGGATCAAGGTAACGAACCTTCATCGGGACAATTAGCTAATTCTGTTTTTTTTTTTTTTAATGTTAATCTTTACTTTACACTTGTCTTTCTGTTAGAGTGAGCTGCATGGTGACTACAAAAGAAGATATCCCTGTCGCAGCAATTGTTTGCTTGGGCTATCCTCTAAAGGTGCCTATATTTTCCTTATAGCATCGATTAAATAAGTTCTGAAAGCTATGTGAGTCTATTCTTGATGAAAAAGCAACAAGAATTATTGTGTGACCGAGAAGATCTTGATCGATTGATTTTCTCCCTCTCTTGGTTCCTTTGAAGGTTTCAATTGGCTACTGTTTGAGTTTGGCTTCTTAGTTCTTAGGTCTCAAGTTGAATGTCTTGTATTGCAAAAACAACAAAGTAATTGAATCAGCATTTGAAAAGTAAGATCCATGATGAATATGTTCCTCTACTTGGTAGTCTTTTGATCTCTCAAAATTGTTTAGAGTTATAAGCTCAATTTTGATTGCACTAAACCCGTCATCCACTCTTTACTTTGATGATGTAATAATTGATGAAGTCTTCACTACTTAATCCTGCATTCATTTCAACCAGAAATGATCTTTTTTAACTCAAAAGGTTGCATACATCCATCAGTTTGATTGTGCTTCTTGATTGTGCTTCTCTTACACATCCCAACTAACTCTCCAGTTGAATGGAACATGTAGTCGAACAAGTTGGGCATTATGATGTATTCAGCTTATTATCATGTGTTTTAGGGAATCAATGGAGCAATCCGTGATGAGACTTTGTTGCAGCTAGAAACTCCAACTATGTTCGTGCAGGTCTGATTCATGGACAGTGTGTTGTTTTTTATTCAGAAGATACTAGCTCGGGCCTTATTCGTTTCTTCTGCTATGTTATCTACTGACCCAAAAATGGACATCAATCTAGGGAAGCAAGGATGGTTTATGCCCACTGGATAAGCTGGAAAACACTCGAAAGAAAATGAAGTGTCCCAGTGTGCTGCATGTAATTGATGGAGGTGATCATTCGTTCAAAATTGGAAAGAAGCAACAACAGTCAACTGGGGTGGGTCAAGACGAAGCTGAACAAGGAGCTCTGAAAGCAATGGCTGAATTTGTCAGCAAGTCTATCCCCGAAGAAGAGGGACGTGTATGAGACACTTTAAATCTAATTTAGTTATCATCTGGCCGTTTTCATTTTGGTGCAACATTTATGTAACTTATGAATGGTGGATATTTTGAAGTACTCTATGCATGACATATGCTACTGATAAACGTCTCAAATGCTTGGCTTGGTGGTGCGTCGTTCCTTAGGCAATGCAGATTTTTCTTATCAATAATGGTTGCTGACCCTGTCTTTTCTTCTCCAACAGATATGCAGATCCTCGAAGCTTATCAATGGTCACTCTCTCCATTTTCTGCATCGCGATCACTCTGACAGCATTCGTCAATCCCCCAGCGAAGAACAGAACACTACCGGATAAGCACAGCCAAATCCAAGCTTGCCCCTGCCCACAAGGAAACAGGATAAGTAAAAGTAGGTTTGTGACAGCTGATAAACAACTGATCACCATTAAATGGATTGAACCAAACACGCCATGATAGTTGAGAACTCCGGCGACCAAGAACAAGCTTCACACTAGCAGAGGAAGCTGAATGCACTTATTCAGGATCTGAACATGGCCATTTGCCGTCTGATCAATTGACTTATGTTGTGGACGGAACTAATGAGCCAGAAGATTGGCCCCACGATCAATGCCGCAACAACATGTTCTTGGAGCCTCTGGCCGTGTGCTTTCTCCATCTATGTCGTTTCACGCCAACGTTGATTTAAAACAGTTCCTCATCGGAAATATCACATAACTGGTGATGATGTGTGCGTTGAGGACTTGGATTTGGAGGAGTAAGATGTCGGCGAAGACCGACGTGGTGCTGGC
Source organism: Zingiber officinale (assembly GCF_018446385.1). Lineage (NCBI taxonomy): Eukaryota > Viridiplantae > Streptophyta > Magnoliopsida > Zingiberales > Zingiberaceae > Zingiber > Zingiber officinale. The sequence continues at coordinate 234,412 of NW_024589832.1, forward strand.
GATGTTGACCAAGCGAATGGAGAGCTCACACAACAGGAAGCAGCGGTTGTAACTGGCAAGGCGGGCCACGAGTTCGTCGATGTTAACTGCGAAGAGGAGGACGAGGGCGAGCAAGATGACGGAGAGGCCGAACTTAACGGTAACGGTGACGGTGTAATTTGGTTAAAGTCAACGAGAAATATATATGCGGTGCATTCCTTGCGGTTTGGTGCGGTGCAGGTGAGTTGGCATTCCGCGTCATCGTGAGAATAAGTTAGCGTCAAAGCCTTAAAAAAAATCGCGGCATCCTCTCTTCTCCTTCCATCCTCTACGCCAACCCTAGCAGAAGTGCTGCGATTTTTCTCCTCGCGTTCCCTCTTGTCACAATCAACCTGCTGCACCTCCCTCTATCGTGTATGAACGTCGCGACCTCCATCTCTGGTCGCCTCTCTCGTCGTAGTTCCTTGTCGCGGCTCAGCTCCTCTCCGCCAACTCCCTCTCAACCAACGAACTCTTTCTCCGATAAAAGCTCCTATACTTTCTGTCGAGTGGTGATATTTTTTAGGGTTCTTGCGGGTAAAAGCTCCCTCTTTCGGTTGTGATTTGATTTTTTGTATTAGGGCATTCATCGGCAGGGCCGGCCCTGAGGCATGTCACCGAGGGCGACGGCCCAGGGCCCCCCATTTTTAGGGGCCCTAAATTCGATATATATATATATATATATATATAAAATAAAAATTATAAAATTATATTTTATTAGCTTGTTTTAATAAAGGTTAAAAGACTAAATTATATATATAGTTAAAATCTTTTTAATAAACGTTGAATTTATGTTATTAAAATTTAAGAAAATACTTTTTAAAAAAATTGAAAGGAAAGAAGGAATGGCCGAATGGTAGCATGTTTCTTTTCCAAGACAAAGTTTCCTTTCCAAGGCAGCAATGTTGAACGTTTTTTTACTGACCCATCACCCATTGAAGCAGCACCTTTTCATCCATGCTTTGAACCTTTGAAGCAGCACACCTAACACCTTCGAAGTTCGATCCTTGCTTTGAACGTTTGAAGCAGCAACTTTGATCCTTGCTTGAACCTTTGAAGCAACAATAAAGGTGCTGTGAAAAAAAACGAAGGAAGCTCCAGTTCGGGTACTGTCTCTCGTTTTCTCCTCTCTTTTTTTTCTTTTATCCTTTTCGCACTATTGTTTTGCAAAATCTTTCTTTTTGTTTTCTTGATCGATCATAGTCATATGATTTTATCCTCGTAACTGCAGGTCCACACGCTGCAGTTTGTAGCCTGTAGGAGTCGGAGATCTTCTTGATCAAGAAAGTTGTCGATTTTGATTTTTGAAGTTGGAGTCACCGAGCACAATTTCATCTGGGAAAAATCAGTTTGGATTTGCGCTTGAAAAGTAAAAATCATCAGCTTTTGAATCTGATCAGTGATCGTGTCAACAGTATTTGCAATCAAATTCCAGTCTCATCGACTCATCGTAGCAGGTAAAAATTACTTTGCAATCTGGTGCAAGTAGTTTATGATTGCATATGGTTTTAGTTCTAGTATCTTGATTCTGAATGCCATATCTTATCCTCAGATTCATACAAGAAAAGTAACGCCTAGAGTGTGATTTTTCTTAGAATTTGCATACTTGTCACAGTCAGAACCTATTTCAAGAATACACTCTTTTTTCCTTTTGCAAGTTCTTGCATCATGATTTCTAATATCTAACTTTTTCCGACAAACATTAATCCGAGTAAAATTAGTTTGGGGCAAAAAAAATTCTTTGTTCAACTGTCAGTCGAAAAGTGGAAGTGATGGCTCATTAAATCCATCCTCCTTATTAGCTAATGGTTTTGTTTTGGGAGAAATGGGTATTTTAGGCATGAGTCTATTTCTGAGTTTGTCTTGGTTGAGAGTTGAGACCTTTTTAAAAACAACACTAATCCCTTGTAATCCCTTTGTCTTGGTGCTATATCATGCAGTGTACTTGATCTTATAATAAAATGGCTGAGTGTTTTTTTGGTTGTTGCGACTTCTAACATCTGTTTCACTCTTGTAATTTCAATTATTTTAAACACTATCATAATCAGTAAAAGGTGCTTGCAGTGAACCTGATCTGATCAGTGATCATGTCAACAGGATTTAGAGGCCATTTTTGAGAATTTTCAATCACAGTGGAGGTGATTTACTGATTTTCTTTCTCCCTTTCATAGCTTTTGACTTTGATTTCTAGATGGTCGAGTCAGTGACTCATGTTTGAGTTCCTCTAGGGAAAAAGTGTTTGGATTTATGCTCGAAGAGTAAAACTGTTGCCGTGTTACGAGTTCCATCTCTTAGTGATCTTTGCCTTAGATCTGTTGTTCAACTGGAAATTATTGCAAAAGTGGCATCTATCGATTGATTCAAGCACAAACCAGGTTTTATTGCTCTTTTACTATTATTTTCACTACTTGTCTTTATTTCTTTGCTACTTGCTAGCTTTGTTTCTAGTTTTGTATGTTTTATTTTTACACTTAAACTTTGTATTACAAGCATGTTTTCAAAGAAATATCTATCTGGGAGTCAGAAAAGAAACAAAAGAAAAAGAGTAGAAGAGATTATTAAAACTCAGAAAGGTGCTCTTCATAAATTTTTTAAAAATAGCTCTTCAATTGAAGATTCAGTTGATGAATTACAAGAAGAAAATCAAGAACTAAATGATTATGCAATAGATGAGCAACAATTAAGTAATCAAGAAGAACTAAATGATTATGCAACAAATGAGCAACAACTGAGTAATCAAGAAGAACTTAATAATCATACAATCAATGAGCAGAACGAATTGATAGAAAATGATGACAATAACCATGCAATGAATGAGCAAGAAGAATTGAAAGAAAATGATGATAATGATTTGAATGTAGAAGTTGGTAATATAATTGAGGATGAAAATGAGTTAGAGAAAACTGGTCATGTTTTTGATATATATGATCCAAGATCTTGGGATAACATTGATAATAAAACAAGAGATCTGTTGGTAGAGAAAGGTCCTATAAGAGAAAGTAATCTTAAGTTTACTCTAGATGAGTTTTCGAGACATTTTTCATATTCTTATTACACAAGAAAATTACCAAATGGAGAGAATCAAGATAGAAAATGGCTTGTATACTCGAAAGATGCAAACAAAGTATATTGTTTTTGTTGCAAATTGTTTAAATCAGTGAAAAATAAAAGTTTGTTGGCAAATGAAGGTTTGAATGATTGGAAACATTTAAGTGATAGACTTAGACAACATGAGAATGGTATTGACCATATTACTAACATGAGAACTTGGATTAATTTGGAAATTAGATTGAAAAAGAATGAAACAATTGACAAAGAGATCCAAGTGCAAATTAAGAAAGAGAAAGAACATTGGAAACTTGTTTTAGCTAGGATTATTTCTGTTGTGAAATGTCTTGTTAAACGTAATTTGGCTTTTCGTGGGGATAATGAAAAAATTTACCAAAGTAGTAATGGTAACTTTTTGGGGCTACTTGAATTAATTGCAGAATTTGATTTGGTAATGCAAGAGCATTTTAGACGCATTCAAAATAATGAGATTCATTATCATTACCTTAGTCATAAGATTCAAAATGAGTTGATTTTTATATTAGGTTCTAAAGTCAGAAGTACTATAATTGAAAAAATAAAAGAGGCAAAATATTTTTCAGTGATACTTGATTGTACTTCAGATGCAAGTCACCATGAGCAAATGACTTTGATAATTCGATGTGTGGATGTCTTAGCTTGCCCTATAAAGGTAAATGAGTATTTTATAGAGTTTTTAAAAGTGGATGATACATCTGGATTAGGACTTTTTAATGAATTGCAATCTGTTTTAGAAACCCTCGGACTTGATATTGATAATGTGAGGGGACAAGGTTATGATAATGGTTCTAATATGAAAGGTAAAAATCAAGGTGTACAAAAGAGATTTCTTGAAATAAATCCAAGAGCATTTTATATGCCATGTGCTTGTCATTCTCTTAATTTAACAATTTGTGATATGGCAAATTCTTGTGTTAAGGCTGTGTCATTTTTTGGAGTTGTGCAGCGCATGTATACTTTATTTGCTAGTTCTACAAAAAGGTGGAAGATTTTACAAGATCATGTTCATCAATTAACTTTAAAGTCATTGTCAACAACAAGATGGGAAAGTCATGTTAATAGTATCACAGCCATAATAACTCAACCAAATGAGATAAGAGAAGCTTTATATGAATTATCGAAAGTTAGTGAAGATGCTAAGACTAGGAGTGAGGCTGAATCTTTAGTAACACATGAACTTGAAAGTTTTGAATTTTTGTTGGGCATGACTATATGGCATAACATTTTGAAAAAAATTGAATTGATTAGTAAAAAGTTGCAATCTAAAGATATGCAAATTGATATTGCAATAAAGATTTTGAGAGGATTGATTTCTTATTTTGAAAGATATAGGGAGGAAGGTTTCCAATCTGCTATGACATTAGTGAAAGAGATTGCATCTAAAATGGAAATTGATCCTATTTTTCCTAAAAAACGTACAATTCATAGAAAGAAACAATTCGATGAAAATTATCATGAAGAGATTTCACAATCTGCTGAAGAATCTTTTAGGATTAATTATTTTATTGTTGTTGTTGATATTGCTATTTCCTCTTTAAAAAGTAGATTTGAACAATTAGAAATCTTTGAAAACATTTTTGGTTTTCCATTCAATCCTAAAAAATTTCTTTCAATGAATGATAATAGATTGTATGAGTGTTGTAATAATCTTCAAGTTGCTCTAAAATATAATGACAAGTCTGATATTGATGCTGATGATTTATTTTCTGAATTGCAAGTACTACAAATGTGTTTACCAACAGAAACAAAGTCAGCTTTTGAAGTTCTTGAGTTTGTAAAAGTCTTGTATTGTTTTCCTAATATTTCCATTGCTTATAGAGTTTTGTTAACTATACCCATTACTGTAGCATCAGCAGAAAGAAGTTTTTCTAAACTAAAATTGATAAAATCTCACTTGCGTTCAACTATGTCTCAAGACAGATTAAATGGCTTGGCAATTTTATGCATTGAAAATGAGGTGTTAGAAAAACTTGATTTGGAAGACCTTATTGATGATTTTGCTTCCCAAAATGCTAGAAGATCTAGATTTTTTCAATGATTATTTGATACTTGTTTTGTTTTTGTATTTGCAGGGATTGCACTTTTGGAGAAACTTGGGAAATATATTTTGTATGGTGTTATATTTTTTTGGAGAATCTTGAAAAAAATATTTTGTATGGTGTTGTATTTTTTTGGAGAATCTTGAAAAATATATTTTGTATGGAGTTCGTCATATTTTAAATAAAATGTATTGTTTTTTTAAGTTTTATCATTAAATTCTATTCAAATTGTGTGTTAGCAAAAAAAAAAAAAAAAAAAAAAAATTATAGGGCCTCTTTTTCTCTTTTCGCCAAGGGCCCCTAAATGTCAGGGCCGGCCCTGTTCATCGGTAGATATTACTTGTGAAGTCAGGTGTAAAAGATAAGAAACAAAATTAAGAAACAGTTAGTACGGAGAGGACTAATATCGATGACAAGGTCAAATAGAGGGAATAACTTGTTGACCATCATCATCTGGTAGTGGAAGGCTTGCTAGTGTGAAATCATTGTTATGTTTCTTAATTATGTATCATTTTCATTTACTTTCTTGAACTAGTTAGTGATCAAAGAAATAATACTGATATTACTGTGGAAAGGTTCTCAACCTAGTCATTTCATTTATGATGTCATAGTGGTTTAACATTTCACATAAGTTGATTATTAGGTTCTATGTCTAGTTAATTTACTACATTGCAATTGTCTGATAGAGTCCCCTGTTACTTCTCCTAGCCTAATGGATGAGTTCCAACGTGATCTATCTGTTGCCATCGTTTTGCCACTCCAGTATATGGTTGTCATTTGTTAACTCTTAATTCTCTTAAATCCATCTAGTTATGAGTTTGATTGTGATCACAACTTAAAATAATATCTTCATAAGAGAAGATTTATTTTTCTTGATTTATAATGATGGTACTGTACTTATGTAAATTAAATTAAACTAGTTTTCTAATAGTTAGTCGATTTTGTACTGACTTATTTAATTTTAATTTTTTAGATGGTACGGACGATTACCACATTGACTCGGTACGAAGTGCGACGAAACTAGCTTAAGGAGGAGATTCAGGAGATAGAATATAACTCTACTTATGAAGTCGACGGACATACTAGACGACTTGATACACTATTTTGGAAATTTGAGCAAGAAGAGTTTTCAGTCCTGGACTGTTATAGGATCTGGGCTTTGATGCGTTCATTGTCAGAGTATCCTACGATGATAGCAGACTATGTATGAGGATGTCATGAAGGACGCGTCACATATTCAGAATTGTGTAAGGAACTATTTTACCATATGGGCGAAGATGATCCTGAAGAATCTGAATTTTGATCTTCATCATATCATTGACCCTTCTACTGAGTGACTCTCACCTTATCACTGGATAAATATATATATCTTAAAAAATATTTTTATTTTATGTTATTATTTGTATAATATTCAGAACATGATATTATATCTGTGAGAGTATTAAATCTGAATCTTTTATTTTTTTTTAAAAAAATAGTTCTATTTTAAATCATCATTATGCATGCATGTGACAAGTGTCTCTATAAATCATTATTATACCATATTAAAGTAAATCAACTTAATATTTTTTAATTTAATTTATTAAAATTACTATATATTTTATATTAACTTCGTCCCAATTATTTTAATAATTAGATCATTATTAGTAATAATAAAGATTACCGTCACCATACTAGTAATCTGGATAAGATTAAAATAATGCAAACTATAACTAGTGCACCTTTCTAATTTCGCCTCATAAACTGTAATCAAAATTTTGTACATTTATAAAATTATTTCCTAAAATAAATTTGAATATAAGTGACGAAAAAAAGAAAATAGACACACGGACTAATTTGAGTCGAGCACTGTTAAGGAAAAAAAATAATGAATTATTTGATTTGATTGATTCGTTAACAAAAGCAACATCCAGTTGATTAATTCGTTTGCTATAAATATAACACAACGAAAATCTCCTTAATCCACACACACCGACTCTTCTAATCTCTTCTCCGCCCGTTCACGACGACGAGATGACTCCGGCAGAGGACGAAAGGTCCCCGCTTTCTACGCCGGAGGTGGATCAACTGAGCCAGTCGCTTCCGCCGCCGGAGGTGGAGAAACGGAGCCTGTCACTTCCATCGCCATACCTGTCTCCACCAAAACAGCGGCGAGAGTTGTCTCCAATTTCACTGCCGTCGCTGTCGCAGCAGGACAAGCCACTTCCGCCGCAGCCGCCTATCCAACAGCCGTCTCCGTCTGTATCTCCGGCACCGACACAGCGCAACCAGGCGCGTTATGTATGTTCCGAGTGCGGTAAGGTGTTCTCTTCCTACCAGGCCTTGGGGGGCCACAAAGCCAAAGCCAGCCATCGGAAGTTCCCTGCCGAAAACAGAGCCGCCGCGTCAGCGGCCGTCGTCACCGGAGCAGCGGACCAATACAATCCTCATGCTTGCTCTTTCTGCTCCAAGTCGTTCGCGACGGGGCCAGCGCTAGGCGGGCACATGAGGGCTCACTACGAGAGGAATAGACGGCAAGCCGCAGCCGAGAACAGGCCGATGGCTGGGCCATCGTCTTCGCTGACTGAGTGCTCGACGGCGATGGGCTTGATAATTGACCTCAACCAGGAAGCGGAATTGGCTAAGGAAGAGGAAACGGTGAGCTCTCATCCGGCGGCGGCGGCGGCCACCTCTCCCCCTCCTCGCTTCTTTACTTTCTTTTAAGACATTAATTAATCTGATTAGTTTGATTAAACATTTTGAAAAAACAAAGAAAGGAAAAAAATGCAAATTAAAGAAAAGGTCTCTGTTATTTGATTGTTGTAAACTGCTACATTAAATTTTCTTCGATATTTGTGGTCAATTTGGAATATCTGTCTGTTGCAGAATTATTTAATTATTTTAGAAAGTAATGAAATATATTTTTGATGGATATATTTTTAAGGTGTTTAAATTTTGTTATCACCATTAACTTAGTTATTAATCTAACTGATGTCATCTTATTTAATTAATTTTAAATAACAATGCTATTAATTAAAGATCAAATAAATGGAAAATGATTTAAAATTACAATAAGAGGAAACTTTCTTTTCTATTAATTAACTAATTAAAACTAATTTTATTAGAAGTCTGTAATTTAATATTTAAAAAAAAAGATCTTTGGTGAATTTAATAAAATGTATGATACGATGATGATAAAGATGTATCCCTCTAAAAGTGGGTTAACACAGTATAGATCGGCTGATATAATGGTCAAAGTCAATAAGAGGTCAAAGGTACCCGTAATATTATCAGTTGCCCGAGCGGATTACATGGCAGGGCGGACTTAAAAGGCTGACCGAATCATCCGAGCGATCGTCCTCAACCCTTGCAGCCCAGGTTAAGAGCCTAATACTAAGCTATCCGATCCACCATCTTGGCCAATCGGACCTCCGATTTGATCGGATGGAATACACCCCTTCGACAATAGCACGGTCGAGTGAAGAATAGGTCGATAGCTCCATTCAATATGGCTGAGCTGGTGACGTCCCGACCGAACAACTCGCAGTCGACCTACAGTAGGACCCACCTACACATCTTATCATACTCTTTTGAAAATTTGTGTCATCGATAACAGAGAATGTACAGCAAACAAATAGTACTTTAGAAACTTCTAGCCAGTCATATCAGATATTTGCGTACTTGCTTAAGTAAATGTGTCAAAAGACATTTTTTGACTTGTCTTTTCCTATGACACTTTGGAAAATGTACTTATACTTTGAGATGTGTGCACAGACGCTATAGTGCCACTATAAAAGGGGATCTCTATTCACAGGCGGAGGTATGTGATATTTCATAGTTGAATATGCTCATTGCTACAGTCTACTTACTATTCTTCACCTCGTACACAGATCACTGACTTGGGCATCGGTGGGCCAACGTCGGGAATCCTTCCCTAGCCCAACACTAACGCTCTTGATCTTATAGGACAACGCAAAGTCTTCCTCCAGTCAACACCAGAGCCATCGCGGAGTCTTCTTCCCGTTAACACCAGAGCCACCACGGAGTCTTCTTCTAGTCAACACTAGAGTCACATCGGAGTCTTCTTCCAGCCAACTACAGGGTCGCGTGCCCTGCCAACCATCTTCTTAGCTTTTGGACAAGATTATATTTGGTGTCGTATATGAATAAGTCTGATTGATCATCGAGACTCGACCGGGTGATGAATAGTGTTGAAGCATAGGGTTAAACTTGAGGTCACCCATAGCCGACCGAATACTAAATAGAGGTAGTATTAAGCCTAGATGAAATTCAATATAAAAGTAATTTTGTATAGTTACGAAAAATAGGGCGAAGCTGTTAAATGGATAAGCAAGGTGGTAATAAAATGTTTCTAAGCAAACAAAGGCAACATTGAAAACTATACAAATCGTTGAATGTTCACTAAAACATACACGACAACAAAGGGAAAGCCATGATTAATACTCAGGATGGACAATGAAAACACAGAATGTGAGCAAGTTAGGAAACAGATCAGGGGGTATAGTGGCCAGTAGTTCATGACGGTCCAAGAAACTGGCAAGAGGATCAGAAACAAATATTCCTCTCCTTTTCAGTTGTCTTATACCTCCGTCAACCCCATGAGTGAAAGCCTTAGTGATGCAGGCAGCAATAGGAGTATTAAACTCAGAGGATTCTAGGATAGCCCTCATCCTCTTCTCAAATCGCTCTACTTCCGCTGCTCGATAAACCACTAAAGTATCTTGGGAAGCCTTTGACTCAAGTTCCTTGGTAGCCAGCTCTTCTTTAATTGAGGTCAAGGAGGAGTAAGTTTCTTAATTTCCTTGTAAGCTTCTGGCCATGCTGTCGTTAAAAAACCCAGGAAGAATATGTGGTGCTTGCCCAGAAAGGACAATTATGATAGACAGAATAAGTCGAATCATACACTGAACCGTCATATCTTCGAACGTTCCCTCTCCGTTTGAAAGATCGATTATTAGTAAGACCACTCTAAAATATCACGTGAATAATAAAATCTAGATGAATAAACAAAATATGTAAATAAGGGAGAGATTTTGATTAATTGTAGACCCGACTGACCGTGTATGCAGAAAGAAGCCCCGAAGCCCAGTTGAGTTCATATTTGTTCAACATACACATATTACTTCTCCAATTGACCAGTCTTCAGGTGAACACAAGAAACACTTAATAAGATAAATATCATAATCAAACATAGATGTGAAATTTTATATTATCATTGGAAGTACAGTCCTAACTCTTGAACTTTTGAAAATCCTTCATAAACAAATATAGCAAGTAAACAAACTTCTACTGACAACATGAACATTTTCTGGGAGAAAGGGAATGAACAAGCTAACTCATTATCACATTTTGTGGGAGGAAAACAAATTACCTATAGGAAAATCTGTCATCCAACGGAATTTAAACTCTTATTTGGAACCACCCAATTGTTCTTCCTATCCTAGCTATGGCCGTGTAGTAGAATGACACCCTAGACAGAAGGGAGAAGCCTATCCAGTCCTCTAGCGCTTGCTTAACTCACACCCCCCCTGAAACATGTGACTGAGAGGTCATCTCTAGCCTAATCTGATACAACTCAGCTTGTAGAAGATCCACCTTAGCCTTTTGCTAGTCTAAATCTTGTTGTTGTCGTGATATCAGCAAACCATCTACATGAACTTTCTTGGTCAAGACGGTTATCTCTGAAGCGTGTTGGGCTTTTAAATCATCCAACTCCTCAGTTTTTTGCTTCAACTTTGAATAGGTTTTGTTCCTCAAAGCCACTTCTAACTGGACCTGTGATTGAGCTGCCAATAAACGTACCTCTAGTTCTCTTTGGCGTGAACAATGTAGATCCAGAGCTCGCGTGGCCTTAGCTAAGGATTTTTCCTTCTCGTGTAGCAATTGATCCCATGAGGGAATATTTGAAGCCATGACTTACAATAAAATCTTTAGAGAGGAAGTAGAACAAGAAAAAGCAGAACTTGATGTTGTAGAAGATAGGATCACACCCCTATTTAACTTGCTGGGGGTGTCACGGAATCATGGTAGCAGGAGTCACGAGATCACTATTGCAGAGAATCGCAGAAGGACAAAAACAGGCTTAGGTCTAGTCAGTCGGCTATACCTCCTTTGACTAGACTTGAAGAGGAGGCTAGTGATGCGGGTTATGTTAGATTGGTCAAGCAAGTGAAGGAAGAATGTAAGTCTAGAAAGATAGGCCGTTGGGTCAGCTAGGAGGGGGTTGTTGGATAGCCTATAAAAGTAAGAACATCCCTTCTCATACGATTAAGCTAACACTTGTATATATAAAGCTAAGCAGTAAATGGAAAGCAGAAAAGAACGAGGCATCGAATTTTGACTTGGTTACAACCGGGGAGGTTGTTAATCCAAGGAAATTGTCGCACTAATACTCCTTCAGGCGGAGAAGCCTCTTATAACGTTGAAGCGCAGAAACAGAAGCTTAATTACAACTAAAGCTTACAAGTGTTTGAAATGGAATGGTCGTGATTATTGAAAAGCTTTTGGACCAAGGCTATATTTATAGCCTTGGTCGGGGCGCCCCGTGTTAGAGTGTATACTAAAAGCCTAGCTTTTGGTATAAACATTTATCTAGAAATAAGAATCACATTGGTCAAATATCTACATTTATGATAAATGTAGTTGTTCAATTAATTTATATTGTAGATAACATGGTGTGTGGTGTCACACACAGAGGATCATGTTATCAGTACCTTATAAATTATAAACAGTAGCTCACGACCATAAATGGAAAGGAACAAACCATTGGAAGGTCGTAGTGTAATTAGGTATTAGTTTATCTTAACTATATAATTACACTAGTACACTTAGAGTGTATTGAGTAGGACCATTAGAGGTCGTTTCTTTTATACTGACTTTATAAAGAAACAAAGACATCAGTTATTATGGAAGTGTGTGCTCTTAATCCTAATATAATAACGAGCACATATATTTGATATTTATTTCTTTAATTTATCAATGAGTGAGATTTAGTTCGATGAATCAATAAGCCCGATAAGTTGGGAAATGATATCACTTATAGTGTGTATTGTTGATTATAGAAGGAAACTGTGTCCTAGTGATCTAGGTTGAGAATGTCCCCAAGAGGAGCTCATAAGGATTGTCATGTTAAACCCTGCAGGTGGACTTAGTCCGACATGACGATGAAGTTGAGTGGTACTACTCTTGGAGCTAGATATTAATTAAGTGAGTTGTCAGTAACTTACTTAATTAGTGGACATTTGTTATCTTAAACACAGGGAGACTAACACACTCATAATAAGAAGGAGCCCAAAATGTAATTTGGGATTGGTGCGGTAGTTCAATAATAGTTCTTTAGTGGAATGAATTATTATTGATGAAATTAAGTTGTGTGTTCGGGGCGAACACGGGATGCTTAATTTCATCGGGAGACCAAAACCAATTCCTCCTCTTGGTCCCTATCGTAGCCTCTAGTATATTGAGATTTATACCCACCGCATACCCACCTTCTTACCCATCCAATGGGGCCGACCAAGCTAGCTTGGAACCCAAGCTAGGGCCGGCCAAGTCCAAGTGGATGAGCCATGTAGGTGGCCGGCCAAAGCATGGGTCCCAAGCTTAGGTGGCCGGCCACTAGAATATTAAAAAGGATTTTTATTAAAATTATTTCTTATGTGGATATCATGTTTTTAAAAGAGTTTAAAAATTAAAAATTTCCTTTTATAGCTTTCTACAAAAGATTAAGAGAAGAGATTAATCTCTTTCCTTATTTGTAGTTTAAAAGGATGATTTTAATTTTTTGGTAAAAACTTTCCTTATTTGTAAATCATCTACATGTTTAAAAGAGAGTTTAAAATTTGAAATCTTTCCTTATTTGTTGATTAAAGGAGGATTTTAAATTTTAAGAAAACTTTCCTTTTAAACATATTCATGATTTAAAGAGAGTTTAAAATTAAATATTCTCTTTTATAAGTTTCTACAAAAGATTAAGAAAAGATTTGATATCTTTCCTTATTTGTAGATTGAAAGAGATTTTAATTTTAGAGATAACTTTCTTTTATCCACATGTTTAAAAGAAAGATTTTAATTTATTAAATTTCCTTTTATAAACCAATCATGAAGGGATAAAATTATTGGAGAAATTTTTATAAATTTTGAAACAAATTAGGAAGTTTTAATTCTTGTTTAATTAAAACTCTCCTTGATTTGAGGAAATAAGTGGTCGGCCATGTTTAAGTGAGAAGAAAAATTGTTTTTAATTAAATAAATTTTCTTTTTCAATGGCAAAAGAATTAAGGAAGTTTTTATTAAATTTTCCTTATTTACCAAGACCAAGGATTATAAAAGAGGGGGTAGAGGAGGCTTCAAGGCGAAGGACTCTATTCTATTTTTCTCTCTCTTTTCCTTGGTGGTGTGGCCGGCCCTTTCTTCTTCTCTTCTTCTTCTCTTTGTGGCCGAACCTCTTCATGCTCATGGAGTTTTAATTGGTGGCTGGATCTAGCTTGAGGAAGAAGGAGAGAAAGCTTACATCCCTTGGAGCTTGGTTGGTGGAAAAGATCTTCATCTTTTGGAAGCTTTGTGCTTGGCCGAAATTTGAAGAATGGAAAAGAAGGTGCTTTGGTGGTTTCTCATCTCGGAAGATCGTTGCTCACACAACGTCCGAGGTTAGAAGAGGAATACGGTAGAAGATCAAGAGGTCTTTCTAAAAGGTATAACTAGTAATTTTTCTTTCCGCATCATACTAGTTATTTTTGGAAATAATACCAAATACAAAAGGCATGCGATTCTAGTATTTTGAATATGTTTTTCGATGTTGTGTTCTTTTTTTTTCTTTTCCTTGTGATTTGATTGTTCTTTTCGGTTAACCTAAAGTTATTTTAGGAAATTAAATATTAGTTTTCCATAAAAGGTTTTGTCTAGTCGGTGGTGGTTGCTCCCATATCCAAGAAGGCCATGTGCCTCGCCACGTCAGTACTGGGAACCAATTATGGAAATTAATATTTAATGGAATTAATAACTTAAGGTGATTTGGGTCGAACGTGTTAAGTTCCGCAGGAGATCCAAGTCAAAACCTAAAAGAACAAATAGATTAAGTTTTGGATCAAACGTGTTAAGTTCCGCAGGCGATCCAAAATTTAATTTAAAAGAACACATGGTAGCTAGGAAAAGGTTCAGACCTTTGTACAAAATTTTTGTACAGTGGAACCTCTAGGCTTTCCGAGTAGCAACCAACACCCCGAAGGGGTTCCGGGCGCCCTGGGGGGGTAAACTTTATCCCCCAATGATCAGATCGAGTCAAAACTCGATCCTGGTCAAAAGACTGGTCCGGGCGCCCCGGAGCCCAAAGTCAAAAGACGTTGACTTTTTCGTCCGGGACCTCTTCTCTGGTTCAGTCCCGCATCGGTCCGGTTCTTCTCCTCCAGATCCGCTCACTTGGGTGATCTCTGCCATCAGGAAAAGGGCTCACCCGAACCCAACTTCCGGTCTTCTCGAGCGGTCTTCCCTCCGGCTTCTCGTCCCTTGGAATCGCCGCGTGTTTCCTTCTCGTCCACCGGCGTACTCATCCGCAGTCTTCGTCCCTCGGACGCACCGTGTGTCGTCCTTCTCGCTACTGCGTCTCTTGCTCCCCGAGCAATCTTCCGCTCCGGCTTTCGTCCCTCGGAACCACCACACGCTTCCTTCTCGTCCGCCGGTGTACTCTTCCACAGCACCTCGTCCCTCGGACTGTCGTCCTTCTCGCTAGCTTTGTCTTCCGCTCAACTACCTGTGTTCCTAAACTCCTGCACATTTAGACACAAGGTTAGAAACACATTAGGAAGTTTTAATTGTTGATTGAAACTTGTCCTATTTGCCTTCCAATGATGTGGCCGGCCATCACAAATTAATTGGGGAAATTTTATTTTATTTCTCTCAATTAAATCATGTCAAGGAAATTAAGGAAAATTTATTTCCTAAT
Organism: Zingiber officinale; assembly: GCF_018446385.1. Classification (NCBI taxonomy): domain Eukaryota; kingdom Viridiplantae; phylum Streptophyta; class Magnoliopsida; order Zingiberales; family Zingiberaceae; genus Zingiber; species Zingiber officinale. The sequence goes on from NW_024589832.1 coordinate 249,493, forward strand.
TTGCCTAGGCCAAGGAATATAAAAGAAGGGGTGAGGGTGCCTTCACAAGACACAACCTCTATTGTTTTCTCTCCCTCTTTCCTTGGTGTTGTGGCCGGCCATTACCCTCTCCCTCTCTTCCTCTTGTGGTGGCCGAACCTCTCCCTCTCCCTTGGAGTTCTTGTGGTGGCCGGATACTACTCGGAGAAGAAGAAGAAGAAGGAGAGAAAGCTAGTATCTCTTGGAGCTTGGTTAGTATTTTGTTTTTCCTCCTTGGTGAAGTTTCCCTTTGTGGCCGAACCTTGCTTGGAGGAGAAGAAGGTGGTTGGTGGTTTCTCATCTTGGAAGATCGTTGCCCACACGTCCGAGGTTAGAAGAGGAATACGGTAGAAGATCAAGAGGTTTTCTACAAGGTATAACTAGTAATTTCTATTTCCGCATCATGCTAGTTATTTATGGAAATAATACCAAATACAAGAGGCTTACGTTCTAGTATTTCGAATATGGTTTTCGAGTTGTGTTCTTTTGTTTCTTTCTTTTCCTTGTGATTTGATTGTTCTCTTTGGTTAACCTAAAGTTATTTTAGGAAATTAAATATTAGCTTTCTATTAAAGGTTTTGTCTAGTCGGTGGTGGTTGCTCCCATATCCAAGAAGGCCATGTGCCTCGCCACGTCAGTACTGGGAACCTTTTATGGAAATTGATATTTAATGGAATTAATAACTTAAGGAGACTTGGGTCGAACGTGTTAAGTTCCGCAGGAGATCCAAGTCAAAACCTAAAAGAACAAATAGATTAAGTTTTGGATCAAACGTGTTAAGTTCCGCAGGAGATCCAAAATTTAATTTAAAAGAACACATGGTAGCTAGGAAAAGGTTCAGACCTTTGTACAAAATTTTTGTACAGTGGAACCTATAGGCTTTCCGAGTAGCAACCAACACAAATATGGCAGCAGCTTGGGATGACAACACACGGAGGACAACTAGAGATAAAAGCCATAATAGTTGAAAATTAGATTTTCTATTTATTGCTTTTATATTGTGCTGTGTGTGCATGTTGGTTTACATATTTAGTAGGCTAGCATAGTTAAAATTCCTCATTTATAAATAACTAAGTGGGAGAGGGATTTTTAAGTAAATCCCATGGTCTCCATTACTGGTTTGTAAGTGATGCAAACAAGCTTGCGCGTTGGCTCTGAGTGCCTTCCTCCATAACGGATGAGCTTGTTTGTGGATCACTAGAACAGACTTCCATTTTTGGATGACTATAGGAAGTTAATTAAGAGCGTGTGATCTTCCCCAACGGAAGGGGCATAATCTTATTAATGGACTTAGTGTCAAGTAATGGTATACACTTAGACACATCTAATAGTATCCTCCCATCGAGTCACTGCTATTATTTGTGTGACCAAATGAAACCAACTATTAATTTGTCATAAAACTAGGTTGACAAGATAATAAAATTAAAGGGTTAAAACCCCTCTTACAAATGATTGATTTTGTATACGTCCACACTAACGTGGCATACAAAATTAACGGTGGCTGAGATAATTTTAGTTGTCATAAAGATACGTTGACAAGATAGTGAATGGGTAAAACCCGCCGTTTACAAATGTTGAATTTGTATCGTCCACACTAACGTGGCATGCAAAATTCACGGTGTTTGAGGTGTTGGTAAATTTAAATAATATTGTTTGAGGAATCAATGTTATTTTAAATTCAAAGAGTTTGACCAAATATTTGATCAAAGACGGATCAACTATTAATTTTATTCGTTATAAAGTAAAGTTGACGAGATAATAAAATTAATGAATAAAATCTCCTCTTCGATTTTGTATACAAAATTCATGGAGATTTTAAGGAGTTGATCTTGACCAAATGTTTTGTGATTCTTAGGATGTTTGTCAATCCCTAGTAGTCATACTATAGAAAAGACTTAGTAGTCCCAATTGTAATGATTGGAAATAGGACTTGGACATTAAGGTAGTCTTCTTAGAACTAAGAACAATTTAGGTGTATTTAATTCATTAGTTGAAACATGTCTAGTGGTGTTATCTACCAGAACCTGGAGTGTAGATACAAGATGTCATTAATCATGTCTGCAATTCATTGCAGGGTTCCAGGAAACCCGACAACTAAATGAAAGGTAAATCACCGTCCACATGGGCACTACTGTAATAGTGGTAACTGTTGCAGTGGGAGATGTTTATCCTTTGATAAGAATAAAATATGGATTTTAAGTAATTGTCTTTACGTACCAAGTTTAGAAAGAACCTGATTTCAGTTTCTAAACTATTATAGATATTATGTCTATTTTGATAACAAAGTTGTTATCAAGAAAAATAGGAAAGTTATCTATTCTGGTATGATGGTTGACAATTTATCCAATAAACTCCCACAATGCAACAAATGGAAATTAGTAACACATCTTCTAATTTTAAGAGAAAGCAACCTTCGGAAATGAACCAATTATATCTTTGGCATCTAAAGTCATAATTCTTCAGATTTAAAATGAGCAATATTAAACATGCAAAAAATTGTATCATATTGGTTTTTAGTTTGTCGAAATTCTTTAATCGACAAGCTATTTCTTTTAACTTTATATCTTTCGTTATATTTTGAATTTTTAATTCACAAAAAAGATTTTGACAAGATAAATTTTAATTTACAAAATTCTTTTGATAAAATAATTTGCAATTCGAAAAAACATTCGAAGAAGATTTCCGACAATATTTCTAATTTGTATAATTCACTCGACAAAATATTTTGTAATTTGCAAAAAAAATTTCACAACAAAAATTCTAATTTGAAAAAATTCTTCAGGCAACTTAATCAATTGTTCAGAAGGTGGAGACCATACCTGATTTACCTTGTCAGTAGTTGATTCTCCCCCTATCGAGTTGCTTTCTTCCGAAGTCTCTCCCCCTTCATCGATGCTCATCTGGGATGAGCTTGTAGCTTCGGGATGTACTTCGACTGTTGGAGTTGTCTCGATAATTTCTTCCGTCTCGGATTCTTCTGATGATGGCTCGATGTCTATTGAAGGGACGGCTTCAACCGGTTCTTCATAGAGTTTTAAGAACTTTTTCCAAAGTTCTTTTGCGCTTTTATATTCTCCGACTCTGTCGAAATATTTAGTTGGTATTGCGCTTAGAATGTGAAACTATGCCCGACCGTTTTCCATAAACTCGTCGCGTTGCTTCTCGTTCCAGAGGCGTATGTCGATCTTTTCTCCGTTTGCTTTCTTTAGTGCTTCATAACCAGATTTCATTATTAAAGAAATACCAATATCAGAGTTAAGAAATACCTTCATTTGTTGCTTCCAAGAAGCAAGCTCCCCCTTGAATGCTGGTAGGTAGTCGCTAGCTCCGGCAATCGTTTTGTTACTTCAGATGGCGGTTAGTCCTTCTGAGGCGTCTCGGCTCTGATACCACTTGTTGGACCGTTGGGCCGGCTAGGAGGGGGTTGTTGGATAACCTACAAAAGTAAGAACAACCCTTCTCGTACGATTAAGCTAACACTTGTATATATAAAGCTAAGCAGTAAATGAAAAGCAGAAAAGAACGAGGCACCATATTTTGACTTGGTTACAACCGGGGAGGTTGTTAATCCAAGGAAGTTGTCGCACTAATACTCCTTCAGGCGGAGAAGCCTCTTACAACGTTGAAGCGCAAAAACAGAAGCTTACAACTAAAGCGTACAAGTATTTGAAATGGAATGCTCGTGATTATTGAAAAGCTTCTGGACCAAGGCTATATTTATAGCCTTGGTCGGGGCGCCTCGAAGGGGTTCCGGGCGTCCTGGGGGAGATAAACTTTATCTCCCAACGATCAGATCTAGTCAAAACTCGATCCTGGTCAAAAGACTGGTCCGGGCGCCCCGGAGCCCAAAGTCAACAGACGTTGACTTTTTCGTCTGGGACTCTTCTCTGGTTCAGTCCCGCCTCGGTCCGGTTCTTCTCCTCCAGATCCGCTCACTTGGGTGATCTCTGCCATCCGGATAAGGGCTCACCCGAACCCAACTTCCGGTCTTCTTGAGCGGGCTTCCCTCCGGCTTCTCGTCCCTCGGAATCGCCGCGTGTTTCCTTCTTGTCCACCGGCGTACTCATCCGCAATCTTCGTCCCTCGGACGCACCGCGTGCCGTCCTTCTCGCTAGCTGCGTCTCTTGCTCCCCGAGAGATCTTCCGCTCTGACTTTCGTCCCTCGGAACCACCGCACGCTTCCTTCTCGTCCTCCGGTGTACTCTTCCACAACACCTCGTCCCTCGGACTGTCGTCCTTCTCGCTAGCTGCGTCTTCCGCTCGACTACCTGTGTTCCTAAGCTCCTGCACACTTAGACACAAGGTTAGAAACACACATGACCTAACTTAACTTGTTGATCACACCAAAACAACCTTAGGGTTCCAACAGATAGGACAAGTATAATCATCGGTCGAGCAAAGGCTGAGTGAGCGCCTCTATGTATGCTCGTTGAGCATAAAGGCATCTAGCCTTAACTATATCCTCATCATCTTACCAGCCGACTGTAGGCCGAACGAGCGCCCTCGCGCTCGGTATGCATGGTCGGGCAAGGCCCGTTCGAGCATAAAGGCATTTAGCCTTATATAAATCCTCATCATCTTATCGGTCGACTGTAGGTCGAGCGAGCGCCTTCGTGCTCGTGTATTCTCGGCCGGGCAAAGCCCGCCCGAGCAAAAATGCATTTAGCCTTATATAATATTACCACCATCTTACCAGCCAACTACAGGCTGAGCGAGCGCCCTCGGGCTTGTATATGCTCAGCCGGGCAAAGCTCGCCCGAGCGTAAAGATATTTGACCTTATATAGTATCCCATCATCTTACTGACTGACTGCAGGCTGAGCGAGCGCCCTCGTGCTCGTGTATGCTCGATCAGGCAAAGCCTGCCTGAGCATAAAGGCATTTAGGCTTATATAATATCCCCAAAGCCTGCCTGAGCATAAAGGCATTTAGGCTTATATAATATCCCCACCATCTTACCGACCGACTGCAGGCCAAGCGAGTGCCCTCGCGCTCGTATATGCTCGGCCAGGCAAAGCCCGTCCGAGTATAAAGGCATTTAGTCTTATATAATATCCCCACCATCTTACCGACCGATTGTCGGTCGAGTGAGCGCCCTCGCGCTCGTGTATGCTCGGTTGGGCAGAGATCACCCAAGCATAAAGAAAAGGATCCACTGAAGATATTCTTAACATCATATACGGTTGGCTTGAACAATCGACCATGTTAGAAGGGGAAATTGCAAGTCAGCTGCATGCGAGGATCAAGGACATCCTCAACGGGCTCCACGCGATAGGCCACCAAATAGAGAACCAAGACTTAATAAGGTATGCACTGAATGCGTTTCCACGTAATAGTTTGTGGGCATCTATTGTGGATGCCTACAAAATTTCAAAAAACTTATCTAAACTTAAATTAGACAAGTTGTTTTGTGAATTAGAACTACACAAACAAACTAACGTCGGGGTCGAGAAGGGTGTAGCTTTGTTTGCAGGTTCCTCCTAGGAGAAGATAAAGAACAAGTCTGAACTTGAAGACGACTCTGATCATAACTCTGAAGATGAAGAGCACCTCGTGAACTTGGTAAGGAAAATGATCATCAAGAGGAAAAGGAGCTTCAGCAAAAAGGACCTTCAGAGGATCAACTCTCCAACCGACTCGAGGAGTGTGACATGCTTTGGATGCAACAAAAAGGGTCACTACAAGAACGAGTGTCCGAAATTGAAAAACGAGAAAACCAAGGAGACCAAAAAGAAGGGCCTTAAAGCAACGTGGGACGACACTTCCTCGGATGAATCGGAAGCCGAAGAACAAAAGAACAAGAGTTACCTCACGCTGATGGCCCGCGAAGAAGAATCGGAGGAAGAATCGGAAGACGGGTCCGAACCCGAATCGAGCCACGAGTCCGTACTCGTTTCCGAAGGTCCTGAAGAGGTATACCAAAATTTAAATAAGAAATTTTTTAAAATTATTTCTTGCTTAAACAATAAATTAGTTAAAATAGAAAAAGAAAATGAGTTGCTGTTTGAAGAAAATCAAAATCTCAAGGAACAAATAAAAAATTCAAATCCAACTCAAGATCTAACACTTGAGGAGGAGAATTTATCACTAAAAAATGAAATTAATAATTTAAAAGAAATGTTAGAAAAATTCACAACAAGATCCAAAAATTTAGATTTAATATTAAATAATCAAAAATCAATTTATAATAAAACCGGACTTGGCTATAAGTCAAGCTCAAATAAAGCATTCAAGTCATTAATAACCCAACACAAACCAACAAAACAAACTTGGGTTCCGAAAGCGTGTTTAATCACGCAAGTAGGACTTAATCAATACTACATACCTAAAGAAAAAATATTTTATATAAACTCGAATAAATCAAGTCAAAGACCAAAATACAAACCTAAACAAAAAAATTTAAAATCTAAACATATTAAAACTCAATAAAATATAAACTATCACCAAGTAAAATATAATTACAAAAGAAATAGACATAAACCAAGAACAAAATTAAATTAAATGACCATTAATTCAGGGGGAAGCTCCAGAATAGCTGGCACCTCCAAAACTAACCTACCCGGCAGGGTAACCCTAACCAACCTATCCGACAGGGTAATTAGGATTAGTTAAAAAGGGTATAAGTTTAATTTAAAAAATGGTACTGGTGAAATATTGGATGAAAGTACGTTAGGGAAGCTTAGTCTATACATGTCTAGGAAGATATGGCTTCGACCTGGTGCATTTGGCTAAGTGGAACTGACCAAAGCTACCCTTTATGAATCCTAACTAGTTAGACCAAAGTTTGGTACTAAGTCCAGTGGATAGGACTATTTTGAAAACCTCGAAGGCATGGTTACTTTAATGATGTCCAAGTGACTCACCATAGCTCAGAAGTTTATCCAGAGAACGTCTATTTGTTGAACCCAAAACTAAACTTGAATCTAACACAAAGTTAAACCAAACTCTAAATTTGAATCTAATTCATCTCACAAAATTATAGGATTCCCTGATTGAAAACATAGATCGGGTGAGATGACTAAGGATATTAATTTAAATTAAAAATTAAATTAAAATTAAAATTAAAATTAATTTGAATTAAAAATTAAATTTAAATTAAATTAAAATTTTAAATTAAATTAAAATTAAAATTAAAATTAAATTAAAAATAAAATTTAAATTAAATTAAAAATTAAAAATAAAATTAATTTAAATTTAAATTTAATTAAATTAAAATTAAAATTAAAATTAATTTGAATTAAAAATTAAATTTAAATTAAATTAAAAATTTAAATTAAATTAAAATTTTAAATTAAATTAAAAATTTAAATTAAATTAAAATTAAAATTAAAATTAAATTAAAATTAAAATTAAATTTAAATTAAAATAAAAATTAAAATTAATTTAAATTAAAAATAAAATTTAAATTTAAATTAAATTAAAATTAAAATTAAAAATTTTTCCCTTAAAATTTATTTAAAAATTAAAACTTAAATTTGTTTTACTTAAAAATTATTTATTTAAAAATTAAAACTTAAATTTCTTTAACTTAAAAATTATTTTTAACTTAATTTTTTAAGTCCAATAGTTAGACTAACCCCAATTCCTACCTATTGTAGGAAACTAAGTGAATTTTGGATAGTGGTTGCTCCAAACATATGACTGGAGATCACACAAAATTCACTCAACTCACTTACAAAAGCCTAGGAACAGTTGCCTTTGGGAACAACGACAAACTCAAGGTAATTGGTATAGGCAATATCGAACTAAAAATTGACTTTATTATTACAAATATTTTACTTGTTGAAAATTTCAAGTATAATCTTTTAAGTATAAGTCAACTGTATGATATTAGGTATAAGGTTAGGTTTTTATCCACAGAATGCTTAATCAAACACCTAGACAACCATAATATAAGCCTAAAAGGGTTTAGAAAAGATAACATCTATGCGATTAACTTAACCACTTCTTCAATTAAGTGTTATTTAACACAAAAAGAAGAAACCTGGTTATGACATAGAAGAATGTCACATACAAATTTCAGAAATATAAGCAGACTAAATGGACTAGTTAGAGGACTACCAAAATTACCTAACCTTGATTCAACCATATGTAATACTTGTCAACAAGGTAAGCAAACAAAATCTACCCACAAACCAACTAATAAAGCTCAAACCAACTCAATCTTAGAACTGTTACATTTAGACTTATTTGACTCCCATGGAGTCAAATCAATAAATGGAAGTCTATACTGTCTACTTATCTAGTAATAATAGATGACTATTCTAGGTTCACTTAGATAAAAATTTTAAAAAATAAGGATGAAACTTTTGAAATTTTTACAACCTTTTGTAAACAAGTTGAAAATGAAAAGGACCTTAAAATTAAAAGAATTAGAAGTGATAATGGGGGGAGAATTTAAAAATCATAACTTCAACAAATTCTGTCTTGAAAATGGCTACCATCACGAATTTTCATGTCCTAAAACCCCCCAACAAAATGGGATTGTAGAAAGAAAAAATAGAACATTACTTGAAGCCTCTAGAACGATGTTAAATGAATACAACTTACCTAAATATTTTTGGGCGGATGTTGTTAGTACAATTTGCTATGTACAAAATAGAACAACACTAAACAAAACCCATAACAAAACATTTTTTGAAATTTATTACAATAAACAACCCAATATAAAATACTTTAGAGTATTTGGGTGCCCAGCTTTCATCTTGAATACAAGAGAACATCTAGGAAAATTCACCTCTAAAGTTGAAAATGGAATTTTCTTAGGATACTCCCTAAATAGTAGAGGCTACAGGGTTTACAATAAGGTTACCTTGAGAATTAAAGAAACTACTAATGTGAAATTTGAAGAATCCAAACAAAACCTAGTACAAACACAACATCAATCAATTGAATTTGTTCAAGAAAATAATAACTCTGAAGGAACTAACCAAATCCTAAGTCATGAAGAAGAAGAACAACCTTAGGAGAGTCAACCCCCTAGAACAACAAGAGTCAATCCAAATCACCCAACTGATCAAATAATTGGTAACCCAGACCTTAGGGTTTAAACTAGATCTTCCTTTAGAAATCTGAGTCAAATATCTTTAATCTCAAAAATTGAACCCAAAACCATAGCCGAATCACTCCTTGACCCAGATTGGGTCATAGCTATGCAAGAAGAATTAGCTCAATTTGAGCGTAATGAAGTTTGGGACTTGGTACCACCACCCAAGAATAAGAAAATAATAGAAATAAAATGGGTATTTAGAAATAAACTAAGTGAAACGGGAGAAATTACTAGAAATAAGGTCAGGCTAGTAGCTAAGGGGTTTAATCAAGTGGAAGGACTTGACTATGATGAAACATATGCCCCAGTAGCTAGACTAGAATCCATTAGGATGCTACTAAGTTATGCAGCACAGAAAGGGTTTAGACTATACCAAATGGATGTTAAGTCAGCATTCCTAAATGGACTAATAAAAGAAGAAGTCTACGTAGGACAACCACCTGGATTTGAGAGTCTAGAACACCCTGATTATGTCTATAAATTGAAGAAAGCCTTATATGGACTTAAGAAAGCACCTAGGGTTTGGTATGAAAGGCTAACGTCTTACCTAATCTCTAAAGGGTTTAACCAAGGTCAAATTGATCCAACCTTATTGTCAAATTAATAAAAGAAGATATTTTTATAACACAAATTTACGTAGATGATATAATCTTTGGTTCAACAAATTCAGAATTTTTAGATGAATTTATAAGTCTAATGGAACACAAATTTGAAATGAGTCTGGTAGGAAAATTAACCTATTTTTTAGGATTACAAATCAAACAGACAAATGAAGGTAACTACATCTATCAACAAAAATATACTAAGGAATTACTTAAAAAATTTGGAATGGAAAACACCAAAGAGATAAAAACACCTATGGCAATAAACACAATCCTAGATGATGATCCTAATGGGAAACCAGTTGATCTAAAATACTATAGGAGTGTCATAGGTAGTCTATTATACTTAACTGCAAGTCGACCAGATATCTTATTTGCAGTTAGTATGTGTGCCATATACCAAACCTGTGCTAAAGAATCTCATGTGACTCAAGTCAAACGAATCTTTAGATACCTTAAAGGAACAACAAATGTAGGTATTTGGTACCCTAGGACTAATAATTTTGAGTTAATAGGGTACTCTGACTCAGATTATGCTGGATGCAAATTAGCCCGCAAAAGCACAAGTGGCGGATGTCAATTACTGGGTCCATCACTTGTCAGCTGGTTTAGTAGAAAGCAACACTGTGTCGCCCTATCTAAAACTGAGTCAGAATATATAGCTATAGGAGAGTGCGTTGCACAATTATTATGGATGATGCACACCCTAAAAGACTTTAACTTGAACCTTACAAATGTAAAAGTCCTAATTGATAACATTAGCTCAATTAACCTAACAAAAAAATCCAGTGCATCATTCTAGAACCAAACACATTGAAATTAGGTATCATTTTATCAGGGATCATGTTACTAAAGTTGACATTGAACTCAATTAAATTGAGTCCAAGTCCAATTTAGCTAACATATTTACAAAACCACTCCCTGAAAATGAATTTAGCAATCTGCGTAGAAAACTAGGGATGTGTTTAATAGAATAGGATTTTCAAAATTAAAAACTGTTTTAAAATTGACTATTTCAAACTCTAGGTTAAAATTGTTTTATTTTTTTCAAAAACGTTCCCACTTTTAGAATTTCAAAACAATTTTAGCCTTAGACTAGAAAAATTCCCTTAGAACTCATGCTCCCCTAGGACTAGCACTTGAGCATCTCACCAACACCCTAGGTTTACTTTGCTTGTGATTGACAAACATAGAAAGGGGTGAGATGTATATGTCAATTGCCTAGACTTAAGATGCTTATATCAATGCATCGACATAGGTATGGGCGTTAAATACAAAATATACATTGATCAAGCTAAGTTACTCAGTTAAGTCAACCACTAACTGATTACAATAAACTTAATTTGACTAACCAAGTGAAAGTTTCTATCTTTTGATAGTCAGTAAGTATCTAATTGGTTAGACATCTATTTTAGATGTCAGATTTAGGGGGAGGATTAAATCATCACTTAACACCAAAATTATTTTCTCCATCTTATACATAATATTTTTTAAGTTTTTTTTTTCAGTTTTGAGATTAAATTTCAGCTTTCAAATTTAAAGTTTTTTACAAACTTAATCAGTTTTGAAAAGTAAATATTTTTTAAAACTTAGCCATGAAATCCTCAATCTTAAAAACTTTTGTGTTAAATTTTCTAAACTAACTTTTATAAAACTATATTCTTCAATTAGATTTTATAAACTAAGAGTTTTTGAATCTATTGCAAACTTAGTTTAGTAAATATCTTTTAAAACTCAGCTTTGAAATCTCAGGTTTGAAAAGTGTTTCAAAATTAAACTTATGTTTGTAAATTTTCTTGATAAATCTAGTTTTGAAAACTTAGTCTTAAAATTTTAATTTTGAAAACTTATGTTTGAAAATACTTTGAAAATTTAAAACTTGATTCTTATACACGTATAAGCTTTTCAAATTTCTGATTAGAAAATTCTCTTTGAGTTTGCAAAGTCATTTTTTTTTAAATTAATTTTGCAAAAATGATCTTTAAAAATTAACTACTCTCTCAAAACTTAGCTATTTTCCAAAAGCTAAAGCTAATGTTTTAAACAAGTCTTCCAAAGTTTAAACTCCCCCAAGTTAACTTGTCATCATTTCTTAAATTTCTGTTACTTTCTTTACACTCTGTATTGATGCTTATGTCCTTATTTGATGAATGCCAAAGGGGGAGGGATAGGTGGTTAAGTTAGAGCAACTAAATGCAAATTTGAAAAACTAACTTAAAACCTTAAAAACCTCGAAAATCATGCTTGATTTTTGCATATATTTTTCACTAACTTAACCAGATTGTCATTTCATCAAAAAGGAGGAGATTGTTGGTGCGGTTAGCACTAGCGGTCTAACTCAGATTTTGATGAATGACAAATCAGGTTAAGTTAGGTTCGTCGTTATCTAACACTCTGATCGAGTGTACAGGATAAGTCCAGACAGGTCGACGGACTGACCGGATGTCTGGCACGAAGTCCAAGCGAGTTGACGGGCTGACCGGACGCTTGGCGAGAAGTCCAGCTAGGTCGATCGGCTGACCGGATAGCTGGCGAGAAGTCCAAGCGGGTCGACGGGCTGACCGGACGCTTGGCGAGAAGTCCAGCTAGGTCGACGGGCTGAGCGGATAGCTGGCGAGAAGTCCAGACGGGTCTGACAGGTGAGTAAAGGTAAGTCACTGGAAGAGAGTGACTGCGAGGACGCGTTCCCGGGAAGGGAACATTAGGCGTCGATCCGGCTTAGATCCATTTCGGATATCTAAGTCGAGATCGTGACTAGATTCCGGTCTCGGAAAGATGGAATCTAAGTCATAATCTTCTTTTGATTAAAGTATAAACTGTGCTAACATCTTATTTTGCAGGATATACATATTGTTTGCCTCGGACTAACTCTTTCTTGTAGATAAAGGAGTTTCTGGAGAAAAAGTGGTTCGGGCGCTCGGAAGGGATCCGGGCGCCCAGGAGGCAATTTATATCCCTGGCGTGCGTCGACACGTGGAGCTCGTTGGTTGGGCGGGCTACGTCACACCAGGGCGCCCGGAAGGGATCCAGGTGCCCCGAGCATCCTATAAAAGGAGGGTCAGGGGGGAGCTTCAAATACAACTGAAAAAAAAGAGATCTTCTACTGCTTGCTCTGCTGCTCTGCGCTCCTGCGACGCTAGCGAAGCTCCGACAACACACGTTTTCTTTTCGATTCATTCATTTGTCGATATTGTTGTCATTTTCATTAGCTTTTTTTGTACTTAGTTTGTAATAAATTTTGAATTGCTAGTGATTGCCCACCGAAAGCGGTCAACGACCGCGGGCCTTGGAGTAGAAGTTGACACAGGCTCCGAACCAAGTAAAATTGGTTTGTGTTAGCATTGTTTCTCTATTTCCGCTGCGTTTATACTCGAACGAATTTTTTATTCGATATTCACCCCCCCTATCGAAACTTCACAATCCAACAGTGTTATCGGGAAGGGAACATTAAGCGTCGATCCAACTTAGATCTATTTCAGAAATCTAAGTTGAGATCGTGACTAGATTTCGGTCTCGAGAGGACAGAATCTAATTATTTCTTTTATTACTATTATTACTTAACTATGCTAACACTTTGTTTTATAGGGTAGTTTTGCATTTTACCTCGGGCTAATGTTTTCGTGCAGGTCGTTGGAAAACAGAGGTCCGAGCGCCCAGAAGGGATCCGAGCGCCCAGGATGCAAACTTTATCCCCTCACCGCGTCGCCACGTGGAGCTTCATGTTTGGACGAGCTACGTCACACCCCAAGCGCCCGAAAGGGATTTGGGCTCTCGGAGCCTCGTATATAAGGAGGATGCACCCTGGAGCAAAGAACAACGTAACGAACGACAAGATCTTCCAACGCATGCTCTGCCATGCTGCGCTCCTGCGACGCTGCGAAAGCTCCTCCGACAACGCGCCTTTTTATCATTCCTCATTGTTGTCGGTATTTTTTTAAAAGTAATTGTAATTTCACTTGTAGTGGATTGCCCAACGAAAGTACTTAACGAGTGCGGGCCTTGAAGTAGGAGTCGACCAAGGCTCCGAACCAAGTAAAAAATTACTTGTGTTAGCCTTGCTTTAATTTTATTTTTTCCGATGCGTACTCGATCTTCTTTTCAACTTTTTTAAAATCGATATTCACCCCCCCTTTATCGACTTTCACGATCCAACAGTGCTAAGATTAACTTGTCTATATATGAGTATTATCTTGTTGGAAAGATAACTAATTTGTCAATCTCCTATTAGGGAGATGCATTATTAGCTGGGGCTTATATACTTAATAAAGTGCATTCAAAGTCAGTTTCATCTACCTCACATGAACGTTGGACAGGCAGAAACTCATATTTGAGTAATTTGATACCTTAGGGGTCAGCTGCCTAGGTTCATGATAAGATTCACGAATATGGAAAATTAGGATCCAGAGATAAGAAGTGTATCTTTATAAGGTATTCTGAGACTCCTGAGGGTTATGTCTTTATTGGTAAGCGACAAGATGGAACCATATCTGAAATAGAATCAAGAGATGCTACTTTTCTTGAAACTGAGTTTCCAACACGAGAAAAAGTTGATAAGACAATTTGTCTATATGAGATAGAGGAGGAGTATAATGTTCCTTTATCAACAAATCAGGAGATGCCTAAATCTAATAAACCTAGTGGGAGTAATTTGCCACTGAATGAATCAGTTTCTCAACAGTCTAACCTACGAAGAAGTAGTAGTCAAATTATTCCTCAAAGAAGATTTGACATTGAGAATGACACATTGATGATTCTCCCAGTTGACGATGAGGAATCTTGAATAGTTGAGGAAGCTTTGGGAAGCTCAGTAAGAGAAAAATGAAAAATTACAATGGATGAGGAGATGGAGACAATGAGAAAGAATCAAGTTTGGAATTTAGTCGATGTTCCTTTGGCCGGAAGGGATGTTGGGAATAAGTGGATTCTCAAAATAAAGAGGGCAACAGATGGATCGATTAATCGATACAAAGTTCGATTAGTTGCAAAAGGATATACCAAATTGGAGGATATTGATTTTAAAAAGACTTTCTCCCCAGTTGTGAAGTTTGTGTCAATACGTGTCATCCTAGCTATAGTAGCACAATTTGACATGAAATTACATTAAATGGATGTAAGAACAACTTTCCTTAATAGTAATCTTTGTGAAGAAATCTATATGACACAGCTAGAAGATTACATTGTTGATGGCCAAGAAAATAGAATATGTAGACCTAAGAAGTCTATATATAGGCTAAAGTAAACATCAAAACAATGGAATATAAGATTTAATGAAGTCATTTTGTCTTATGGTTTCAAAATGATCAATAAGGATCATTGTGTTTACCTAAGAAAAGAAAAAAGGAAAGTTTATTATTTTATTATTATATATTGATGATATGCTAATAACTAGAAGCCACATAAAGTGTGTGATAGAAGTCAAATTCTGATTTTCATCATAATTTGATATAATAAATATGGGAGAAGCAGAGTACATCTTAGGAGTGAAGATCATTAGAGATCGATTAAAAAGACTTTTGGGTTTGTCTCAAGAAATTTATATCACTAAGATGCTACTACACTTCAATATGTCATATTGCAACATTGAACAAACATCTATAGCGAAATGTACTGTTTTAAGCAAAAATATGTATGCAAGACTCCTGAGGAAATAGTCGAAATGAAGAAAAAAACCATATGTCAGTGCTATTAATAGTTTAATGTACTAGTCCTGATCTAAGTTATGCTATTAACTTAGCTAGTCGTTTCCAGTCAAATCCAGGATCAAGATATTGGAAAATGGTGAAGAGGATATTCAGATATTTCAAAAAATAACAGATTATTTGTTTCCAAGATCAGATATGAACCTGAATGGATATAGATTGCACAGAGGACCTTGATTACTGAAAATTCACATCTAACTATACCTTCTTACTGAATGGGTTAAATTTTATAAAATTTAACTGATAATATCTAAAGCAAATATATTACTAAGTTATATAATTATCATTTACCTTATTGTCAATATATTTAATAATAATTAATTAAAATATTTATATAAGGTGATCATGGATTTTTTTTATGTGTTTATATATATATATATATATATATATATATATATATATATATATATATATAATCATGTTATTATTTGTATAATATTCAGAACATGTTATTATATCAGTGATAGTATTAAATCTGTATCTTTTATTTTTTTTTAAAAAAAATAGTTCTAATTTAAATCATCATAGATTATGCGTGCATGTGACAAGTGTCTCTATAAATCATTATTATAACATATTAAAGTAAATCAACATAATATTTTTTAATTTGATTTATTAAAATTACTATATATTTAATATTAACTTTGTCCCAATTATTTTAATTAGATCATTATTAGTAATATGAAGATTACCGTCACCATACTAGTAATTTGGATAAGATTAAAAAAATGCAAACTATACGCCTCATAAACTGTAATCAAAATTTGGTACATTTATAAAATTCCTAAAATAAATTTGAATATACGTGACGAAGAAAAGAAGATAGATATACACGGAGTAATTCGAGTCGAGCGCTGTTAAGGAAAAAAATAATGAATTATTTGATTTGATTTGTTAACAAAAACAACGTCCAGTTGCTTAATTCGTTTGTAGTTCCTATTACTACAACCAATCCCACTCCGTTTCTGATTCTCCTCTTCTCCCTATAAATATAACACAACCAAAATCAACCGTCTCTTCTCCTCTTCCACAACAAGAAACAGAGCAATGGCGACCCGCGATTACCATTCTCTGCCGTCCGTCTCCAAGGTGCCTAAGGGCAGGCGAACACAGCGTCGCCACCCATCGACTCTGTCGCTGTCGCAGCAGGACAAGCCACTTCCGCCGCAGCCGCCTATCCGACAGCCGTCTCCGTCTGTATCTCCGGCTCCGACACAGCGCAACCAGGCGAGGTATGTATGTTCCCAGTGCGGTAAGGTGTTCTCTTCCTACCAGGCCTTGGGGGGCCACAAAGCCAGCCATCAGAAGTTCCCTGCCGAATACAGAGCCGCCGCGTCAGCGGCAGTCGTCACCGGAGCAGCGGACCAAAACAAGCCTCACGCTTGCTCTTTGTGCTCCAAGTCGTTCGCGACGGGGCCAGCGCTAGGCGGGCACATGAGGGCTCACTACGAGAGGATTAGACGGCAAGCCACAGCTGAGAACAGGCCGATGGCTGGGCCATCGTCTTCGCTGACTGAGTGCTCGACGGCGATGGGCTTGTTAATTGACCTCAACCAGGAGGCGATGCCGGAAGCGGAATTGGCTAAGGAAGAGGAAACAGTGAGCTCTCATCCGGCGGCGACGGCCACCTCTCCCCCTCCTCGCTTCTTTACTTTCTTTTAAGACATTAATTAATCTGATTAGTTTGATTAAACATTTTCAAAAAAAAAAAAAAAAAAAAAAAAGAAAGGAAAAGAATGCAAATTAAGAAAAGGTGTCTGTTATTTGATTTTTATAAACTGCTAGATTAAATTTTCTTTGATATTTGTGGTCAATTTGGAATATCTGTCTGTTGAAGAATTATGCAATTATTTTGGAAAGTAATGAAATATATTTTTGATGGATATATTTTTAAGGTGTTCAAATTTTGTTATCACCATTAACTTAGTTATTAATCTAACTGATGTCATCTTATTTGATTAATTTTAAATAACAATGCTATTAATTAAAGATCAAATATTTGGAGAATGATTTAAAATTACAATAAGAGGAAACTTTCTTTTCTATTAATTAACTAATTAAAACTAATTTTATTAGATGTCTGTAATTTAATATTTAAAAAAAATATCTTTTGTGAATTTAATAAAATATATGATATGATGATGATAAAGATGTGTCCCTCTAAAAGTGGGTTAACACAGTATAGATCGGCTGATATAATGGTCAAAGTCAATAAGAGGTCAAAGGTATCCGTAATATTATCAGTTGCCCGAGCGGATTACATGGCAGGGCGGACTTAAAAGGCTATTCGGATCATCCGAACGATCATCCTCCACACTTGCAACAAAGGTTAAGAGTCTAACACTAAGTTATCCAATTCACCGTCCTAGCCAATCGGACCCCCGATCTAATCGGACGCAATAAACCCCTTCGATAATAGCACGGTTGAGTGAAGAATAGGACGATAGCTCTATTCAGTATGGCTGAGCTGGTGACGTCCCGATTGAACGACTCGCAGTCGACCTACAGCTGGACCCACCTACACATCTTATCGTACTCTTTTGGAAATTTGTGTCATCGATAACAAAGAATGTACAACAAACAAATAGTACTTTAGAAGTTTTTAGCCAGTCATATCAGATATTTACGTACTTGCTTAAGTAAATGTGTCAGAAGACACTTTTTGACTTGTCTTTTCTTAAGACGCTTTAGAAAATGTACTAATACTTTGAGATATGTGCACAGACGATATAGTGCCACTATAAAAGGGGATCTCCATTCACAGACGGAGATATGTGATATTTTATAGTTGAACATGCTCATTGCTACAGTCTACTTACTATTCTTCTCCTCGTATACGGATCACTGACTTGAGCATCAGTGGGTCAACTGTAAAATACGGTGCCTACATAAAATCTTAAGGGATTTTTAGAAATTTTGGAAATTTTCTGAGGATTTTTCGGAGTTCGTATGACGAGTTTAAGGGGATCAATTATTAGGCCACGGGACAGCCTGTTTAAACTACCACAGTTGAACGAGGAAAAGTTTAATTTTTCTTTTTCTTTTTTTCATTCGTTTCTTATTCTTACCCGAACCCCATCCTCACCACCCGATCCCCTCTTCCTCTCCTTCTCCCCTCTCCCGAGCTCGCCACCGCCGCCTCCCCCGAGCCTCTTCATCTTCCCCAATCGACACGCCGCCAACCCAACATCGCGTGACGCCTCACCTCCATTGCAAACAAAAGCCATCGGCCAAGGGAAGCCTCGCCTCTTCCTCTTGCCTCTGCCCGTCACCCCCTCGCCGTGTGGAGATCCCAGTTGCTGACGCCCCTTTACGACGCATCCTTCCTTTCGAATCCTCATGGACCATCGCCTTTTTTCTTACTCGAGCAGCCGACGCCGAGGGAGTTGTTCACAGCCGGCCCTATCCGTGTCCTAGCTCGCTGAGGCGCCACCTCTGCGTGGATTGGTCTTCGGTCAGGAGGAGAAGGATCCAAGACTAGCTTGAATCTGCCACTGCCACTGTGAGTACTAAGCCGGTCATCGCCGATGCGGCTAGCCTCAACCAATCCCTCTTCTCTTGATTTTCTCCGAGTCGTGCCCTAATCACTGCTTGCTGCCACCACTTGCTGACGCCACCTGCGCACCAGTCGTCGACCATGGGAGAGCAGGGAGTGTAGCTTGCTGGCAGACACCTCTCCTTTCCTCGAACACACCGACCTCTGTTTGATTTCTGCCTTCACGGGGAAAGAGGAAGTTAGACAGCAGTGGGCGGTTGGTCTGAAGTTGCTGGATTCCGGCCATCACAGCACTGAATGCCTTGTTGTTTTCTTGATATTCATCTTTGATCCGATCAGTGTAAGTGTTTTCAGCAAGTGAGTTTCTGTTTTGTAGATCTGGTATTTAAATTGAATTACGTATGAATTGGATTATATGGTTGGATGATAGATTTATATTAGGTGAGTTTAGAATTGATTAAGTATAGATTTAAATCTAAATGGAATAACAAGGGTTAAGGAAACTAACCCTAGTTGATCGTTGAGATATATTTAATTAGGGTTAAAACGTTGAATCTAATCTAAGCTTCGTGTTAGATCCTATTTATGATGTTAACAAGAGGGATTAGCTAATCGAGTTACATAGTTTCTAATCGGATTGAGATTTTGTTTAGCTATAATGAAACTTAACTAAAACTGTACGATTTATTACAGGACTTTTATTCGGGATGAGCACTTTGACATAGCGATTGTTTAGCTCGATCTACATTTGAGACGGGTACCATTGACTTATCTTTTTGATATTGTCATTCTGATATACTTAGTAGGTTATAACTTACAGTAATAGTTATGTTTATTTTTGTTTGGTATGCCACTAAATGATACTTGTTGCATGCTTTTATCTGTTCTGCATTTATATTTTATACCCTCTTGATTATTGCCATGTGTATTTATGTTCATGGAGGTAGTGACATACCATGCCTTATTGTGCACCGGACTAGTTATTTGTCATTCCATTTACCTTTTTGTACATACTTTATGGATGAGGATATGGTTAGGATTTACATGTTTAGTGTCATGCACCATCTTGCATGATTGCATGTTGAGCGATTGACAGCTCCATTATTGTTGAGCTCATCGCCAGTTACATAGATCTGCACACACAACCATTATTATTGGGCTTTTTGATTTACTTGTTATATTTTATATACTTGTGATGTATAAGTGTACAAGTGGATGTTTATTGAGTTTTGGTCTACTGCCTTTGTTTTTCGCTGTGTTGGATTTTTTGTTGTGGGTTTAAGTTTCCGTCGTATCAGTGGAGTAGGTTTTATTTAAATAAACTGTGGTTGTATCAACCAGAGGTTGAGTTAATATAAACTGCGTCGATTGTTAGTTATTTTTATTGTTATTGTTCCGGTCGTGTTGGCCGAGGTTTGTGTGGCCTTGAGGGCTTGTAGTAATGTTTCATATTGTCACCGGTACAGGGGGCGTGACACCAACGCCGGGAACCCTTCCCTAGCCCGGCACTAACGTTCCTGATCTTGCATGACAGCGCGAAGTCTTCCTCCAGTCAACACCAAAGCCATCATGGAGTCTTCTTCTCGTCAACACCAGAGCCACCGCGGAGTCTTCTTCCAGTCAACACTAGAGCCACAACGGAGTCTTCTTCCAGTCAACTACAGAGTCGCGTACCCAACCAACCATCTCCTCAGCTTTCGGACATGATCATATTTGGCGTCATATATGAGAACTACACTTACATCCGAGACATGAAAATGGAAGATGTTGAACGACTCACCACAGTAACATTAACTCAAAAAGAGTTAGAGATACTAATTAATGTCTAAGCTGCAAAGATGGTGCAGCAGCAACATGAGATGACAGCCACTGTCGAGCGTCCAACGACCTAGCTGTATTGGTGATAGGTCAGCGAGCTGACCAAAGAGCCCGAGCAGAAGACCCTGTCGACCGCAAACCAAACCACCAACAAGTACTGAATGCGTTGATCCCATACCACAGGGCATTATTTCGCACGCCCTCGGGAGAGCATGGCCGAGCTGAAAGGACACAAGGATCATCTTTCGAGAATACGCTTGTCCGGGACACGCAAAAGGGCAAAGCAACCCGACTCAATGACTCTCCTGAGCGGAGCAACAGACAATTCTCCCAAAAGATCCTTGACGATCAATTGTCACCTCACTTCAAACATGTAACGATCCGAAAGTACACAGGGTCAACTGACCCCCAGGACCATCTACTGAAATTCAATAACATAGCCAAGCTCCACCAATACACCGATGGAGTCAAGTGTCGAGTGTTCCTCACCACACTCTCTGGATCGACGCAGAGGTGGTTCAAGCGCTTGCCTATCAGATCGATCTGCAACTTCAAAGATTTCCGAGCGACTTTTCTACAGTACTTTGCTAGCAATCGCCGCTACCAAAAGACGAACGTGAACTTGTTTGCAATCAAACAAGGGCCTAAGGAAGCGTTACAAACATATTTTAAGAGATTCAATCAAGTGGCCATGGACATTCCATCAGCCACCTATAAAATCTTGGTAAGTGTCTTCTCCCAAAGACTTATAGATAATGATTGTTTTCGCTCGCTTATCAAGAAACCTCAAAGAGACTTTGACCATCTGTTCAAACAAGCCACGAAGTACATCAATGTTGAAGATACCAGTCAGCTCGGAAAAAAGAAGTGATTCCGAGCTAGTGACTATCCCAGAGCGCCGAGCATCCCACACCCATCAACCGCCAAAAGGGCCTCGAGCAGGCACAACGCAGCAACATCAGGAGCCCCGAGCCCATGTGATCCAATCTGTGGAGGTCGAGCGAGCAAAAATCACTGAGCCCTGACAATGGACCCCACTCTTTTGCTCTTATCACCGCTAGGCAATTCATAATATGAAGTGTTGTTGTCATCTCAATCCAAAGTCGTGTGGACCCACTCCCCCAAGCATTCCGTTGTCTATCGCCTTCTCTTGAATGCCGCCACTACCGCCGATCGGGAAGACCACATGATGAAGACCGTGCGACTATCAAGCAACACCGAATACAACTCCAACAAAGAGATCATTAATCAGAAGTATACTTGGATATCTGTAGAATGGCCACGACCGTCAACCCTTAGTGTAGTACGTCTTAGTCACGAACGCTTAGTGACAACTTGGCTTAAATTTAACTGATACATATCTACAGCATCAGTATATTACTAAGTTATATAATTATCTTTTACCTTGTTCTCAATGTATTTTATAATAATTAATTGATATCTGATCAATTAAAATATTTATATTAGGTGATCAAGAATTTTTTATTTTTTTCCTAAATTATTTTGAGATCCACTAAAATATATTATTTTTATTTCAAAGTTAGTTTAGTAGCTTAAAATATATATAAAATACGATGGCAAAACGTAATCCCCTTATCGAAACAGACAATTAGCTAGCGTTAATATATGTTTTAAAATTTTAAAATAAAATTAGAATCGTCTCTTTTTATTTTTTTATTTAATTTAAAGGTAAACAATGACCATGTCAAATTAATTAGTGACGCCTTTTAAGTAAAATCAGATCTCCTCATCAATCTCATTAATACATAGTATATCGATCGTCATGTTCTATACTATTTTGAGCAGATACTCTTTGTTAATTATTTCTATACTATTTTGAGCAGATACTTTTGTTAATTATTTCTATACTATTTTTTGATCAGATACTCTTTGTTAATTATTTCTATACTATTTTGAGCAGATACTTTTTGTTAATTATTTCTATATTAATTAGATAATTTTCCTAGATACAATTAAATTGTTTTCAGGTTCAAGAACTGACAATGGAAATCGTTATGATTGTAGAAAAATAGGAAGATTTAATTTAGAATAATATTGATTTGCTTTTTCTTTATAAAAATAAGATATATTTACAAATACGAGATAATATTGGGTTGATTTCCCAATCATAGTAAATAATTAATTAAATATTCTAAACCTAATTAGTTGTCTAATGAAATTTGTTGTTATCTCGTAATATTTACAAATCCAATATAGGAAATTAAATCATGATTGATATACATTATAAATTAATTCCTCTAATAAATATTAATATATTACTAAGTTATATAATTATCTTTTAATATCTTTTACCTTAATTTTATCAGATATTGTTTGTTAATTATATATATATTGCACATGTAGTCTTAAAATTGTTGTAATATAGTTTATCTTTTATCTTTAATGAGATTAGTTTAAGGAGTTCAAATTGGTCAAATAGATCGATATATGGTTCAAATATATTTCCAAACGTACGACTCCATAAGTTTCATATGCATATATGTATCTCTAATGCCACAGCTGCTAGCATACGGTTTAAGTAATATGAAATAATCGTGAACATTATAAAATCACAAACACCGGATGCGATCAAGAGTTTACAGTGGAAAATTCTAATTTGGAGCAAATTAAAACCACCGCTGCCACTGCTACAATATTCTCACGGCCAAATTACACCGGTTAAAATAATGATTATCTTGTGGACCGATTGAAGAAGATGAGAAATTATATTGACAAAGAAAGAGGTTTCTTTTAGAAGAAAGAAATTTTATTCGATAATAAAAGAAAACCCTTAAACACCTAAACAAACATACGGAGCCTTTGAAAACATTCTAAACCATATTTTTCATATCCAGAAACTTATAAATCGCACATGAAGCTATTATTAAGATAAATTAGTCCAATTTCACTAAAAAAGCTTTAGAAAAATTATACCAACAAACAAAATATCATTGTTGGTCCTTTGGCGGCCAACAAAAGGAGGTGAATTATATTGCACAATATAAAATAAAAAAATTACTTTTCTCAAACAATCTGGGTTTAACACAATTACACACTTTAAACAATAAAAAATAAAATGAAACAAGTACGAGACAAAAGAGTTTTTATTTGGATGATAATCAGAGAATTGCTACTCCAAAAAAAGTCGGCTCAATAGACAAATCTCCTTCTTGAACAAAACGTCGGAGGTGGTGAAAACTTGTACAAGGAAATTAAACTCGTAAACTAAAACAGAAATAGAATTAGAGTATAGAGTGTGTTGTTTTCAGTGTTGAGATCATTATAGCCTTGCTCTGGGTACCTGAAAGGGTTTAAGGTGTCTTGGTGTGAATAAAACTTTATTCACGGTGCAACGGATCGCAACAACTCAATCTGGATAAATCTCTATGGTCCGGGCGCCTGGAATAGCTCCTGGCGCCCGGATCGCCTTCGCACAGGGGCGCCTCGCCAAGGCGCCCCGGCTGGACTAAACTAGTCCGAGCGCCCGGAGTAGCTCTGGGCGCTCGGATGCCAATCAACTTTATGTTGACTTTCTGTCCGGGTCTTTCGCTCCGGCTCCGCTCACTTGGGTGATTTTGGCCATCCAGAATAGGGCTCATCCAAATCCATTTTTCAGCCTTCATGAGCAATCTTCGGCTCCGACTTCTTATTCCTCTAAAACGCCGATGCCTCCTTGTTGTTCACCAACGTACTCTTCCGCAGCGCCTTGTCCCTCCGACGTACCGAGCCCATCAACTCTCTCCTGTGCTGTCATTCTCGCTAGTTGCATTTTTCGCTCGACTTTCTATGCTCCTATGTTCCTTCACACTTAAACAGACAACATAACCTAACTTTGACTTGGTTGATTACATCAAAACTATCACGGGATATTTATAATTTCTCCCTTTTTGATGTGAGCAATCCAAGTTAAGTTAGGGTAAACCAAAATCAAATAGCAGTAAGGTAATTAGTATAAACTTTGCAATTAAAAAATGTCCAAAAAATCAAGATGTACCCTCCTCCTAGACTTTGCCTCTAGTTCTCTCCCTTTGATCACATTAAAAATAGGGGTATTACTAGAAATAAATTCAAAATAAAGTCTAAAGGATAACAATACAGTGATTATCATCCAAAAAAAATCATAAACTTTAAATTTAAAAAATCTGGATTTTTACAATTTATAAATCATTTTAAACAAAGTTATTTGAAAATATATTTTAATATGTGGGATAATTCTAAAAATTTGTATAACAGTAAACATACATATCTAAAACAGTATAAAATTTTGATGAAAAATTAAAATTAATTTAAGAAGAAATAAATTTATTTTTATATAAGAAGATATTTTCGTTAAAATTTGCGTTAAAAATAGTTCTAGTTCAACAAATTTTGAAAAAAAATTTGAAAGTGCAATAGAGTAATTGTTTTGTCAGAAAAAATAAATTTTCAAAAATGACATGTTCAAAAAAATTTAATATTAAAAATTAATATTTTTGATAGAAGATTCAATAATAGTAAAAATAATTTAAAAATGTTTTCTTGGAAGAGTTTTAAAAATTACTTTACGAAAAAAAATTAAATTTTAAAAATATAATTTTTATTAGAAAATTCATAAGAAATAAGACCGCCCCACCTGCCGCATAACTACATTATGGAATTATTATAACTCCAATCCAAGTTTGACTCTGTTGGAGTTACATTCACAAACATTAGTCTTCCCATTGCCACCAAGAGAATCACTCAAAATCATTGAGCTTATGATTTTAGTATAATATATATTGTCTATCTGAATATGAAACACGATCACACAAGCGAAAGATGACAGACTTGTTGATAGTTTGGGATTTTTTTTAATTGGTTTCATGAAGAACTAGACTTGTTAACCCTTTTCGAACTAGCAAGGTCCACAAAACTAAACTTTAAAGTAAGCGGAAAAAAATCAAGGACAGCAAAATTAATAACAATAAGAATCAAGATAAGTTAAATTCAACATGACAATGTGATAACAAGATTATGCTTTTAGTTGCTTTGACAAAGATATTTTATAACTTCATTTCTAACACTAATCTTTAAAAATTATAAGATGCAGATAGAAAATATAAATAAAATTATGGAATACATATTTATAAAGATTAATACAACTTTTAGAAAACTATAATATGATGACTCAAGTATGCTCTAAGCATATATAGTGTAGAAAAATTGAATTGTTGATTAGTGTTTGCGATATATTTGAAAATTTCAAACAAAATGTGAATCAATCTCATGACTTTAAGAATAATCCTTTCCTCCAGCAAAAGATTGAGTTTGAAGATTGATACTTTCAATGATAATTGACAATATCAAATGTGATCTTGAACTTTTATTATTCATAAGTTCCAGCAATGTCACATGTTGAGATAATGGTCTTTAGTTCATTGAAATTAGAGATTTACAACATTGTCATATTCTCAACTAATTAGAATGAAAAATCGTATATTTTCAAAAAAGTCAATCTGATAAATTAAAAAAACAGAAATTAGTAAAGTGGTCTTTTAAATGAAAACATAATACAACTTTAACTAATGATGACCATGCACCCTATCTATTCCTCATTTTTCACTCTTATATATCCATTTAGATCACCTATTAAAATTATTTTGATTAATGAAATATTTTGTAATACCGCATTTAAGTTGTCATAAAATCTAGATTTGGTGTTCATTTAATCCTAATTGAGATGTATATATATGTTAATTACATTAATAGTTTCCTTCACCACCACTGTCTTAAGATATAACATATTTCCCTTTCTAACTATTCCTAATATTTTATCTTTTAACGAACTATTGATAATAATACCTACTTCATTTCTTATTTTACTCCTTATGTATTATAATTTAAATCCTGAATTTTCTATCATCTTTGTCATTTCTCCTACCCATTTTGTCTCTTGTATATACAAAATATTAATTCTTTTATTAATCATCGTATCTACTACTTCCATTGTTTTACTAGTGAGTGTTCCTAGATTTCATGTTCCAAATTAGATAATTTTTATAATATTTGTTATTACTCAACTTATGATGTGAAAACTCTTACATATTTAATACTAACTCAAATTCTAATGGAGATTGTAACTATCTTGTCAAGACGTTGCAATCAAACCCTATAATGCTAGTGTTCCTTTCGGAGCACATAGCATTAGCACAATAATTTGATATATCCATTCATTGAACATTTGTCTGAAAGTTAATGGTGGCTGACAACCTAACGCGTAACCCTCATCTTTTTTCATTCAAACTTGGGACCGACATTGATGGGTTTAAACTTTTTTTAATTGTGGTTAATGCACAATGAATTTTTTTTTTAGGAAAACCACATACCATGAACAAAGTCACAATGAAATTTTGGCAATAGAGGACTTCACAAATGAACACAAACAGACAGGGATGAACAATAAAACAGATAGGATCTGATGAAAATTGAGGGATACCCCAGTAAGTAAAAAATAACTTTCTGGATCCTTTAATGGAAAGGTTACCCTATTCTCAGAACTGAGAAATGTGGAAATGATCTTTACCTGCAAAATGTCACCAACATTTATGCATCCAGCCACATCATGATTTAAAAAGTAAATCTATTTAAATTTATATAACACGGTCGGTTATCATGATTTGCTCTGAAATTAATAAAGTAAAACAATTGTGCAAACAATCAGCCCCAAATTGAATGCAATGACTTTAATGCAACTACCAATTAACTCATGTATAAACCATCATGACCGCTCGTGATTTACCTTCTCCGTGTTGATCCTGGGATAAGTTGCCGGAGGCGTTGGAGATGAGCGTATTCGTCTTTTGCCACCATATATAGATAATAGACCACCATATGACAGAAAACTAAATCTAAAATATTGACTTACCTGCCACTGGTTCAGTTTCAAAATAATGCTTAAACATCCCTGTCAGCCAGAATATATACATGCATGCATATATATAGACATTTTAGTAATATCATATGTATATATTAATTACATGCATGCTTACATGAGCAGCATCACAAGCAGCGAATATACTCTGTGTTTTCATCGAAACTTAATGATAGCAATTTAAGTTTCCCATGAATCAATCTAGCATTCAACAACTATATCATTATAAAAAAGGGAGCTACAAGCATCTTGCAATTAAAGAAATTCTGAAAACAAAAGAGTAATGGTGCTAACAATCTAAAAATTAATATTTTTCTATATATAAGCAGAACAAGAACAATAAAGTAACTACTATAAACCAATTTATAGGGGTTGAGTTGTTGACAGGATCAGCGGGGGAGGGGGGTGTTGACAGGATCAGCGGCGACGGTATCGGCATGGGGGTTATTGACGGGATCAGTGGCGGCGGGGTCTGCGGGGTGTTGTTGACGGGGTCGGCGGCGGCGGGGTTGTCCCCGTCGACGACGGCAGCAGCTGGGTCACCGACGGGCATGTCAGCTGCGTAGGCCTTTGCGACAGCTGCATAGGCCAATGCGGCATCTGCATAGGCCGCGGCGGCAGCTGGATTGAAGTGAACTGCGTAGGCCGCTTGGTCGGCTGCGTAGGCCGCTTGGTCGGCTGCCGCCTTGGCGGCGGCAACTAAGTCGTAAACGCGCTCGTCAGTTGCCTCGGCGGAAGCTTCGAAGGCGGCAAAGGCCACGGCAACGCGGAGGCTGGCCACGGCTAGGCGACGGCTGCGATCCATGATTCCATGGTTCGCGTTAGGTTTAGGGTTTGAAAATAGGAATGGAATAATACTAATTTAAAGGGTAAGAATAATTATTATTATTCCTGAATAATATGGAACGGATAAAATCCAATTAAAATGACTCTTCCCATATGCGTCTTAATTAAATTGAAATCATAAATTAAATTAAAAGTTAATTAAATTTAAAATCTTAATTAAATTTAAAAAAAAATCTAAAATCTTAATTAAAGTTTAAAAAATTAATCTAAAATCTTGATTAAATTAAAAAATTATTTTTTTAACAATTTTTTTTAAAAATTCTTTTAAAATTTATTTTAAAATCCTTTAAAAATTATTTTTAAAACCTTTTATTAATTCTTTTAAAAAATATTTTAAAAATTCTTATAAAAATTATTTTAAAACCCTTTTAAAAAATTTTCAAAATTATTTTAAAAACCTTTAATTAAAAATCCTTTTAGAAAATTATTTCTTAAGAAAATACTCAACTAAATACAAAACTCAATTAAATCCATACTTAATTAGATAAAAACAAATTAAATAAAATATGTAATTAAAACCGAAAGTAATAAAATATGTTTCAAGTTATTAGAAATAGTAAATAAGAAAATAATTACAAAATACTATCACTATTAAAAAAAATATTTTTAATGATAATATTAACGACGGTAGTAAATACCCTCATTATTAGTGGTTCAACAACGACGGACTTTAGTATCCATCATTGATGTATATGCATTAGCAATGGTATTTTGTCCCGTCATTGATGATTTATCATCAACGATCGTATTTTTTTTTTGATAGTTAATATCATACCTTTAATGACGAGATTTTCTACCATCGTTATTACAAAACCTTTAAGGATGAATTTTTTTCACCATTATTATTTTTCTAATTTTTCATTAACCTTCAATGACATTTTATCAATGTTACTTATTTTAAAATGTAATTATAAATACTCTATTAGGAGAGCTAATTCAGCTCAACTGATGTGATTTAAATCAAACGAAGTCAGGTTCAATTTGGTCCATGTTCAATTGAGGTTGGTTCAAATAGTGAGCTTGGTTCAGCAGCCCTTAATCGAAGGGTTCAAAATAAACTAGTCAAAATGAAGGGCGGGGATCAAAGGACTTACCTCTCATCTGCCACTCACGTACAAACGGGACGAATCTTCATGCAATTCTTCTCCCCGACGACATCCAGATTCCAGACCACCAAGATGGATGCAATTGTTATACTTTTGTTTTTTTTAATATTGTTCTGTACATATTCAAGATGGATGCAATAGAAAAATCTTTTTTTCTTCTTCAAATGTAATTTTTATTCTATAGCAATCACCAGCATTTTGTTCTGCGCATACTCTTCGCCATGTTAAGAATAATTCGGTTTTTCCTCTCTGTCACTCCATTTTGTTGTAGTGAGTATGGAGTCGTTATGGGACGATGAATGTCATTTTCTTCACAAAAACTTTGAATTCATTAGATGTGAATTCTCCATCTCTATCCGACCGAAAAACTTTGATTTGATAGCCACTATGTTTCTCTACCATTAATTTGAACCTTTTGAAGGTTCTAAACATCTCTGTTCTTGTCTTTAAAAAATACACTCAAGTTTTCCGAGAATAGTCATAAATGAAAAGCAAAAAGTAATTATTCTCACCAAGTGATGATGACTTGATTGGTCCATACACATCCGAGTGTATCAACTCCAATGGATATTGAGCCCTTGTTAAAGACTCCTTGGGAAAACTTTTTCTCGCTTGCTTGCCAAGAAGACATCCTTCACAAAGTTGATTAGGATGGTTTATGGAAGGCAATCCTTTCACCATTCTTCCTTTCCTCATCATTTTCAGCCCATCGAAGTTCAAATGCCCAAATCTCATGTGTCATAGCCAAGATGAATCTTTGAAACAAGATTTCAAACACATAGGAACATCACTTTGAATATTTAGCAAAAACATTCGGTTCTTTGTCATGGGCACTTTAGCAAGCAATCTTCCACTATCATCTTTCAACGCCAAGTATTTATCTTTTATGTGAATATCATAATTCTTTTCCAATAATTGGCCCAAACTCAAAATGTTACTCTTCATGGCCGGCACATAAAACACATTGGAAATTAATTGATGACTCCCATCTTTTGAACGAATTAATCAAAATCGTACCTTTTCCTTTCACTTGAACTTTCGAAGAGTCGCCAAAAGTTATATCTCCATCGATTCATTCATCAAGTTCCACGAACAAATTTCTCCTTTTGCAAATGTGGCTACTTGCGCCGGAATCAAGATATCATGTGCTCTCATTCTCATCTTTATCATTTTTGCAAGCTAGAAGCAAAGTAAGGCCCAAATTTTCTTTTGCATCATTTTTGTCCGCATCATTATTTGTCTCCTCCATATTATTTCTACATTCCCAAGAATAGTAGCTAAGACGATGACAAGTAAAACACTCAACTTCAGATTTGTCATACCTCATTTGATGGCCTCCACAACTTCTACCTCTTCCACGACTTCTTCTTTGATCGAAGTTTTGACTCCTCTCATTATTATATGAGGTGTTTTTGTCACCTCGTCCACCTCTTCCATAACCACGACCTCAACCTTGGCCCTGCCCTCGAGATCCTCCATGTTCGCGACCTCTTTGAGATGTGCCTTGGTTTGTGTCCTTCAATGACAGCTTTTCTTTCAAAGCTTAAGTTCAATCGATTCTTGAACCGATTTTATCAATCTTTCTTCGTGTGCTTGTAAAGATCCGGCAAGTTCATCAACGGTCATGGTGTCTAGATCTTTAGACTCTTCGATGGCAACCACGATATAATTAAATCTTAGATCCAAAGATCTCAAAATTTTCCCAACAATTCGATCATCTTTCATATCATCTCCGTATCTTTTCAATTGATTTGTGACAACCAATACTCTTGAGAAATAATCCGAAATGGATTCGGAATCCTTCATGCGTAGAGATTCAAACTCTCCTCTCAATGTTTGGAGACGTACCTTCTTCACTTTATCAACACCTTTAAATGAAGCTTGAAGAGTTTCCCATGCTTGCTTGAAAGTAGTTGCTGCAATAACTTTCTCGAACATCTTTTCATCCAAACTTTGATGGATGAGGATGAGCGTCTTTTGGTCCTTCTTCTTGGCGGATGCCACATTTTCATCAACGTCATTCTCCATGGGATCCCAAGCTTCATATGATCTAAGCAAAGCCTTCATTCTTATGCACCAATTATCATAATTTTCCTTGGTGAGAGATGGAACAACAAATGGGGTTCCATTCGATATTTTCCTTCAAGCTTTGTCTCCAAACACAAATGGTGGCTCTAATACCAATTTGTTAGCAAATGAAGAGCTAGCATAAAAAAAAAACTATAACACTCAAGATGGGAGGAAACTACTTCTTATTTTCTTCATATCTAAATTGTTAAATACATAGGATATTTATAGGGAGTACCCAAGATGTATCTTTGCAAATACATGAATGAATATTAAATGAGGTACATGCATTATCCAAAGAGTCATTCATGAATCTTCCAATATACATACACATAATTTTAATTCTGATTTATATTTTCAATATAGAGCACCCTTATATGGCTCAGTTGTATGACCCTATGCTCGACCCTGCTACCGATGGTCCATTGATCTTGGTTTCGATGATGATATCAGGGAAGACACGATCAGAGAGGTGATACGGGAGGAGACGACGTTATGCGATCGCCCAGGAAATTAAAGCTGCTCTCTGAGTCTGACCGTTTGCATGTCTGAACAGAAGCCTTGAGGTTGTTTTATGTATTTAGCTCAACCTGTTTCTTTTCCCTGCTATGCCACAGCGTAGTTTTTGTGGTGCCGGCTAATAGTTTCACACTTTCACTTGTTGAACAATTGTAAATAGTTCTTCCCCAATAATATGCGAATATTTTTTCCTACATCAGAAACCATTTTATGCATGAAAGTAAATTAGGGGTGCATACATGCTATATATATATATATATATATATATATATATATATATATATATATATATATATACACGATTTCGCTCGCCTGCAGTTTTCTCCCTACGGTTTGGTGCGGTTATGATGAGCTGGGCACACCACGTAAGCAAAAAAAATATAAAAGGAAAAATCACTACCGCAGCCGCGATCTCTCCGCTTCTCCCCGCGGTTCCTGCCGATCTTCACGAGACGCTGGCGGATCACCCTCGGCCGGATCACAACCGGATTCTGGCCGAATCACGGTCGGATTCCGGTCAGATGGCGGCCGGAATCCGGCCGTTTCGTGGCCAAAATCTGCCGAAAACGCTAGCAGACACAGCGCTGCCGATTCTGGCCGCGATCCTACCAGAATCCAGTTGCGTCCGGTCGCGACCGGATTCCGGCCGGATCGCGGCCAGAATCGACAACGCTGTGTCTGCTAGCGTTGTGGCAGATTTTGGCCAAGAAACGGCCGGAATCCGGCTGACGGTGGCTGGGCGTCCAGCGGAAGGTCAGCAGTCGATGGTTTGGCGAGGTCGGCGAAGAAGACGAGAAGATAGATGATGCCGCGTTTTTTTTTTTTTTGGCTTTGACGTGGAATGCCAAATCATCTCTACCGCACCAAACCGCAAAAATTGCACCGCAGGAGAACATTTCTCACACTCTCTCTCTCTCTCTCTCTCTCTCTCTCTCTATATATATATATATATATATATATATATTTGTTAAAATGCGGACACGAGCATGCGGACTCGTCTACGACCCACAGTCGCCATGTCATATTAATCTATTTTTTTAATATAATATTTTCTCTTTCATATTTTTTTTCTTCTTTTTCGCCGTTGTAACGAAGCTTCATTGCGCCTCGTCGCCGCTGGCCACTCGCCTGTTCATCGCCACTGACCACTGCCTCCGATCGTGGCCGGAGGCAGGTGGTCGGAATCCAGACGCGATGGCGCGGTCGGAATCCAGACGCGATCGCGCCAGAATCCGGACACGATGGCGGTGGAATTCTGACGCAATCGCGTCTGGATTCCGGCCGCGCGATCGCGTCTGGATTCTGGCGCGATCGCGTCTGGATTCCGGCCGCGATCGCGCCGGAATACGGCCACAATAGTGCCGGATCGCGGCTGGAATCGAGCTGAGAGAAGGAACCCAATCTAGCGCAATTGCGGCCGGATTCCTGACGCTATCCCCGACGGGTTCACCTTCTGGTCTATAGTGTGGGTGGGTCCAGGCGGCCGGAGGCTGCCGACGGTGGGCAGATGGTCGGCGGTCGAGCGGGTGGCGGGCGCGCGAGGAGGCGCGGTGAGCTACTTCGGTTCGGCGAGAACGATGTGCAGGCGGCAGCAGCCGGAATCCGGACGCGATTGCTTTCCCATAGTTCAGCAGTGGTCAGACGGCCGACGGCGGGGCGGGTGGCCAGCGGTGATGAGGCGCGGCAACGAGGCACGGTGACGAGGCGCGGCAACGAGGCACGGCGAGGTGACGAGCAAGGCG
Source organism: Zingiber officinale (assembly GCF_018446385.1). NCBI lineage: Eukaryota > Viridiplantae > Streptophyta > Magnoliopsida > Zingiberales > Zingiberaceae > Zingiber > Zingiber officinale. Next base: position 283,343 of record NW_024589832.1, read on the forward strand.
CGGTCATGCAACGAGAACGGAGAAGCAGGAGAAATAAAAAAAGAAAGAGAAATATATTAAAATAATATGACATGACAGTGGTCCGTAACAATCTAGGCCAGGAGAGGCGCAGCCAGGCGCGCCGACTCGGCCAGGAGAGGTGACTAGGCCAGGCCACGCTCAGGCGCAACAACTCGGGCCTCTCCGCAGCCACCTGCGGCCACTCGCGCCTGCCGGCGGCCACTCGCGCTTGCCGGCAGCCACCCGCGGGTGACACCGTCCGCGCGGCCATAGAGGGGAAAGGGGAGATGCATGGGAGAGGCCGAGATAGAAGATGCATACCTACACAGGATTCCACCGTCGGAGATCAACGCCGCCGCCGGAGTGCAAAGCTGCCGCCGAAATGAGCGCAGATCTGGGAAGGTCGCAGTGGCAGAGACGAAGGGGAAGGGACAGAGACGAAAAGAAACAAAGCAAACTAGAGCCAAACTTATTAGATCTAGGGTTTTTTTTATCAAACAAGTTTTGTTGCCAATTTCGTCCCAGAATTTGGGACAAATCCTGGATTCGTCCCAAATTTTTTTTAAAAAGAAAAACAATTGAAAGACTTACATATAGACTTAGAGACATCAGAATTTTATGAAACAAGTTTCTATGCGTTCGTATCATTGTCCTGATCATAAATATATATTTATAAATATTTTTGACCAAATATATTGATTGTTTGAATTTTTTATCCTAATTTGACCTAATTTGATTTAAAAAATTGAATCTCTCAAAATATTAAGTAAAAATTATGGATGATGATATATTTACGTTCAGGACAATAATAAAAATCCATAGAAATTTATTTCATAAAATTCCAATATCTCTAGGTCCAAATTTAATGTTTCCATCACTTATCTACTAACAAGCATTGCATAACAACTTTTAATTTAGTCGTAAACTATATATGTTTAAAAAACATCTACCTACAGACATCAGAATTTTATGAAACAAGTTTCTATGCGTTCGTATCATTTTTCTGATCATAAATATATATTTATAAATATTTTTGACCAAATATATTGATTGTTTGAATTTTTTATCCTAATTTGACCTAATTTGATTTAAAAAATTGAATCTCTCAAAATATTATGTAAAAATTATGTATGATGATATATTTACATTCAGGACAATAATAAAAATTCATAGAAATTTATTTCATAAAATTCTGATATCTCTAGGTCCAAATTTAATGTTTCCATCACTTATCTACTAACAAGCGTTGCATAACAACTTTTAATTTAGTCGTAAACTATATATGTTTAAAAAACATCTACCTACAGACATCAGAATTTTATGAAACAAATTTATATGCGTTTGTATCATTGTCCTGATCATAAATATATATTTATAAATATTTTTGACCAAATATATTGATTGTTTGAATTTTTTATCCTAATTTGATTTTAAAAATTGAATCTCTCAAAATATTAAGTAAAAATTATGGATGATGATATATTTACGTTCAGGACAATAATAAAAATCCATAGAAATTTATTTCATAAAATTCTGATATCTCTAGGTCCAAATTTAATGTTTCCATCACTTATCTACTAACAAGCGTTGCATAACAACTTTTAATTTAGTCGTTAACTATATATGTTTAAAAAACATCTACCTACAGACATCAGAATTTTATGAAACAAGTTTCTATGTGTTCATATCATTTTCCTGATCATAAATATATATTTATAAATATTTTTGACCAAATATATTGATATGTTTGAATTTTTTATCCTAGTTTGACCTAATTTGATTTAAAAAAATGAATCTCTCAAAATATTAATTAAAAATTATGGATGATGGTATATTTATGATGAGGAAAATAATACGAATCCATAGAAATTTATTTCATGAAATTCCGATGTCTCTAGGTCAATATATAAGCCCGTCGTGTTTTTTTCCCTTTTTTATAAATATTTTCAATTCTGGGACGAATCCTGGATTCGTCCCAGATTTGGGGAAAAATCCTGAATTCGTCCCAAATTTTGGAACGAATCCAGGATTCGTCCCAAATTTTGGGACGAATCCAGGATTCGTCCTAAAAGTCTAAAAAAAAGAAGAAAAATCGTAAAGCTTACATATCGACGTAAAGACAACCGAATTTTATGAAACAAGTTTCTATGCATTTATATCATTGTCCTGATCATAAATATATATTTATAAATATTTTTGACCAAATATATTGATATGTTTGAATTTTTTATCCTAATTTGACCTAATTTGATTTTAAAAAATGAATCTCTCAAAATATTAATTAAAAATTATGGATGATGGTATATTTATGATGAGGACAATAATACGAATCCATATAAATTTATTTCATGAAATTCCGATGTCTCTAGGTCAATATATAAGCCCTCCGTGTTATTTTTCTTTTTTTTTAAAATATTTTCAATTCTGGGACGAATCCAGGATTCGTCCCAGATTTGGGGATGAATCCGATATTCGTCCCAATCTTTGGAACGAATCCATGATTCGTCCCAAATTTTGGGACGAATCCATGATTCGTCCCAAAAGTTTAAAATAAAAGAAGACAAATCGTAAAACTTACATATCGACGTAGAGACATCCGAATTTCATGAAACAAGTTTCTATATATTTATATTATTATCCTGATCATAAATATATATTTATAAATATTTTTGACCAAATATATTGATATGTTTGAATTTTTTATCCTAATTTGACCAAATTTGATTTTAAAAAATGAATCTCTCAAAATATTAATTAAAAATTATGGATGATGGTATATTTATGATCAAGACAATAATACGAATCCATAGAAATTTATTTCATGAAATTCCGATGTCTCTAGGTCAATATATAAGCCCTCCGTGTTTTTTTTCTTTTTTTTAAAAATATTTTCAATTCTGGGACGAATCCAGGATTCGTCCCAAAAGTTTAAAAAAAAGAAGAAAAATCGTAAAGCTTACATATCGATGTAGAGACATCCGAATTTCATTAAATAAGTTTCTATGCATTTATATCATTGTCCTGATCATAAATATATATTTATAAATATTTTTGACCAAATATATTGATATGTTTGAATTTTTTATCCTAGTTTGACCTAATTTGATTTAAAAAAATGAATCTCTCAAAATATTAATTAAAAATTATGGATGATGGTATATTTATGATGAGGACAATAATACGAATCTATAGAAATTTATATCATGAAATTCTGATATCTCTAGGTCAATATATAAGCCCTCCGTATTTTTTTTTTTAAAATATTTTCAATTCTGGGACGAATCCTGGATTCGTCCCAAATTTTGGAACGAATCCAGGATTCATCCCAAATTTTGGGATGAATCCAGGATTCGTCCCAAAGGTTTAAAAAAAAAAAGAAAAATCGTAAAGCTTACATATCGACGTAGAGACATCCGAATTTCATGAAACAAGTTTCTATACATTTATATCATTGTCCTGATCATAAATATATATTTATAAATATTTTTGACCAAATATATTGATATGTTTGAATTTTTTATCCTAATTTGACCTAATTTGATTTAAAAAAATGAATCTCTCAAAATATTAATTAAAAATTATGGATGATGGTATATATTGATCAGGATAATAATACGAATCCATATAAATTTATTTCATGAAATTCCGATGTCTCTAGGTCAATATATAAGCCCTCCGTGTTTTTTTTCTTTTTTTTAAAATATTTTCAATTCTGGGACGAATCCTGGATTTGTCCCAGATTTGGGGACGAATCCTGGATTCGTCCCAAAGTTTGGGACGAATCCAGGATTCGTCCCAAAAGTTTAAAAAAAAGAAGAAAAATCGTAAATCTTACATATCGACGTAGAGATATCCGAATTTCATGAAACAAGTTTCTACGCATTTATATCATTGTCCTGATCATAAATATATATTTATAAATATTTTTGACCAAATATATTGATATGTTTGAATTTTTTATCCTAATTTGACCTAATTTGATTTTAAAAAATGAATCTCTCAAAATATTAATTAGAAATTATGGATGATGGTATATTTATGATCAGGACAATAATACGAATCCATAGACATTTATTTCATGAAATTCCGATGTCTTTAGGTCAATATATAATCCCTCTGTGTTATTTTCCTTTTTTTTTTTAAATATTTTCAATTCTGGGACGAATCCTGGATTCGTCCCAGATTTGGGGATGAATCCTGGATTCGTCCCAAATTTTGGGACGAATCCAGGATTCGTCCCAAGAGTTTAAAAAAAAGAAGAAAAATCATAAAGCTTACATATCGACGTAGAGATATCCGAATTTCATGAAACAAGTTTCTATGCATTTATATCATTGTCCTGATCATAAATATATATTTATAAATATTTTTGACCAAATATATTGATATGTTTGAATTTTTTATCCTAATTTGACCTAATTTGATTTTAAAAAATGAATCTCTCAAAATATTAATTAAAAATTATGGATGATGGTATATTTATGATCAGGACAATAATACTAATCCATAGAAATTTATTTCATGAAATTCCGATGTCTCTAGGTCAATATATAAGCCCTCCGTGTTTTTTTTCTCTTTTTTTAAATATTTCCAATTCTGGGACGAATCCTGGATTCGTCCCAGATTTGGGGACGAATCCAGGATTCGTCCCAAAGTTTGGAACGAATCCAGGATTCGTCCCAAATTTGGGGACGAATCCAGGATTCGTCCCAAAAGTTTAAAAAAAAGGAAGAAAAATCGTAAAGCCTACATATCGACGTAGAGACATCAGAATTTCATGAAACAAATTTCTATGCGTTTATATCATTGTCCTGATCATAAATATATATTTATAAATATTTTTGACCAAATATATTGATATGTTTCAATTTTTTATCCTAATTTGACCTAATTTGATTTAAATATTTAAATCTCTTAAAATATTAATTAAAAATTATGGATGATGGTATATTTATGATTAGGACAATAATACGAATCCATAGAAATTTATTTCATTAAATTTCGATGTCTATAGGTCAATATATAAGCCCTCCATGTTTTTTTCTTTTTTTTTTTTTAAATATTTTCAATTCTGGGACGAATCATGGATTCATCCCAGATTTGGGGACGAATCCTGGATTCGTCCCAACGTTTGGGACGAATCCTGGATTCGTTCCAACGTTTGGGACGAATCCAGTATTCGTCCCAAACTTTAAAAAAAAAAAAAAAATCAAATCATAAGGCTTACATATCGACCTAGAGACATCAGAATTTTATGAAATAAGTTTCTATGTGTTCATATCATTGTCCTGGTCATAAATATATATTTATAAATATTTTTGACCAAATATATTGATTGTTTGAATTTTTTATCCTAATTTGACCTAATTTGATTTAAAAATTTAAATCTCTTAAAATAATAATTAAAAATTATGGCTGATGGTATATTTACGATTAGGACATTAATACGAATCCATAGAAATTTATTTCATTAAATTCCGATGTCTCTAGGTCAATATATAAGCCCTTCGTGTTTTTTTTCTTTTATTTTTAATATTCTCATTTCTGGGACGAATCCTGGATTCGTCCCAGATTTGGGGACGAATCCTGGATTCGTCCCAGATTTGGGGACGAATCCTGGATTCGTCCCAAATTTTGGAACGAATCCAGAATTCGTCCCCAAAAGTTTAAAAAATAGAAGAAAAATCGTAAAGCTTACATATCGACGTAGAGACATCAGAATTTCATGAAACAAGTTTCTATGCGTTTATATCATTGTTCTTATCATAAATATATATTTATAAATATTTTTGACCAAATATATTGATTGTTTGAATTTTTTTATCCTAATTTGATTTAAATATTTAAATCTCTTAAAATATTAATTAAAAATTATGGATGATGGTATATTTATGATCAAGACAATAATACGAATCCATAGAAATTTATTTTATGAAATTCTGATGTCTCTAGGTCAATATATATGCCCTTCGTGTTTTTTTTCTTTTTTTTTAATATTTTCAATTCTGGGACGAATCCTGGATTCGTCCCAAACTTTATTAAAAAAAAAAAAAACAAATCGTAAGGCTTACAAATCGACCAAGAGATATCAGAATTTTATGAAACAACTTTCTATATATTCGTATCATTGTCCTGATCGTAAATATATATTTATAAATATTTTTTACCATAAATATTGATTGTTTGAATTTTTTATCCTAATTTGACCTAATTTGATTTAAAATTTTAAATATCTTAAAATATTAATTAAAAATTATGGATGATGGTATATTTACGATCAGGACAATAATACAAATCCATAGAAATTTATTTCAAGAAATTCTGATGTCTTTAGGTCAATATATAAGCCCTTCATGTTTTTTTTCGTCCCAAAATTTGGGACAAATCCAGGATTCGTCCCCAAATTTTGGGACGAAACCAGGATTCGTCCCAAAAGTTAAAAAAAAAAGAAGAAAAATCGTAAATCTTACATATCGACCTAGAGACATCATAATTTCGTGAAACAAGTTTTTATACGTTTATATCATTATCCTGATCGTAAATATATATTTATAAATATTTTTGACCATATATATTGATTGTTTGAATTTTTTATCCTAATTTGACCTATTTTGATTTAAAAAATTTAATCTCTCAAAATATTAATTAAAAATTATGGATGATGGTATATTTACGATCAAGACAATAATATAAATTCATAGAAATTTATTTCATGAAATTCCGATGTCTCTAGGTCAATATATAAGCCCTCCATATTTTTTTTCTTTTTTTTTAATATTCTCAATTCTGGGACGGATCCAGGATTCGTCCCAAAAGTTTAAAAAAAGAAGAAAAATCGTATAGCTTACATATCGACCTAGAGACATCAGAATTTCATGAAACAAGTTTCTATGCATTCATATCATTGTTCTGATCGTAAATATATATTTATAAATATTTTTGACCAAATATATTGATTGTTTGAAATTTTTATCCTAATATGACCTCATTTGATTTAAAATATTGAATCTCTCAAAATATTAATTAAAAATTATGGATGATGGTATATTTATGATCAGAACAATAATATGAATCCATAAAAATTTATTTCATAAAATTCTGATATCTCTAGGTCAATATATAAACCCTCTGTGTTTTTTTCCTTTTTTTTTAATATTTTTAATTTTGGGTCGAATCCAGGATTCGTCCCAGATTTGGGGACGAATCTAGGATTCGTCCCTAAATTTGGGGACGAATCCAGGAGTCGACCCTAAATTTGGGACGAATCTGTTATTAGTCCCTAAATTTGGGACGAATCTATTATTCGTCCCAAATTTGGGGACGAATTTAGCAACGAAATATTTTTCTGTTGCCAACTTGAAACGAAATATTTTTGTTGCAAATTTCGTTGGAAATTTGGGTCAATATTTATTTTTGTCGCTAAATTTCTCCCAATTTTGGGACGAATTATTTTTGTTCCAAAATTTTGTCCCTAAATTAGTGTTCTTTTGTAGTGTCTGCAGGATAGAATCAGTAACATAACAATTCTCTCTATATATATATATATATAATCGTCAAGGTTCATTAATGCTTTTTAATCCTACTCGTCGAAATCCCCACCACCAGCTCGCTGAAATTGAGAAATGGCACGAAGAGATCAAATAAGTCGAGCCAAAGAAAATATCGTCATTAATGCATCAAAATGAGTATACCAAACTTAAACGTTTTGTACTTGGTTAAAAAGAGTGAATGCATATTCTGTATTAATTTTTTGTGTTTAAATTATGATGTTAATTTTTTAAAAAATAATACCGTAATGTTGTTGGTGTTTTAAGTTGTGATATTAATTTTTAAAAACTAATATTACTATACTACTTAATATTAAAAACTAGTACCACAATAATGTTAATATATTAAGCTCTATTGTTAATTTTTAAAACTTAGAGGGTGTTTGGCTAAACTTATTAAAAACAGCTTATAAGCTCATACAACTTATAAGTTGTTTTAGGAGCTTATAAGTTGTTAAAGTGTTTGGGTGAACTTATTACAATCAACTTAAAAATATTGATGTGTTTGGTATTATAAGATCTTTTTATTAATAAAATTACTAAAAAGGATATAATACTATTAATAGAGGGTTTTGATATTTTTATTAATAGAGGGTTTTGGGTGAATTTCTGTATCGGGGGAGAGAAAATTAGAAAGAGACATTGACGGAGAAGATGACACAACGTTGGAAGAAAAATCGACAGAGATAAAAAGATATTAAGCTTATAAAAATTTATCGAGGATAAGATGGGGATTTATGAAATTATATAAAGATATTTTAGAGAAACAAATTATTAGAATAAGATCTTTTTTAAAAAAGTTGGGTCTTCCATACTTTTTTAAAAACAGCTTATAAGCTCCAAAACAGCTTATTTTGACAACTTATAAACTGTTTGAAAAAAAATTTACCAAACAAATTTGAAGAACTTATAAGCTCCAAAACAACTTATAAGCTGTTTTAGAGAGCTTATAAGCTTAGCCAAACACCCTCTTAATAATATAGTGGTACTAATTTTCAAAAAATTAATAATATGTCGGTGTTAGTGTGTTAAGTGTTTACATGTGGTTTTTATTTTAAAAATAATAATATCACAACGATACGATGCTTATGTTTAAAAATTAGCTTCACATGATAAAATTTTAAAAAAGTAAATATGTTTAATTGATGAGAAAAGAAAAATGAAACTTTGGTACAAAAGTATCTTTTGTGAACACAAGAAATTACCATATATATGTTTTTCTATTGTTTAAAATTGAATTAACACCTTTAGTACGTAACTTTTTCTTTTACTCGCTCATCCGCTGAATGATAATTCATCGTCGCGTCGATCGACATTTGCCTTACCGTCATATCCATCAACGATTCAACGTCAATCCTAGTGAGCTCTAGCTGTTTCGAAAATTGTTCATCAATTTTATAAGTGCCTGGGGAAAAGAATGTACGATTTGACATTGAGTTAATAAAAAAAATTTGCATCTGCAAATTTTTATCTTAAGATAGGTGACAGATAGAATAATTAAAGGCATGCCCATGATTGTATTAATATCTTTCGGTTTTTTATCAAAAATTATTAAATCATGTAGTCTAATTTTAAAATAATTCAGTCACGTATTCAATTTTATTTTTTTATTATTCCAGTCGAGTTAAAAAAATAATAGTCGAATCGATTTTTATTTTTAAAGAAAATGATTAATTTATGTTTAAAAAATAACTCTTCCTAATATAGTGAGTTAAATTTATATTTAAAATCATTTATATAATTAAGAAACTTAGGTCAACACATGAGAATTAATTTTCTATCATTCCAAAATCTTGAGATTCGATCTTGATGCGGCGATAAGGAGGGGCTCATCCTGCGGAAAGGTAGCGACATGGTGGAGGTCAAAATAAAAAACGATCAATACCCCATTATCACCGGTCGATCGGGCGAGTAGGTCGCCCGACCGAGATATGACAGGCCCGATCTGACACCATCTTTGGCTCGGTAACCAGTCGAGCACCCGATGCTCAGCAAAGGGACGAACAGCGAGTGTATGCAGAAGTGTGCCGAGCGGCTATCCCGCTCGACCTTACATCAATACTCGGAACAGAACGGAATGGAGTAACGACCGAGCAAACCACATACAGACAGCAATACTACGGCCGAGCGACTATCCCGTTCGGTTAGGGTATACGCTCTGCAACCAGACAGTGGAAGTAACGACCGAGCGACTATCCCGCTCGGCCAGATAATAGATTCACCATCCGAGCAGACAACGGTGACTCAAGCCAAGCGGCCATCCCTCTCGGCTCGGTAAAAGACACAAAATATTAGCGAGCGAGGTCCTTTTGGGAGCTAGTACTGCCGACAGACGGCATGGTCGGCACCATGGTCAGGCAAACGATCGTACGGCGGAAGTTTCCACTGTCACTTCAGATATATGATCGGCTTATTAAGGTATTGTGTCAGAGACAGGGGCGGATGTACCGGGGGGCAGCATCGGCGGCAGGCGGAACAAAAAAAAATCGGGGCGGTAAGAAGCTCTTCACAGGCACTCGTAGCAGTCAGAGAAAAAATACGAGTGATAAGCGAAGAAAACGAAGAGACGAAGACCAATTTATTTTTTTAATTATGAACCACGTGTCCATCCACGTGACACGTTTCCATATATAAAGGTTTATTTTTTTATATTTTTATTTATCTCTCCTCCATTTTTTTGTTTCCGCCGCAACACCGCTCACAAAACGCCCTTTGTTTATTTTTCTCTACCGAGCGCCGACTAAAGCGGCAAAGCCCTACGCCCAAAGACTTTTTTTCTCTCTGCCGAGTATCGATCAAAGCGCCAAAGCCCAAAGGTGAAGCCTTCAGTGTAAAATACCGAAAATGGACGAATAACCATAAGGGAATTTTTTTGAAATTTTTAGAAATTTTTCGGAGCTCGTAAAACGAGTTTACGGGGATAAATATTGGGCCTCGGGAAAGCCTATTTAGGCTACCCCATATTAGTGAGGAAAATTTGAATTTTTATATTCTTTTTCTTTTTTTCCTTTTTCCTCTCTTTTTCGCGTTTCCTTTCCCAGACCCGCGCCCCGCGCCTCAACCATCGTCATTTCTCCTTCTCTTCCCAAACAGACGTGCCGCCGCCGCTCGCGTCTGTTTCTTCCCCCTCTGGTACAAAAGCTTCGAGCCGAGCCTTTCCCTTGCGTTGATTCTCTTCCTCTTCGCCTCTGCCCTGATCATCCTTGCGCAGACGCGGAGCCCTAGAGCTCGAGCCACCGCCCGATCGCCGGAAGGAAAGGGCCACAGCCGATGCCCTAGGTGTCGCCCTCTTCCTTTGCAGTGTGCCACCGCCGCACGGAACAGCGTCGGCCGCCTCCTGTTGGAGTGTATACTAAAAGCCTAACTTTTATATAAATATTTATAAGAATCACATTGGTCAAGTGTCTACATTTATATATACCAAATGTAGATGTTCAATTAATTTATATTGTAGATAACATAGTGTGTGGTGTCACACACAGAAGATCGTGTTATCGGTTCTTTATAAATTATAAACAGTAGCTCACGACTAAGATGGAAAGGAACAAACCATTGGAATAGTCGTAGTGTAATTAGGTATTAGTTTATCTTGACTAATAAATTACACTAGTACACTCTAAGTGTATTGAGTAGGACCATCTAAGGTAAGTTCTTTTTGTACTGATTTAATAAAAGGACTAGACCTTAGTTATGTTAGACTATGTTTTTCAGACTTGTATCTTTTGGCATTTGGATCTTGTACATTTCCTTATTATCGATGGATTTTCGTTTGAATGTATGTTGGTGATTTGTATTTTATGGGTGTAGTTGAGTAGGATATTAGATTTGTGTTTTATGAGTGTAGTTGAGTAGGATTTTTGCGATGATTTCCTTATCGTTGTTTATGTTTGGTTTTTACTATTAAACTGCGTGGATGCTTGCTTATTGTACTTTTATATTATGTGTATGTTCCGACCGTGTTGGGCGAGGTATCTGGATAGATGTAGTAAAGTTTCATATTGTCACCCATACAGGGGAGATGCTGTCAAATTCTTCTGGCAAGGACTACCTGGGGCGTGACATTCAGCCTTCAGGTAAGTGGCTTTTATTTTATTTTATTTTATTAATAATTCTTTGATTGTTTCTTGATTACAATGTATGATACAATTAACAATTTAAAATTTTTATTGTTTAAATGTTTAGTTGCTTTTTATACTTGATTGTTGGATAATTGAAAATTTAGATTTTGTATATTTAATGGTTGGATAATTTATAATTTAGTTTTTTATAAACTCCAAATATGTAATTAGTTTTTTTATTAGCGGTTAGTTAATTGTAATTTGTGAATGTTGATAATCTATGCTAAATTAATTTTATTTTTTTAAAAGAATTGTGTCAATGAATGATGTTAAATAATTTAATTGTGTTATTATTAAATTGTTAACATTGCTTTATGTTGATAATTTTTTCCCATACATTATAATTTGTAGAAAATGTTGAAATATTTTGCAAAGAGGCCTAGGAATTCAATTGAATTATCTAGTGTTCCGGATGAAGAGTCTACTTCTGCACCACAACCACCACCACCACCTCCTCCTCCTCCTCCGTAAATTTTATTTGAAAATCTGAGTAGTGAAGTAGAAATTGTTGCTGATCCTGGTTTACGAAAATTGATTGAAGAGTATGATGTTAGTGCTATAGATCATATTCGAAAAGAATATATTGCTATGGGCCCTTGTCAACCTCGAGGCCATAATTTTTCAAGAAAAAAATGGGTAAAGACAATAGATGTTTCAGAGAGGTTTGGTTTAAAGATCGTAATTGGTTGGAGTATAGTGTTTCAAAGGGTGCAGCCTTTTGTTTCTGGTGTTATCTTTTTAGACCTAGTAATATAGGGTTTGGAGGAGATGATTCGTTTACGAGATCTGGTTCCATTAATTGGAAAAAAGTAATTGAAAATTTCAATGAGCATATAGGTGGAGTTGGTAGTGCACACAATGAGGCAAGAATACAGTTTGAGGGTTTCAAGAATCAAAGACAAAGTGTGGAGTATTTATTTTCATCGGGGAAACATGAGCATGAAGTTGCTTATCGTAAACGCTTGACTTCCATTTTAAAAGTAATTCGATTTTTGTTGTTACAAAGATAGATTCGCTACCTTAGCAAACCCCTAATTTTTGACATCATCCAATAGAGGAAATTTTTTAGAATTGCTCAAATGGTATAGCTAAGAGTGTTCAGAAGTTGCGGTAGTTGTTGGAATGAATGCACCTGGAAATAATCAAATGATTGCCCCAAAAATTCAAAAGCAATTGGTGAATGCTCGTGCAGTTGAGACTACAAATGCTATTCTAGCTGATCTTGGAGATAGGTGGTTCACTTTACTACTTGATGATGCTCGTGGCTATTTAGTGAAAGAGCAAATGACAGTTGTTATTAGATATATGAACAAACATAGAGAGGTGATTAAACGATTTATGGATGTAGTTCATGTTGCAACAACTACAGCGGCTTGTTTGAAGGAGGCAATCGACTCTTTATTTGCTAAGTATGGTTTCTCAGTGGCGAGATTGAGGGGTCAAGGATATGATGGTGCTTCAAATATGTCTGGAGATTTAATGGCTTAAAGTCACTGATAATGAAAGAAAATCCGTATGCATTGTATGTTCATTGTTTTGCTCATCAACTCCAGTTAGTGGTTGTAGCTGTTGCTCAAGCAAATCAATATGTTTGTGATTTCATGTAGATTGTTGGTTCGATTGTGAACACATCTGCATCATCTTGCAAAAGGGCCGACAAACTTCGACAACTTGAATATGACAGAAAAGTTAAACTTTTTGAAAGAGGAGAGATTAGTTCTGATAGAGGACTAAACCAAGAAACTAGTTTAGCTAGACCTGGAGATACACGATGGGGGTCTCATCATTCAACTTTAAGTCATATTGAACAAATGTGGTCATCTGTTATAGAGGTTTTTCAAAATTTGATTGATGATGGTGATCGTTCTTCTAAGGGTTTAAGTAGAACTTTGGTTGAAAGAATGGAGAGGTATGAATTTGTGTTTATTCTATTATTGATGAAACGTATATTGGCAATCACAAATCATTTGTCAACTGTTCTATATGAGAAAGATCAAAATATTGTGAATGCGATGCGTTTGATCAATAATGTGAAATGCAAATTGCAATAGTTGAGAGATTATGGATGGGATATTTTACTTGAGGATGTGAAGAAGTTTTGTAACAATCATTCCATTGAAATAATTAATATGACAGATAACATCAACAACCGTAGTCATTTGAAGAGAGATGAAAAAAATGTTAATTTTTATCACTACTATCATGTTGAAATCTTTTGTGAGGTAACTTCATAATTCTTTTTTTGTTTACCATCAATTAAATTCTTTTAAACAGTAACATATTTATTAATTTTTTACTTTTGTTGTTTGATTTTTAAATTGTAGGTTATCGATATTATTCTACAGGAGATAGATAGTCGTTTCTCTGAAACAACTACAGATTTGTTGATTTATATGTCATACCTTGATCCTAGGAACTCATTCTCTAGATTTGATGTACAGAAGTTAGTGTGTCTAGCTCATTTTTATGAGGATGATTTTTCTTGGAATGAGCGTATGTTGGTTGAACAAGAGCTTGAAACATATATTGATGACGTCAGATCAGATGAGCGGTTTGAAGGCATTTCGGATTTGGGAGCTCTTGCAAAGAAAATGATTGAAACAATGAAGAACCGTATGTTTTCTTTCGTTTATCGGATGATTGAGCTAGCCTTACTTCTTCCAGTTGCTACTACAACTGTTGAAAAAGTGTTTTCGGCAATAAATATTGTCAAATCGATTTGCCAAACAGGATTGGAGATGAATGGATGAATGATAGTTTGGTAGTCTATATCGAAAAAGATGTTTTTAATGCTGTCGACAATGAGCCAGTTTTACAGCGTTTTCAGAACATGGACTCTCGAAGAATACAATTGTCACGAATTCATTAGTAGACTGCTTTAATATTTTAATATTATTGTATGAGTTTTTTTTCATAATATTATACCTTTTTCTCCTGTTTGTCAAGTTATTTAAAAAAAAATATTTTTTAATTTTATAGAAGTTATTAACTGTTAAAAAATATTCGCTACGCTGAATTTCCACTGATGCCCAGAGTGAATGAGACGTTACACATAATTAATAAACTTGGGGTGTTAGGCAAAATTTATATTCAACTACCAATTAGCACATGTATAGACCATCGGTGTGACAGAGAACTAAATCTAAAATATTGACTTATCTACCACTGGTTCAGGTTTCAAAATAATGCTCAAACATCGATTAATTTAAAAATATGTATATTTGGCATGCAATAGTGTTTCTTGCCTTCAGAAGGATGCTCAAAATCACAATCGATAATCCGCCCAAAATTGAATGTAATGACTTTAATTCAATTACCAATTAGCACATGTATAGACCATCCATGTGACAGAAAACTAAATCTAAAATATACAATTTAAAAATATGTATATTTGGCATGCAATAGTATTTCTTGCCTTCATAAGAATGCTCAAAACCACTGCTATAAAGTTCTGGGAAGTTCTGGGTTATATCAAAAATGTGCTCTTAATTTGGGATGAAGGAGGGCACGGACACCAAGTAATTTTGTCCATCTTCCATGAGCAGCGAATATACTTTGTGTTTTCATCGAAACTTAATAATAGCAATTTAAATTTATCATGAATCAATCTAGCATTAAACAACCATATCATTATAAAAATGGGAGCTACAAGGTCTTGCAATTAAAGAAATTCTGAAAACAAAAGAGTGATGGTGCTAACCAACTAATAATGTCTTTCTATCTATAAGAAGAAAGAGAACAATAAAGTAACTACTATAATAGGGGTTGAGTTGTTGACATGAACAGCGGAACGATATCTGCGGGGGAGAGGTTGCTGACGGGATCAGCGGCGGGGGTTGTTGACGGAATCAGTCGGCGGCAGGATTGTTGACGGATCGGCGGGGGAGGGGGGTGTTGACAGGATCAACGGCGACGGTATCGGCATGGGGGTTCTTGACGGGATTATTGGCCGCGGGGTCTGCGGGGCGTTGTTGACGGGGTCGGCGGCGGCGGGGTTGTCCCCGTCGACGACGGCAGCAGCTGGGTCACCGACGGGCATGTCAGCTGCGTAGGCCTTTGCGACAGCTGCATAGGCCACTGCGGCATCTACATAGGCCGCGGCGGCAGCTGGGTTGGAGTGAACTGCGTAGGCCGCTTGGTCGGCTGCGTAGGCCGCTTCGTCGGCTGCGTAGGCCACTGCGTCGGCTGTCGCCTTGGCGGCGGCAACTAAGTCGTAAACGCGGTCGTCAGTTGCCGCGGCGGAAGCTTCGAAGGCAGCAAAGGCCACGGCAGTGCGGTGTCTGGACAGGGCGGTTTGGCGTCTGGCCACGGCAATGCGGCGTCTGGCCACGGCAACGCTGAGGCTGCGATCCATGGTTCGCGTTAGGTTTAGGGTTTGAAAATAGGAATGGAATAATACTAATTTAAAGGGTAAGAATAATATTTTTAGAATCATTCCTGAATAATATGGAACGGATAAAATCCAATTAAAATAACGAATTTAGAATTCATTCTCTTCCCTTATGCGTCTTAATTAAATTGAAATCATAAATTAAATTAAAAGTTAATTAAATTTAAAATCTTAATTAAATTTAAAAAAATTAATCTAAAATCTTAATTAAATTTAAAAAAAATTATTCTAAAATCTTAATTAAATTTTTTTAAAAAAATATTTTTTAACAAAAAAACTTTTAAAATTTATTTTAAAATCCTTTAAAAATTATTTTTAAAACCTTTTATTAATTCTTTTAAAAATATTTTTAAAATTCTTATAAAAATTATTTTAAAACTCTTTTAAAAAAAATTCAAAATTATTTTTAAAACCTTTAAAAATCCTTTTAGAAAATTATTTCTTAAGAAAATACTCAACTAAATACAAAACTCAATTAAATCCATACTTAATTAGATAAAAACAAACTAAATAGAATATGTAATTAAAACCTAAAGTAATAAAATATGTTTCAAATTATTAGAAATAGTAAATAAGAAAATAATTACAAAATACTATCACTATTAGAAAAGATATTTTTAGTGACAATATTAACGACGGTATTAAATATCCTCATTATTGGTGGTTCAACAACGACGGACTTTAGTGTCCATCGTTGATGTATATACATTAGCAATGGTATTTTGTTCCGTCGTTGATGGTTTGTCATCAACGATCGTATTTTTTATTTTGGTAGTTAATGTCATATCTTTAACAACGAGATTTCCTTCCGTCGTTATTACAAAACCTTCGACGATGAATTTTTTTCATCAATGTTACTGCTCTAATTTTTCATTAACCTTCAATGACATTCTATTAATGATACTTATTTTAAAATGTAATTATAAATACTATTAGGAGAGCTGATTCAGCTCAACTGATGTGGCTTAAATCAAATGAAGTCCGGTTCAGCTTGGTCCATGTTCAATTGATGTTGGTTCAAATAGCGAGCTTGGTTCAACAACCCTAATCGAAGGGTTCAAAAAAACTTGGCAAAATAAAGGGTGGGGAT
Source organism: Zingiber officinale (assembly GCF_018446385.1). Taxonomy (NCBI): domain Eukaryota; kingdom Viridiplantae; phylum Streptophyta; class Magnoliopsida; order Zingiberales; family Zingiberaceae; genus Zingiber; species Zingiber officinale. The sequence goes on from NW_024589832.1 coordinate 300,488, forward strand.
CAAAGGACTTACCTCTCATCTGCTCCTCACGCAGAAACGGGACGAATCTTCACGCGATTCTTCTCCCTGACGCCATCCAGACCACTAAGCCCCACAAGACTTCTTCGCTCGGCGCGACTTCCCCCTCTTCCATCGACGACATCCAACGGCCAGCAACCACCTTCCTCATCACTGCCGTCGGTTGGTCATATCTCTCCCCTCTCCCTCTTCCGCCTTCATTTCATCCACAACGTAACTGATGCGGACGCACACCAACAGCAGCTTCCTCGCCATCCAGCCATGCTGTCACCGCAAGAGCTCCTCCCCTCTTCGGGTTAGAAGAGGAGAGTCTCCGATCTTCATCTTCAGCCGCAACCCACAGCAAGCTAAGGATCTGCCAGCGAATGCCCCTTCTTCCATTCGCGACGCCACTAGCACCTCTTCCATCACCGCCGACCGGATCATCTTATGTTTTAATTGAAGTTGAGTATTTGATGACTGACGAAACTGGTATTTTGCTTGCCCTCGGTGGAGCTACATAAAGATGCGAATTTTAGCTTCACATGCATTTTTTTCATTTTGATCTACGGTTTCTTTTAATCGTGTCAGCACCACTTTTAAGGATTTGGAGCTTATTATGATGTATTTTGTAGATAGATTAGGAACGTAATTTTGACTACCTTCAAGTAGATTGATCATCCTTTTTGAAAGCTTTCTAGATCATTGTTCCCCTTTTGACGTTGTTTAGTCAATTTATCAAACCATAGAACGATCGATTACTTCAGACATTGAGAGAGGAAATTAAACGAGCTAGCTAGAGAACCAGAATTGACAGAGAAATTAGGAGAGAACGAGAAACGACCTAACGGTGAAACGAGGACGAATTAATATATACTAATTACTTTGAGTGGACGATTCAGGAAAGAGAATTGCTATGTTTTAAAATTAAAAAATAAATAAATTATCAGCTCCTGCCAATCAAATTTCAACAGCTATCTTGCTTACACAATCGTTTCTCCCCCTTCGTACATTACATGAACCAGTAAGCTTTACAGAACAACTAATTTCCTTTATAGAGAGATAATTAGACACTCTCAAATAGCAGACAAAAAACCATAGCACAATGAGGTGGACATTCTAAGTAAGCAAAAAACAAATCATAGACTAATGACAATAAAAAAATATAGTTATAAAAAATAATTTTAAATTAATTTTGATTATATATCATAATTAAATATCGATAATAAAAGATAATATTTTTAAATTTATTATATTTATTACTATGATTATTATTATTGTAATTATATATCATATTTAATATTTTTATTATTAATTAGACAAATTATATAAATAAATCCTTTAACTTTATTAATAAAATCATCTAAAAATAATTATTCTTTATTTTCTTAATTTCTTTCTTAATATCAAATCATCTAAAAAATAAATACTTTTTATTTTCTTTATTTCTTTCATAATATCATCAGTTCGGATCCTCTGTCTCCATTTCTATCTGTCTTCATGTCCCATTGTCGATCGAACGAATCAGATTAAATCTCAAGGCATCATGACATCTTTAAAATATGTACAGTATCCTCGTGATGTGTAAAGCATCCTTGAGATTTAATCCGATCCGTCCGATCGGTAATAAGACACGGGGACAGAGAGAAATGGGGACAGAGAATCTGAAGTATAATATCATAGCCATGATCCTAATTTCTTTGGTGGATCACTCTAGGGGTGTAAATGAGCCAAGCCGCTCGTGAGCTATTCGAAGCTCGATTCAATAAAAACTTGTTTGAGCTCGTTTAATGAGGTTCGTTAAGATAAAAAACTAAGCTCAATCTTCACAATATTTGGCTCATTAGCTCGTGAACATGTTCATTAAGCTCATGAATCAACTTTTAAATAAAAAAAATAATAGTTTTGATATTGAATTTATAGATTTTACACTCTACTTATGAAAAACATAGATAAATATATTAAATTTATTTATTAGAATAAAATTATAAATTGTAACAAGAATATTATAATTTTTTAAAAATATATAATTTAGTTTTTAATGAATATTTAAATTTATAATTTATATTTATTAAACTCGTTTAGACTCGATAAAAGCTTGAATAAGCTCGTGAGCCATGAATATATTCGTTAAATAAAGCTCGAGCTCTGCTTGATTATAAACAAGTCAAACTCAAACATCCAAGAGTTCGACTCGGCTCGACTCGATTACACCCCTAGATCACTCTTCTTCTAATCCTTCTTCTCTTTGTTATTTGTGTTTTTTTTAATCTTTTCGTCAACCCCATATTGTAGCTTTTTTTCTTTGATTTCTATTCTTTTCCACCGCACAACGACTTCTCTTTCCTCTATTTTTTCCCTTCCGCCGTTTTCTGCTGCTGATCACAGGAAAAAAGGAGCACTCCCTTTAACCTTTTGTCGCCGCCCAAAGGCAGCCCATCGCCGGCCTCTTCGTCGCTAGAAAAGCTATCGCTGCCGGACTTCTCTGGAGCCACAGCCACTAATCACAAGGTAGAAGCTCCTCCTATGAGGCCGTCCTAGGGCTTATTGCTACCGCTTGATTATCTACCACTGCTAGCCATGGGTCTGTGCAAACAACTAGCTTTATATTTTGTTTTCCCGCAAGAAGCCATACCCTCACATTAAATAGAGCACCATCATTAGGAACATCTTCTTTGCCACAGCAGCAAACTTTGAAGAGCAGTAATATGCAGAAGGCAACTTTCTTTCCTTTATTGTTTTTGTAACAAGGTGTTTTATTATCAAGAGACGGGTTATTTATTTTCAATGTCAAATACTCAACGATATCATGGTGGCCAAAAGTAAAGTTTAGACCGATGTCAAATTTATCGCATCGTTGGTCAAATTAGTATTCATTGCTCTAGAAGATTTGATTGGTCTTATAATCGGAGAAGATACTAAATTTATCTCAGAGTTGGACATATTAGTATTCAATGTCCTAAAAGATATGACTCAAATTTTATTGGAACTAGGTACTTCAACGTTAGAACAACCAACTATTTCACAAGAAGAACCTGCATCTTCAAATTGGCCGCCACCTTCTTGGTAATCTATGGCTCATTCATATTATTCTAGAACATGCTCACTCTTTACCTCTCCTAATATAGTTTCATTGACTCTTGACAACCCAAGATGATATCTGGATTCTTGAGCAACTTATTATATTACAATGGAGTATGATATTCTCATAGAAGTTTCTCCTTATCATGGACCCGACATGGTACAAATAGGTAATGACTCATGTTTGAATTACTCACCTTGGAAACAAATTCTTTCACTTATATGGTCAAACTTTTCGTATGCACAACGCTCTTCATATTCCTTCTATCATCCAAAATTTACTTTCTGTGTGTTAATTTTCTCTTAATAATAATGTATTTTTTTAATTTCATCCTTATCATTGTCTTATGAAGGATCTCACGACAGGAACTATTCTACTATAAGGAAACATTAAAGACGACCTCTATCATCTTCAACTCACCTATATTAATGCTTTTGTTGGAGAATGCACTGACAAATTCTCTTGACATACACGTCTTAGTCATCCATCTTTACGTCTTGTTCAGAATATCATTAATCAGTATGGTTTACCAATTTCTTTAGCCTCCTCATCTCATTTATGTGAAGCATGAAAGCAAAATCTCATAAATTACCTTTTGTGTTTTCTATTTGCACCTTTAATTTTCCTTTTGAAACTTTTCACTTTAATATGTGAGGTCCTGCTCCTATTATATATAATTAAGTTTTTCTTTATTATGTTATTTTTATTGACAATTTTAGCAAGTTTACTTAAATTTTTCCTATAAAAGGAAAGTCTAATCTCTTCGATATTTTTTGTCATTTTCAAAAACATGTTGAGTGTTATTTTAATGGTAAAAATACTCTCTCTTCATTTTGATGGGGGAGGAGAGTATCAAGCCCTTCATCGTCATCTTACCTCCTCAAGCATCCTTCATCGAGTCTCTTGTCCCCACACTCCTGAACAAAATAGATCTGCTGAAAGGAAACCTCATCATATAATTGAAACTGTCTTAGCCCTTCTTAATCATGCTTTAGTTCCACTTAAATTTTGGGATTATATTGTCCAAACCTCAGTATACCTTATCAATCGTTTGTCCACTCCACTACTTCAAACTAAAAGCCCCTTGGAAAGACTTTAAAATCACTCTCCGAATTACTCATTCTTTCGTATCTTTGGTTGTGCATGTTATCCTTGGTTGCGACCTTATTCTAAACATAAGTTAAATGATTTCAACAATGTACTTTCCTTTGTCATAGTAATTTGCATCATGAGTATCATTGCCTACATATATCAATTGGGTGGATGAGTCTCTTTTTCCATTTGCAGTTGTTTCAGCGGGCACTCCCTCAAATAATCAAGGCACCTTTCTAATTTCCCCTAATAGTATATCAGAACTCTCACAAGTTGCTCCAATAAGACATACTCAAAGTCCAAGGGAAGATAAAATTTTGGGTTCTGCTCCATCTCCACTAAATCTAGCAGATTCGACATCTAATAATATTCTCCTCTCTAGTCCTGATGCTTATCAATCAAACCACTCATCTTCGAATAGCTTCGATGATGATACTCCTTGTCGTATGCTTCCTCTAAGCGAGATTTATGCTCGATGTCCACCATTTTCCACCTACTATCTCTTCCATGGGCTTTAATTACTTCTTCAAGTTTTGTTGAACTAATTGGCTTTACACAGGCAGTCAAAGACCCAAATTGGCGTGATGCGATGACTACAGAGTTTGATGCTCTTATCCATAGTGAAACATGAATCTTAGTTCATCATACTCCATCTATGAGTATTGTGGGTTCTAAATGGGTTTACCGTATCAAGTATCATGCAGATGGATCCATTGAATTAATACTACAAAGCTAGTCTTATTGCAAAAGGTTTTAGTCAACATATAGGTATTGACTTCAATAATACTTTCAGTCTGGTCGTCCAAATTACAACTATTAGATTGTTAATTACTATCTATAGTTATTAACTCCAATTAACCGATACAACAACAATTAGATGTTTCCAATACTTTCCTTCATGGTCAACGTGAATAAATTATATTTATGGAGCAACTACCAAGTTTCATCCACCCGTGACTTTCAATACATGTTTGTAAACTTCATAAATATATATATGGTCTTCGACAAGCCAATGTGAAGGGGTGTTATAATACCTCTTCACATTAGCATGTTCATAGTATTGAACATGTTAAAGACGGTATAGGGTGGGCGAGGGTTGGCCCACCCCGTGATTGTATTTTTGTTTAATTTTACTTATTAAAAATATAAAATTAAAAATTAAATAAAATGGGTAAATAATAAATAACAAAAATAATTTTTAATAATAATGTTATTTATTTTTTTAAAAAGGTAATAATTTGATTTTTTTTTATCTACTTTTTTTCAATGGTTTGGATTTATATTTTGTATTATTTTATTTATTTACAATTTATTTTTTTATTTAATTTGAATTAAATTTAAAAACCAAAAAATTTGCAAGTTAATTGTTATTATTAAAAAAATAATAATAATTTTAATATTTAAAAATATATTTATTTAATATGATATAATTTTTAAGTGAATTATAGGATCCATGAATAATGAGTATTAATGTTAAAAAGAATATGGATGAAAGAGATAAGTTGATATAATGAGTAGACCTCATGTTTTTGTAATGAGATGATGGATATTATAACACGGATAATGCATGTAAATCCATCCACATCAACAGATATATAAATTAGTTATGTGGGTTCAGCTCCATTTCTACCCAGAAGTCCTGGAAAGATACTACTTACATTATATACAGGGCCGGCCTTGGAGGAGGGCGGCACTGGGCGATGACCTTGGGCCCATAATTTAAGAGGGTCCAATTTTTATTTTTTTTTAGTATTATGTATTATAGGCATGTAATTAGGGCCTTGAATAGTTGGATCCAAATTTATATTTCAAAATCTTTTGATATTGTTTTTTTACTTTTATCTTTTTAGGTATGTAATTGAGGTTTTGAGTAATTGGGGCCTAAATTTATTTTGGACCTTTTTTTCCGCCCCGGACCTCCTCTGTAGAAGGACCGGAGCTGACTATATATGTTTTTATAGCCTTTGTTTGTTATTGAAAGACCCACCATTAGTTGTTCCGTACATGAAAGTGACGAATCCCAGGTCGGAAACCATTAGTTGGCTTCGATTGAACTTCCTGCAATTAGAAGGTTGATTTAAAATAAAATCTTTAGATATTAGATATGGTAGTTAATATGAATACTCTTACTGAATAGCCTCGCCGTAGACATCGTCCACCCCTCCCTTCATACAGGATCCAGCTTCGTACAGAGCCAGCTTTGAGGCCTGCACTTACTACACACATGATTAATGCTAGCTGCACACTTAATCTTGTGCAAGGAGAGAAAGCAGGGCCTTGTCAGTGTGATATGCCTGCTCCCAACTCCTGTCACGGGAGCTGTCATTACTAATTCCAAGCTCTCCCCTGCACAAAGAGAGAAAGCACAGTTTGCCACGCCATTGCCAAACCGGAAACCTATCTAGCCGTCGTGAGTAGCCATGATTTGAGATCCCTTCCAATCCGGCTGCACCTACTAATTTGATGCTCTGCTCCTACTAATTTGTGTTTATATTGATTAATTAATGTGTTTGCTGATGTTGTCAGGCCTGGATAGGCCAATAAAACTTATGTTTAGGGTCTAATATTATTATGATCCATTGATTAAATAATTAAATAAAGATATTTAAAAAATTTAAATTGAGTCATTAATATTAATTAATGATAGCATACATATTAATAAATATCATACTAACCCATTAATGGTATCATATTAATTAATTCATTATTCTTATTTACATATCCTTATTTTCTCATAATTACAATTAGTCAAGATTTTATTCTATTTAATTATATAGCTTATAAAACTAATAAACTCTTTCCTTCTCAACATCTCTAAAAAAATCCTAATTATTCTTTCACTAATGGTTGGTGGCTATTTATTTTCTTCTCATTACTTTTGTATGTTTATATTCTCTCGCCAGTGTCTTTTTTTGTTTCTCATCAATAATTTTGTACATTTATGCTCTCTCATTGGTGGTACTCTCAGAGAACGCCCTCTCCTCCTTCGTTGATAATATTTCTTTCTCACTCTTTCTTTTTCTTCCTCGATAATAACATGAATCAGAGATTTTTTTATTCATACAGCGTAAAGTAAAATGCTTCATAAAAAAAATTTAAAATTAAAATTAATAAAATTTTATTTACGTTCAATGTCTCAAAAAGATTAAATAATTTAACCGTGTTAAAAAAAATCTAAATATTAACGAGAAAATTAAATTTTATATAAAAAAAATATTTTATTTATAAAAAATAAATTATTTTTTTTTAAAATCAGTCATTCTCAATCCCAAATTTAAATGAAAAAAAGATTGAGAAGACAATTTTAAAATATATTAAAAAATTTTAATTTATTTTTTTCTAGAGTCTCGTGAAATCTTGAGACGACCCTAGATGTTGTTAGATGTGCTTGAAGTTGTGATTAATTTGAACTGGACAAGTTTGTTATTGTTGTTGTTGTTATTATTATTTTCTTTTTGAATATTTTGATATCGTTGGCGTGTGAATAATCCAACTAAAGAGATGGTCTAACCAGATTAATTTCTAATAGCAAACCGAATGAATCTTATGCACAAGCCCCTACCGGTATATATATAAGAGAGTGCAAAGGAGTCTAGTTATTTATTTATTAAAATCTTTACGAAAAATATTTTTTTAATCAAATTCAACTAATAGTATTATCATCATTATAAAACTCTCACACCTAATTGATTTTCTAATTTAACTCTCTATAAACCTTTTTATAAAAAACATTATAAAATAATATAATTTAAATATTTATCTAATAGGTAGAACTTATGAAGAAGAGCCTTGCACAATGATAAAATTATTATTTTATGATTAAAATGATTATTTTGTGACCTAAAGCTATTACTTTGTGATTTAGAGCTGGACAAGATTATGTATAATGGATCTTTCCCCAATACTCACGGTCCTTTTTTATTTAATAGATGGAACTTATATTAATAATTTAAAGTTTTAAATTATTATATTTTATGTTTGAATTAAAAAAATTATATATTATAATTAAAATCTATACAAATTAATAAATACACTTATATCTAAATTGTACGTAAACTTGGAACGCTAATGAACTAATTAACTTTATTAGTATTAAAGCCTTTTTTGTTTTATATACTTTTGTACTATTAAATGAATATAAATAAATTTTATCCAATCAAACACAAATGCTATTCATTAACATTTAATTTATTTACAATAGCTATTACTTATTATTCTACCCAACTAATTTTCAAGGCAAACTTTCATCATATTTTGAAACAAATTGAGAGATTACAATTTTTAGAGTTGATATTAAAGTGTAATTTTGACCTTATCGTGCTTTGGGGGAATCAATATAGTTGGAGCAAATATAGGAACATTGCACAAGAGAATAAATCTTAAAAGTCATTATTCAAAAGGCTAGTAGTTGTCCGTGATTTACCTCCTCCGTGTTGGCCATGAAACGGGTTGACGAGGACGTTGGGGATAAACGTATTCACCTTTTGCCATCAAGAGAACAAATCTTAAAAATCAATCTAACTTTAGCATAGGAGAATCGAAAGAGGCTAGCTAAGTGATTTTCAAAATATAATTCATCGTAACGGCCCATCGTGTCCTCGAACTTTTCGAGTAAAGGCCCAACAAGATCGATCATTTTCCTTTCTATACAACAGTGTACCATCGTGCTTTTCTTCTTTCTTTTCGACGACAATAAGATATTAGATATCATTGATACTATGGTGTTCTTGGATTGATCTTTTTCAGTCTTTCCGAGGCATGATTAGCACAGACAGAAGACTTCATCTATTTAGCCCGACTCTGGGAGTTCAACGCGTTGTTTCCAATCATTTCTTTCTTCAGTACCTTACGTCAAAGAATGGAGTGCTCCCAGTCGTGTAATCTATTTTAATTTCTAGTGAGTGCGCATTAGCAAGCGATTCGCAGACCACTATCTATCTCGACTGGCCAGTATAGCTTCATAGGATTCAATCCACCCTTCTTCAAACTCAGAAGCAGCGGGCCTCTTGTAAATGGCTCGACGGAGTGGAGTAAGGTGGGATAATGGCAGAAGTATGCTTTGAAGCAGCTAGTTAAATAACCATAGTTAAGCTAAGTAATGAAGTTAAAGCTGGTCAGGTGATACAGGGGTACTTTACGCAGGGCATGTGACTAAGAATGCCAACGATCATGTCAAGTTGGCCAGCAATGTCAATAGAGGTGCTAGCGACCACCGACTCTCGACTCTTAGCTACCGACATTGACTCTCGATTATTCGCACCGACTCTCGGCTGCTGACACCGACTCCCAGCTACCGACACTGACTCCGGGCTACTGGTACCGAATCTTGGATATCGACTTGGTTCTCGGGCGAACTGTTGTTTGAGGGGTGGCGTGTTGGAGGGGAGACGTGGACAACGCGACCATAACTGCGAAAATGACTTTCATTCACTCCGAAATAAATGGATAATAAATGACCATTTATTTCCAAAACATGGTAACGTCTCTACAAGAGATGGGGAAAATGTAGTACACCGTCCAAACCCTATAAAAGGTAGTCAACCCTCATGTGCATAGAATACATCAAACTCTTATTTTCATTAACCACTTCTTCCTCTCTCAAATCTTACTTGAGCGTCGGAGTGATTGTATCGGGATCCCCTAGTCGTCATTCTAACCCTCTCCTTTGAGTGATCAGGCATTTTTAGAAAAGGCTTCGTGAGACCATGTGGTTGGAGATCCCCCGATAGTCAATCTCGGTGACACCTCACCGACGAGTTGACTAGGAACGTTTGCAGGCAAGATCAAATTGGCGCCGTTTGTGAAAAATTCTAAATTAAGAACTGAACTGACACATTATAAGATGGATGACACCGAAAGATCCAACATGGAAGATAGTGAAAAATCGAGCGTCATCACTATGATGACATAAGACTTCAACAAACTGCTGACAACTACGGTTCAGGCTATATTGCAAGAACAACCTCAGCAGTCAACACCGCCCAAGTTCAACCCCCTAAATTAGTTGTCCTCCCAACCCATTGAGGCCTCCCCAACATTGCAACAAAAATTGACTCGGCTTGTGGAGATGCCGAGATAGGTGTTCCCAACCTAGGCAGAATATCCTTCGAGATGAGCTACCCAAACACTTTCGAGCATTACAAATCAGAGAATATAATGGTGTGACCGACCCAGAAGACCACATCTATAAATTTGAAAATATCTCTTTGCTACATTGATACACAGATGGGGTAGTCAAATGTCGGGTCTTCTTAACGACACTCTCACACTCGGTGCAAAGATGGTTTATTCGTCTCCCAACATCTTCCATTTGGTCTTTTGAAGACTTCATAACGTTGTTCACACGATGTTTTCTATCATTCGGAGATATCAACAGACTCTGCATGATTTGTTCGCCCTCAAGCAAAAGTCCAAAGATCCTCTAAAAGAGTACTTGTAAAGGTTCAATCGGATAGCCATGGATGCACCTTTGGTTACTCCCGAGGTACAAGTTAGCGCATTCTCACAGGATTTAATCAACGAGGATTTCTTTAAATCCCTGGTGAAAAAAAAACCCGACCGACTTCGATGGGTTATAAGCATTGCTTTAAAGTACGTCCAAGTGGAAGAAGCCTTGTCTGCAAAAAGAAAAATATCAACCCTTGCCTTGGTGCTCGTTCAATCGGATCGAAAGGCGCCCTCGTCTCCTTTGCGAACCAGGATTTCACAAATCGCAAAGAGGGGAAAGCAATGCAAACAGTAGAGAGTACATCAACCCTGCCAAGGGGCTAAGTCGAGAGTTCATGGCAATACCTTACTGTGATTTTCATCAGTCATATACTCATTCTACTCGAGAATGCTAGCAATATGCCTGTGAACTATGCCTTGTATCCAATCAAAGAAAAGTTGACCGCAACCAATTAACTTGAAGATCCTCTGAGTCTTACCATCGGCGGCAGAACATCGGACAAATGGCAGATGTTGAACGAGAAAGGTAAGGGTAAAATAGATCCAATAGGAATGATTAATATGAATGTTGGAGGTCCGACAGATGGCAATTCTACTCATGCGCGAAAGGCCCACAATCACTAATTGGAAAACTATAGGCTCAACTTTGGCCAGAGTACGACCCAAGACTTCATAATTAGCTTCAAACCTAGTAATTTAGAGGGAGTGAAGATTCCTCATGAAGATGCATTGGTAATTCAGGCTCTTGTAGCCAATTATATAATAAAGAGGGTATTCATAGGCACTCACAGTTCCATTAACATCATCTTTAAAGAGGTCTTTAATCAACTATAATTGGATGGAGAAGAGTTATACCCCGTAAACACTTCTCTAATTGGATTTACTGGATACTAGATACAACCCATGGGGAAAATCCATCTTTCTTTGTCCATGGGAGAAGAGCCGAGGAGGAGAACTAGACGCACTCCTTTCCTAGTTGTGAATACAGAGTCGGCTTATAATGCTATATTGGGAAGACCAGCGTTAAGTGCTTTTCAGGCTATCATCTCCACTTTCCATCAAAAAATCAAATTTTCGATAGATAATCAAATTGGTGAAGTAAAAGGAAGTCAGCTAGCAACCCAAGAATGTTACGCGGATGTGATTTAGGTTGATTCTAGAAAGGATGCCAAACTCAGAGCACTTTCTTCCAAGTTATAAAAAAAACACCAATAAGATGAACCGAGGAGGGTCACCAAGATGTGTAGATTCAACCCACTCAACCAAGAGAGGTTGTCCGAGTGGCCATAGATCTCAATTCAAAACTCTGAAGAGAACTAATTGTGTGTCTCTTTCACAATTATGATGTATTCGCCTAGTCGGATAAAGAAGTTACAGGTGTCCCATCCTCAGTAATGGTCCACCGACTCAACACCCTTCTAGGGGATCGACCTATTTGGTAGAGAAAGTGAAAATTCTCACCTGATCAGACCCGGGATATTCAGGTGGAAATGAATAAATTGTTAGAAGCCAGATGCATACGAGAGGTTTAATTCCCGACATGGTTATCTAATGTGGTATTCGTCTCTAAGCTCGGAGGCAAGTGGTGGATTTGCATCAACTTCTGGGACCTCAATAAAGCATGCCCCAAGGACTATTATCCCCTTCTTTATATCAACCAACTAGTGGACTCTACTTCTGATTGTAAGATTATATACATGTTGGATGCCTACCAGGGATACCATCAAAGTTCTGTAGCTCTAGACGATCAAGAAAATGTTAGTTTTTGTCACCCCTAAGTGAACCTTCTGCTATAATGTTATGTCATTCAGTTTAAAGAATACAGGGGTAACTTACCAACGGCTCATGGATCGGGTGTTCAAACATCAGATCAAGAAAAATGTGGAAGTATACATTGATGGCATCCTAATAAAATTTGTACGAGTCACGACTCTTATTTCAAACATTGAGGAAACTTGTTGTACCTTATGGCAAAATAGGCTTAAGTTGAATCCCAACAAATGTCTTTTGGATGCCAAAAGTGAAAAGTTTCTCGGATATATCATCACTGAGTGGAAAATTGAAGTTAATCCAAAGAAAGTTCAAGCTCTCCAAAATATGTTATCACCTAGCAATCTCAGAGAAGCACAAAGACTACTTGGATGTATCACTGTATTATCTCGATTTATATCCCATTCGGCCAATTGAAATCTGCCTTTCTTTAAGGTATTAAGGAAAGTTGTAAAATTTGAATGGGATAAAAAATGTGATCAAGCCTTGGCAAAGCTGAAGGAATATCTATCCCAACTCTCGCTCCTCTCTAAACCAATGGCGGGAGAAATGTTGTGGGTATACTTGTCCGCTTTCGATGGAGCAGTTGTTGTGGTCTTGCTATGACAGGAGGATAAGGTACAACACCCCATATACTTTTTTAGTCATCTAATAAAAGGAGTTGAAGTAGGTACACCGATTTGGAGAAGCTGGCATTCGGGTTAACCTTGAACACTCGTTGACTAAGGTCATACTTTCTCGCTCACCCAATCACAGTTATCACCAACAGCAATTTGGGTCAAGTATTGATAAATCCCGACGCCTTAAGGAGGTTGGTCAAATGAACCACGAAACTGAGCGAATATGACATTCAATATCAACTACTAACTGCTATTAAAGATCAAACTGTTGGGGTTGCAAGGTTGCAAACATAGTCCCACATTGAAAATACATGAGAAAGATCATGGATTTATAAGAGAAAAGATATCTCCATTGTCATGAGGCCTTTTGGGGAGAGCCCAAGAGCAAAGTCATGAGGGCGTAGGCCCAAAGTGGACAATATCATGCAATTGTAGAGATATCTAAATTCTTTTCGATCCTAAAATTGGTATCAGAGACCAGACTGCCATAAGGTTTAACTGCCGACTGTGCACAAGCGCTATGGTCTAATTGAGCCATGTGGGTACAATATTGACCTCGAACAAAGAAAGTAGGGGATCCTATGTTTGGATCAAGAGGACCAGACACCAGGTAGAAAGTCTTAGTTGTGGCTAGGCAAAGAAGTCCTAGTAGGTTGGGTGGACTGCGGGGCAGGAAGACCTGGTGGGTCAAGGATCGGACGTGAGAAGCCTATGGTCCTTTGTTTGAGGGAGGGGATTGTTGGGGTTGCAAGGTTGCAAACATAGTCCCACATTAAAAACACATGGGAAAGATCATGGGTTTATAAGAGAAAAGATATCTCCATTGGAATGAGACCTTTTAGGGAGAGTCCAAGAACAAAGCCATGAGGGTGTAGGCCCAAACTGGATAATATCATACAATTATGAAGATATCTAAATTCTTTTCGATCCTACAGTAATTATGCTTAAATTCATTCAGATACTCCTGGCCATATTAGTTCATTATAATTATGAGATATGACAGATGGTGTGAAAATAGCTTTCTATAACGGAAAGATGTTCAAGGACACATATATGATACAACCTGAGACTTTTACATTTGTTAACAGAAATAAAGTATGCAAGCTTCAACAGTTCATTTATGAACTAAAGCATGCATCCACAAGTTGAATATTTATTTTGATGAGGTAATCAAAGAGTTTAATTTCTCATAAAATCTTGATAAACCTTATGTTTACCAAAAAGTTAGTGGAACTGTAGTCGTATTCCTAATACTATACGTTGATGACATATTACTCATAGGAAATGATGTGTTAGTTCTACAATTAATTTAAATTTAGTTGTCCAAGACATTCTCTATGAAAGACATGGGAGAAGGAACATACATCCTGAGGATGAAGATCTATAGAGATAGATAGAAAAGATTATTTGGTCTTTCATAGTCTACATATATAGACAAAGTGCTAAAATGGTTTAGCATGTCTGAATCCAAGAAAGATTTTATACCCATGAGGCATGGAATTCACCTTTCAAAGTCTATACACCCACACAGAAGATGAGAGGATTTGCATGAATAAGATTTCCTATGCATCTGCGATAGGATCTATCATATGTCCTATGTTATGTACTACACCTGATGTATCATACGCTTTGTGTGTCACAAGCAGATACCAGTCAGATTCAAGAATGGATCATTGGATGATTGTCATGATAATCCTTAAGTACTTAAGAATAACTAGTGTTCTTGGTATATAAAGATGCTGATATAGTTACACAGTATACGAATGCCAGCTTCTAAACAAACAAGGATGACTCTAAGTCCAGTCTGGATACATATTCATATTAAATGAAGGTGTAGTTAGTTGGAAGAGTTCCAAGAAAGACACCATAATAGATTCTACCTATAAGGCGGAATATATTGCAGGTTCGGAAGCAGCAAAGGAAGCGGTTTGGATCAAGAAACTATTGAACTAGGAGTGGTTCCGACCATTGTTGAAGCATTACCAATCTACTGCGATAACACTGGAGACATTGTGTAAGCTAGCAAAGGAACTCATGTCTCACCAACGATCTAAACATATGCTTCTCCGCTATCATCTGATCAAGGAGATCATAAGTAGAAAAGAAATACAACTTAAAAAAATTCCCACCAAAAGGAACCTAGCAGATTCGTTGACAAAGGCTCTACCACAAAGTAAGTTTGAGAGTCATGTCCAAGCTTACGATATAGGACACCATGGCGATTGGCATTAGGCCAAGTGGGAGTATGCTATGTTTGAGAGGTGTCCTAAGATAATCACCTTATAATTTGTGATATTTATTTCGATAAATAAAGATTCACTATTTGAGTGCACATTGCTTGCGTGTATGAGTGGTCTTAAACTCACTTACTGAATGTCCACAACACAATTCATACCATGAGAGAACTTGTAATTGGATCACAATTAGTGAACATCTCTACATGTGTAATTATGAAAGTATTGAAATATTCCATAGTCAATGAATTGATATATTTAGATATCATCAATTTTGTGAGATTAGCATAGGTAATACTCCTTAGTCTAACCAAGCAGCTATTACTTGCTAATTGGAGACATTGGGATGTTGAGAGTTAAACATGGATGTTAGTTATGGTAACTAGTTCATTAGAGTGACATACTGTAAAACTTCATATGATTTTCTATATATATGGATATATCTGTGAAGTTTTTATTATAGCTCGAGCGCAAGTTTCCTTCGACTTGAGGTATTCAAGTCACCTTGGTCATGGAATACTTATACTTTAACATCTTAAGCAAAGCATCTCCTTGGAGATGTGAACCTGAGATGATTGGGTATAAGTCAAAGTACCCGAAGGAGTTTAAATAGCCCACAGAGGATTCATCTCTTCTTGCGAGGAGCCGTATACCCTATGGTCACTTGTCAGGGTTGTTACTTAAAGTCTTTGCAAAGCATCATATGTTAAGAGTAAGAGACTCTTAGATACATGTTGGAATAATTTGAATCTATAGAACGAATTAATATTACTTGGGTTAGGTGTGATGTAGTCAACCTAGTGGAGACAGACACACAGGTCATGTCCTGAACCAACTTGGTATAAGATGAGTGAAAAGAATGAGACATGACTCACTGTAGCTGCTGAAGGGTTCAGAACTAGTTCTGGAATCAATTATGATTTTCTGATTAATTAAGGATCATGATGTACTACTAGATGTCACTTATGATCGATCCATGATTAAATGGTTAATTATGGATGACCAAGATAAATCAGAAATCTATTGGGATACACGCACTACAAGTCTCTAAAAAGTGTAAAACAATTTTAAAAATTTGATTTTCAGATAAAGAGATAAGATGTTTAGTTGGACTAGATGGAGGGCAAATATGGAAGATATTTTGTCAGAATGGAAGCGCAAATGGACCACATCTCTTATGAAAGAGTTAGACCTTATTTGGTTTCAAAAGGTTAATATGCCAAATTTTGGTTAAGGAATTTGGGTTGGATTTGAGCTTTTCTAATCCAACTCAACAAGAGAAACTATATAATGATATAGTATGGAGAAATTAATGGAACAAATTCATTATTCATGAGTTTAGGTTTTTGGAAAACCTAATCTCTCTCTTTCCCTCTCTTTGTTGTCGTCGACCACCAAGCCAAGAGGAAGAAGTTTTTCTTCCTCAAGCTTTCATTTCTTCTTCCTTCTCTTAAATCGTATCACCTTCACGCTTGGCTAGTACCAATCAGAGGCGAACTTTGTTTCTCACCGGAGTTGTCTTGAAGAACTCGGCGTGGATATGAATAGAGGCTAGGTTTGTGAACGTCGTTAAATTGATGTCCTTTTCCCTACACATAATCCATAAGGTACGCCTAGAATAAATTGTTATTCTTAAAAGTTTTTATTTTATGATTATGTCTACGTGATTGTATTTGGTATGCGTGTGGTGTGTGTATTGTAATAAAATAATTTTATTATCATCTTTTTGCTTCCACTGCATGTTTTGCTAAACGTGTGAAGCACACACCGCATCGAGCACCCTCCAATAGGGCAAAGCTAAAGATTAGGCCATTTGGGCGCTCTCTCTTGTATTAACTTGAAAAGTCAAATATATATTAAAAAACCTAATTGAATATCATAATCAAAGTAAACCAAAATATGTAATTAAAGAAACTATACACTAGAGAATATTTTATATAATTTCTCAAAATAACTTATTCAACAATCAATGTTATTTAAAATACACTCTTCTTGTGTTTTTTGAAGCAAAGTCATCAATTTTGTTATCATATGAGATATCCTCCAATATGTATTTTTCCATGAAGAGGATCGCTAAGTCATTCAATCTCTCTTGATTCATTGTTGTTCTCAAATAAGATTTCAATAATTTTCACTTTGAAAAGCTCCTTTCAACTAATGCTATAGTCACAGAAATAGTCAATAAAATTTGATAGACAACAACGACCATAGGGAAAACATCCATTTTCAATGCAAACTCTAAAATTTTAATGGGCATCTAAGATTTAATTGTGTCTATGCTTCCAGAGGTAGTATCTCTTGCAACATACATAATCCTAAAAGTAGATCATGAGCATCAATATCAGACACATCATCCTTTTTTAGAGCAGATTCAAGATCCACATAATATTTTCTCAAATCATTTTCATCCAATGTCATTAACTGTTCTCCATCGAACAAGAATCCAAACATCTCTTCAAAAGATCAATTGCTCAAACCTATTCATCAACTCTATAAGAGCAATATCTACCACAATAAGAAAATAATCAGTCCTAAAATATTCTTTAGCTTTTTGTGAGTATCTTTTAGTATTAGTAATCTCATCAAATTATCTTTTCTAGAAGTTTGTCATCACTCAAGAAATACAGGGTCAACTCCTATATTAGAAGCAATTTCTTTAGCATAATTTATGGCTAATGCAAATCCTTTTCCCCTATAATTCTCAAAAAAAAAAAAACCCCCTTTTAATTGTTTCACTGCAACATCAATTTAAATCATTTCATATTGTAAGGATTTATTGACCAAGTTATGTTGTAGAGAATATTATACCAAACTTAACAAAAATTCAAAGCTGCTAAGTTCATGTGTTGCTAGCAATCTAGCATCTCTTGATAATCTTGCATCATTAGTTAAATCAACTACCTTATGTAAAGCTTCTCTGATTTACTCAACTTGTGATTTAATGACTTTGACACTATCGATATGACTTTCCCACCTCATTGTGCACAATGACTTGAGTGTTAAATTATCCAAACAATCAAGTAGAATACTCCAATGTTTTGTAGAATTGGAGAACATTGTATACATGCATTGACATACTTCAAAAAAAAAAAAAATTTACTTTAACACAAGAGTTTGTCAATCACAAATCACCAAATTAAAATAATGACTACCGCATGACATGTAAAAGATTCTCGAATTTATATTAAACAATCTTTTCTGAATTCCTTGGTGTTTTCATTTCACGTTGGAGCCATTATCATAAAATAGTTCTCTAATATTATCAATATCAAGGCCAAGAGAGTCTAATGCATCACATAATTCATTAAAAAGACTTAATCCACTCATATTTTCAACATTTATAAATTCTATAAAGTAATACTCAATTTTTACAGAAATACATAACACATCGACACACCATAATATTAAAGTCATTTGTTTTTTGTGGTGTGCATCAGGAATACACTCAAGTATCATGAAATAATACTTTGTTGTTTTGACCTTTTCAATGATTATACTTTTCACTTTTAATGATATATTTGTTATCAACTTATTTTGAATTTTATGACTGAGGTAATGATGATGAATTTTTTTTCCTTTAATGAGTCGAAGATGTTCTAGTATTATAGGATCAAACTCGACAATCATCTCAATCAATCCTAGGATATTACCTTTTGAACCATCTTTCAAGTTTTCATTCTTTCCACGGAATGCCAAAATATTTTTACTCAAACATTTTACCACTACTACAATTCTTGTCAAAACCCCTCCCAACGATATGTTTCATTTTTAATTTGTTCTTGTAATTCTTTGTCAATTGTTTAATTTTTCCTCAATCTCACTTGTAACTCCACTATGGATCTTAAATTAGCAAGATGTTTATGACATTGTTCATGTTCTCAAAGCTTCTCACTTAGATGTTTCCAATCTCTAGATCCTCTTCTGCTAATGACTTCGTGATTATAGTGTTTTGAAAAGCTTACAACAAAAATAAAATACTTTATCCAACTCATTTGAATAAACTAATTAGTTTCTTCCATGACTTGTTGTTTGGAAGCATTCTATTATAAAGTTTTGAGGAAAAATATATATCAAGTTCATCGTGAGAGTATTCAAAATTTATCTCTCTAATTAGGTTTTTTTAACGAGTAAATCCCTCATTTTTATATCATTGTCATCCAAATTCTTAGATCAAATATATTTAGAGAATGGTCT
Organism: Zingiber officinale; assembly: GCF_018446385.1. NCBI lineage: Eukaryota > Viridiplantae > Streptophyta > Magnoliopsida > Zingiberales > Zingiberaceae > Zingiber > Zingiber officinale. The sequence continues at coordinate 319,924 of NW_024589832.1, forward strand.
GTGTTTTTATTTCCTTATTATTATTTTTGTCATGATTCATATCCATAGTGTTTGCAACATACACAACTTCTATTTGTTCTTCAGAATGATTTTCTTATGCGCTCTAATTTTTTAAATTGTCTATCAAATTTTCTTACACTATTTTCGTTTCCGTCAAAATAAATTTATCCATAGAACTTTCATTAATTGAGTCATATTCTCTTCTTGTTTTTTTTTAACACTTCCATAGAGAAATTTTATAGACATCATTTTTTTTTTTAAAGTTTTGCTATACTAAATACAAACACAATAAGATAAAAATAATAAATTAATTTCTTAATGGTTCATTATATTGTAAAATACCAACAAATGTAACATGACTTTGTTGATATACTGGACCATAGTATATGAGCCTACTAAGTACTAACAAGGTAACAATAGATGAAAAAAAACAAACACGAAAGCAAAAAAAAAAAAAAAAAAAAAAAAAAAGAATACAAGACAATAGACAAGCAAATGATTTTAGACTTTAAGTGCTCCAAAAAAAATCTAAGATAAATAAATTTACAAGTCTACTGGTTACTGTTACAGTGGTGCTTTTAATGCTCCTCTGTTCCATGCCTCCACGGCTCCTCGACTCCACCAGGTCGAAAAGGCAAAAGCAAAAAAGAAAAAGAATAGATTCGAATCCTTCTGGTTTTGATCCTTTGTAATTTCTTTTGCCCTAAATTTGTGTTTTTTTTATTTTTAAGAAGTATATATATATATATATATATATACCATAATATACTAAAATAAATTATTTATGATCCCGCCCGAAGTGAGCCCTGGGCAGTGGCTTGCCTGTCCACCCCAAGGGCCGCCCCTGTTAATCAAGTAACTTAGGGAGTATTCATGTTTTTAATTTTATAGTGCAACTTGTATTTATTTCTTAGAAAAAGAAAAAATAAATTAAACGAGATTCAACCCTCAACCCTCAACCCTCCTTAGAGCATCTCCAACTGGTGCCTTTTTACACCATTTTAATGTAAAAAGGGCACCATATCCTCTCCAATGGTGACCTCAAAAATTGCACCAAAATGGTGCAAGTAGAGATTTTTTTAATATAATATATCATAATAGGCAAGTTATATTTAAAATATTTTTAAATATTATAAATTAATATGATTTAATTTAATTGAATTTATTATATAAATTTAATATATAAATTTCAATTAAATATATATTATAAATTTTAATATTTATTATGTTGCTAAGATTATCAATATATTAAAATTTTAGTATGCTTATTAAATTATTTCTAACAAAATTATAAAAATACTAATTTTAATTTTCTTGTAACTAAAAACATAATATCATAAAAATTAATAGTAATTATTATCGTAATAAAAATATTTAATAAATTAATATGTATGTTGAATAATAAATTATAAGATGGAAAAATAGAATATTCTAAAGAATATTCCTTTTAGTATAGGAAATGGTGTCTCATGGTTGGAGTTGGAAAAAATTTTGGTGTTCAAATGACACCAAATTGATGTTGAAAGTACACCAAAATAAAATTTGTGGTTGGAGATGGTCTTATGGCCTCTTTCAATCCAACAAATTCACTAAATTGTCTCGAGAGGACAACATTACATAATGAGATCAGATGGGTTGTTGTTTATTAAATTATATATAATTTTTTATAAAAAGTAATTAATAATTAAACATTATTATTTTATAAAATATTTGACTTATTTATGACTAAGCTCGTTTATTTACCAAATATAAATAAATCAAATTGTTTATAATTCATAACTATTTAGTTCAAAATTAAATTCATAAAAATTATTAGTGTATAACTGAATCGTGGTACTCTTAAAAGAAAAAAAAAATAAGAGAAAAAAAAACTAGTGTTGATTTGGGTCCATTACAACCGTGAAATGTTTGCCCACAAATATGTCTGCCGTTGGTTCATTAATGGACCGCTAGGATGCAAAGTTACGTGCCATAAACTGCCGATAATGCGTACCTGAAATGCCGTAAATGCCCTTCTCATGCTTTCCTCATTGATTCCCTTGTTCCTCTCACACGTAATCACTTTCTAATCTCAATCTAATCTCATCTCTTCACTCTCGACTCTCGAGATCCATCTCAGATCTGAATTCCGGACGCAGAGCTATTCTGTCGACGAAGATCAAGATGTTGTTCTTATTGTTGTAAAAGATTGCCTTTTTTTTTCTGTTTTGTACAATCAAGTCAGGTATAGCATCTTTTCTCATCCTTTTATCGACTTTTTCTGTGTTTGTCTTATATGATTTCTTGGATGAATCTAGACCCTGTTGTTGTTATTTTAGTTTTCGTAATTGATTTGCGAAGTGTAGTTGTAGACTAATTTGTGATCTTAAGATTTGGGATTAGGGTTTTGGCGCATTTTCTTTTGGTAAATTAAGTGATTGGTGATGATTCTGGTAGTGCTCGAGTCGGAATAGTTGAGAGGAATTTATGATGGCACTTAAGGTGTTAATATGGAAATTCGATGTTCCTTCTGGGTGGCGAGGAGAATGGTAGTATTGACTGGACCTTACCTTGGTTTTGGGCATTTTTTATCAGCAGTTTTCTTGAGGTCTATGAAGGTGAAGCAAGTGGATTTGGCAATAAAGAGGAGAGTTGGTGTAGGAGAAGAGAGTCGGAAGAAGTAGATATCCTGTGTCGTATTGGATAAACAGAGAGTTCATAGTTCTTCTCTTATGTTGTTTTCAACTTGTATTTCCTCTTTTCCCATTGAAATTCTAGGATTGCCTGATGCTTCTCGTGGTTACTCAAGAGTTTAATTTAATTAGCCATTTTGCAGTAATATTACTCTGTGCTCAGCTTGGTGACCAAGCATTTGTAACGATTAAGAGATTACCTGCAAATTGGTCCACTCCAAAAAAAAAAATCTATAGAAGCAAGAAAAATCACAGAAATTGACAATGGATGCAAAGCAAAAATATATTTTGACCTGACTAATGGTGAATTTCATGTTCAACTAGCAATGACATCCTTTTGTGGATCTACCTCTTTGTTAAAATCTGCATTGATCGTGCTAAGGACTTGAGTTTGCTTGCTCAATTAGCAAAGGCATCATTCTGTAAATCTATCTCCTATTAAGTTCTAATGGATTTAAATTAACCTTCCTGATATCCTCGTTCCAATATCCCATATCTCGTGGACTCCAAATGACTATGGAATATGAGAAGAAATGCATGCTGCAAGTGGGATACAGTAAAGTTTTCTATAATTTAAGTGGTGTTCTGACTAATTATTCAATGATATCTATTTTCTGTCCTGAATTTAGTGAAAAAATTGTCATTGTTGACCTAGGAAATGTGGGTTTATCTCTTGTAAATGCCTACATTTTTCCATGCTTGTACACACATAGACAATTGATACATAAATGTGTTTGTCTTATTCAAGCACCCAGAATTTTATGAGTTAACTATAAGCTTGACTTGTAATGCTAGTTTATATAAGCATGGTAACTACTTTCCTTGTATAATTGTCTTCGGATTACTTATTTGTGATACGCTTTTCATTGTGCATTTTAATTTGTTGAGATTCTTTAGGATGCCTGTTTTTCTTTTACGCAGCAAGGTTATGAGCAGTAGAGTAAATTTCGATCCTTCTTAACGCTGCTTTGGTTGTGCTTAATTTGTCTTGCTGGTGCTAGTGATATGGGATTTTTTCCATGGTGTGAGAAGTCAGGGAAAAGAACTATCAGAAATGCCTTACTTAGAACCCATCACCTGTCTCTCCTCCTTTCTCCTGTTATCTCCTTTTGGGATTGCATCTTTCGCAAAATCAGATACTCCTTCAGACCTGAATGCGTGTAGGATTACAGTTTCAACTGATTGACTACTTATTAACTTTGAGCAAATTTAGCATATATTAGTTTGTTGTTAGATTCAGCAATCAATCTTCTGTCATACTAGAGGTTTTTTTAAGGCATAGTTTAAGTTTGGTGTATCTGTGGGATAATAAGAATGGAGAAAGTAAGATGTGGTCAGGCAAATCCAATGTCAAAGAAAGGGAAAAAGAAGCAGGTGAAAGGCGAGCTAGATCGAATGAAGCAGGCTGAGAAGAAAAGGAAACGTTTAGAGAAAGCACTTGCAGCATCTGCAGCCATACGGTCTGAGCTAGAAAAGAAGAAACAAAAGAAACTAGAAGAGCAGCAAAGGCTCGATGAGGAAGGTGCCTCAATTGCTGAAGCAGTTGCCCTTCATGTTCTCGGGGAGGACACTGATGAACCCTGTCACTTTGCAATGAACCATTCTGCTCGGAACAACTGTTGGAATTATTCAGGCAATATTGATCTGTTCATGGGTTATGAAAGCTCCGGAAAACATTGTTTAGATGATCTAAATCAGGCAAGCAGTGCGTATGAGCCTGTGTGGAAGTGTAACAGGCTGGGCAATCAGTCAGTATGTCCACCTCAAACATATACGAAAGGTCGTCAATTATCACCCCAAGAAGGAACAAGTCAAGTAACTGATTTTTCCGTAGGTCTCTTGGCAGCTCAAGCTGTTTCATCACTGCAAATTGCAGAAGATCCAAATTGTGCTCGATTTTCTGGACAAGGCACAACAACTGTTCTTATTAATAAAATGCTGGGAGGCCGCAGGTTGCAACAATGGTAAAAAAAAGTTGAAATTTACAAGACACGGCATTTTATTGTGATAAGCCTGTATATAGCTACAACATGTATCTTCTCTCTGGAAAACATACATTCACCTTCCACTCGGTGGTTATGTATTGCAAACCGTGTGCGTGTGCAGTTCTAATCTTTTAAGTAGCTACCTGTTTGGGTGAGATTTTCCAGTTTTATGCAACTAAAATTATCTGACATGGTGTTGTTGTCTTCTATGTTGTATATATTTATTCATCTCCGTAATAATGTCCAACACCTCGACCGCCGATCGATTGCATGTAAATATTTTTAGACCTCTCATAAATGATTATGTGAGAGAGTTACTCCACTAAGGCCCAATTTGGAAGCATCGAAGCTACTGGTGTGGGCTTTATATAAATGGGTCATTATCTTCAATTGTTATGGATTTAAATCCAATTACGAATGCAAATATGTATTGTTAATTAATGGTCTTAATTCTGTCTTCTTCCTATTTTTCTTTTCGTTTTTTAGAGGACGGATCCTTTGTCCGTAAATTGTGGATCAAAGAATGATCCATTTTATGTATTTGCTCAATTTGAGGGTCCCTACCTATTTAACAAATGAGAATTATCACAATCAACCAATAAGTGGATCATTCTCTAGTCAATAATTGCAATGATTTGCCTACTTGGCTTGCGTATTAATTTGCATGCTAACTTTTTGTACTTAATATAGCTCTTACCAACAGATAGTAGATTTAGTTGGTATTGGAAGCCACTTAATTGAATATCATTAAGCGAGATTAATTAGGAGACAGTATTTTCCCCAACACAATGATCAATTAATCAATACAAATCTCTTTTGTCAACCATTAAGGCCTTCTTCACATTTCTCCATTTTGCACTAGTGTTTCCAAAACCAATAACCTCTAATTCCAAAGCTAGAAAAAGTCCAAGTTCAATTGAAAAATAAATAAATGCTATCGATGGAGCTACAATTCATTTTTTTGTAAAAAAAAAAAATCCCAAGAAAAATAGTGTGTTTGTGAGTAATATAGAATTTATAGAGTTTTGCTATAGTCAATTAAGCTTAGCATGTGAGGTAGATAGGAGGATTGAAAGCGGACCTCCCTACTTGTTCTTGTTAATTGGTATATTGATGGAAAGCCATGAACTATTCATACTATTTATGTAGGCTTTTTTTGGTAGATGTTGTCCATCTATAATTAGATTGTTTGTTAGATCACTTCACAAATTATTTGTGTTGATCATATTTTGACCCTATAGATGTGTATTCTAAAGCTACATACTGACTAAATTAATAATGGAATGTCTTAATTATTCTTCATCACCAACTATCGCAACTGTAGTTGCCATGTACTTAGTCAAGTTCCAATTAAGCTGACATTTTTGCACTAAATTGTTAATTAATCTTGCCATATTATTAAATAGTTTGCTTAGTCGTGAGGAAATATTCAAACTCCAAGTGTTTAATCACTTTTAGAACTCTTATCGACTAACTTAATTAGTTTAGACTTAAATTTTAGTGTGCCTGTACATATGTATGATTTATCATGCCAAACTATGAGATTTAAATAGGATTAAGATTTTTAAAGATATTATGTGATGCTAATGCATGATATATCATAAGGGAGTGGCAAACAAGGGTGAAGAGGTTCTAAACTTTAACAAAAACGCTGAGTCTAATTTTCTAATTATTATGTCAAATATTTTAGAATCTATCATTTTTTTAAAAGAAAAAAGAATTTAGCAATGCAAATAAACCCTACCTACCCTAAGCTAGATATACAATTATAGCTAGATATCCATACAAACAATAATATATAGAAAAACAAATTAATATAAAAATTACATGATTCACCTAGGGTTTTACTTGTGCTCGTTTAGGGTTTTACATCGCCAAGGGCGACCCTTGTGGTGGGCAGGCAGGGCACTTGCCCAGGGCCCCACTTTAGGTGGGGCCCCATTAATTTTTTTAATATATTATATAAAAATATATTAGATTTTCTCGATTCTTCAATCCTTCTCACCGAAGCGATTCAAGTGAAGCTTTCTCGCCTTAGCCCTCTCGTCGATTCAAGCGAAGCTCTCTCGCCCTAGCCCTCTCTCACCCTCCCTCTTGTCACGTCCTCCCTCATCGCGCCTGAACTCCGAAGCTCCCCACGACGGCGTCATCCCTCGTCGTGCCCTCCCTTGAGCCACTCTCACTTGCAAGAAATATTTTAGGACTGATTATTTTCTTGTTGTGGTAGATATTGCTCTTATGGAGTTGAATAGTAGGTTTGAACAATTGAATACTTTTGAAAAGATGTTTGAATTCTTGTTCGATGGAGAACAGTTAATGGCATTGGATGAAGATGATTTAGGAAAATATTGTGTAAATCTTAAATCTGCTCTAAAAAAGGATGATATGTCTGATATTGATGCATATGATCTACTTTTGGAATTACAAATATTGCAAGAGATGCTACCTTGGAAGCATGTGACACAAATAAATCTTGGACGACCATTAAAATTTTAGAGTTTGCATTGAAAATAGATATTTTCCCTATGATCGTGGTTGCCTATCAAATTTTACTGACTATTCCTGTGACTGTAGCATCAACTGAAAGGAGCTTTTCAAAGTTAAAATTATTGAAATTTTATTTGAGAACTACAATGAGTCAAGAGAGATTGAATGACTTAGCGATCCTTTGCATGGAAAAAGACATATTGGAGGATATCTCATATGATGATATAATTGATGAATAAGTTATTTTGAGAAATCATGTAAAATGTTATCTAATATATAGTTTCTTCAATTACATATTTTAATTTATTTTGATTATGATATTTAATTAATTTTTTAATATATATTTAAATTTTCAAATTAATGTAAGTGGGAGGGTCCAAATGGCTAAATTTTTAATTTTACCCCGGGCCTAATTTTTCTCAAGACTGCCCCTGTACATCACTAATTAAATAATTAGGCATATTTAGCTCGTAGGCACATATTATATATATATATATATATATATATATATATAGCATTCACATGTTTCAAGTAATTTTGTGTCTTTAATAAAAAATTGAGATGTGATCATGGCCTTCAACTGTCCGTATTAATTGAACCTAATCATCATTTGTAGTTGAGCACATTAATTTAATATCTAATCACGATTCACGAAACTTAATATTGGGTTTCAATTATTTTATATACTACGATTATCCAATGATTAAATATTAAGTGAGGAAATGAACCTACCTATCTTTTGGTTTAATGTTAAATCTTACATGATCACTTTGCTAAGTAGTACATGTGCAAACATATTGGAGAAAAAAAAATCTCTTTAACCATAGTTGATTATTAATTTAGCTTTAATGAAATTACCACTAAAAAAAAATAAGATCAAATATATCAAAATCATAATCAACTTTTGTTGGATATTTTTATATGTATATGGATCTTCGGTGTTGATTCAACAACTGGGGTATGGTTAGTTATCTTGATGATAAATCGATGACTCAAACTGGTGGATCGAGCTCAGTATAATGGCATGGACCTTGCCCCATTTATACTCTCGACATCCCCTTTCGATTACCGAGGTACCTCTTCGGTAAAAGACATACGCTTCTTTGTATCGTCGTTACCAACTTAATCTCGTTAGTTATCAAGTTATCCCTTTTGATATCGACACACCTCCTTTGGCTACACTTATCCAAGGATAAAAGTATTAAGATCGAGGCAATCCAGACTAAGTCTTCTTTCCTTAAGACGATATTACCCTACCCAGATGTTTACGATTTATCTGTAATTGTCTCCTAAGATACAACGACTCACGTCTTAAAATAAGAGCACTCCAAATTTTGAGTCCTGTCAAACTTTCAAAATCTTAAAACTCTTTAAAAAATAAAAGAATTCAAAAGAAAAATTCCCAACTTGAATTTAGAGTGAATATGAGTAATTGAGTGGAATTATGATATTTCTTTTATAGAAACGACGGGTTCCTCCCAAAATGTGAAAATTTTCTTTCAAGAGGTGAAAAAGCATGAGTGCATCTTGTCACTTAAACATTATCAACTATTATTACTTCAACTGATTAATTATTTACTTAATATATTATAAATATTAATTAATTAATTAAGTTTTGTATACTTGAGTTAGTATTCATGTAATTTCATCCATGAATCTAACTCATATGCTAGCCAAACTTTTGTTCGACAATATCGAATCAATTCTTCATTAAACATTAATTTTTTATTTATTTAAAAAAATGATTTATGATCATTTATTTATGAAATAGTCATTTTATCCCTATTTAATAGATTGGTCACTGACACCAATTTTCCAGCCACTTTCATTAAACATATGTTTTATAATGTCTTATTAATTCAAAGTAAAAATGGATTGATTCAACATGATATACTTCAATGATATACCTTACCCATTGCAACTAAGAGCATGATGTATATGCATCCAAGACTCATAATTGATATGTCCAAAGAAATTTAATGGCCGAGACCACCGCCCCATACTTTGAGCCTCGTACTTTACGTTAGCTAGTTAGAATATAGTCAATTAGAAGGGCCAATTGGTCTACGCTACACTTCTTTTAAAAGCATGAAAAGGATTGTAATTTGACATGTACATGCTCCATATGTTAAGCCAGGGTCAAATTACATGCTCCATATGTTAAGCCAGGGCCGGCTCAAACATAGTTGAGACCCTAGACAGAATAAAATTATGTCTTTGATATTATTTAAAAAAAAAAATCTCTCATTCTTTTCCATTCAGACAGACGGGCACAATGAATTTTTTAATAAGCATATTTATATTCAAAATAATAATAATAATATATTGTGAGGCGTTACTAGAGACGAAGGGTTCCCCTTCGTTACTTCCTTTGCTGCAAATGCCAAGGAGACGAAGGGACATCCTTTCCCCTTCGTCTTCCTCAAACTTCCTATAAAAGCAGCATCCAAGCACAAATCCAAAGGGGGGCAAAGGTGTGCGAGCTCAGTGGAGGTATTCAGAGAGCTTTGTGAGGTAATCAGCGAGCAAAGGAGAACACTCAGAGGCCGGGATTTGGTCCGTGGAAGAGTTCGAGGAGGTTCCGTGAGGTAATCTTCTCAGTGATAGCAGCAGCAACGTCTCCGGCGGTTCTTCGATGATTTATTCGGGAAAGCAATGTGAGTGGTTACCGCTTTGCTTCGCTTTAGTTTTCATGCTCTCAAAATACCTATAATGGTATCAGAGCACGAAATCATGGTTTTAAAAGTATGAAAATCGGCATAAGAATAGCTCACTGTTTTTTTTTTCTGTCGCGAAGAAGATGAACAATGCGCGTTTTTTATTTTAATCGATTGTTCAATCGATTCAAATATTTGAATCGATTGAATAAGGAATTGAATCAATTCAACTGATGGCAGAGTGCCTCACTCCTGTGTTGAATCGATTCATGAATCGATTTTTTTTTTTTTAAAAAGGAATGAACAGTGCTCATTTGACAAAGCATAGTAAAAAATTAAAAAAAAAACATATATAAAAACTAAAGAGTGCATGCATGTTTTTTCTTTGCTTCTTCACGATCATGCACAGTAACTAATATTTAATTAAATATTTATTTACTAATTAATAATACATACCTATATATATTTAATTAATTAAAATAAATAAATATTTAATTAATTTGTGGTTCAATTTATTGAAATTTAGAACCCTACCAACTTATCCTATCAAATCCAGGTTTAGTTTAAATTATTAGTTTATTTAAGCAGACCAGTTTGATTTAATAATACCTGAAGCTGGTTCAAATTATTTGTTGGTTTAACCAGTTCGGTTTATTACTGAATTAATTAGGGTAAGTTTTGATTACATAAGTTGGGTTGATCAAATATCACCAGATTAGTTCTGTTGTGTCAGATTTGATCATAAAAATTTAGATTTGTTCTAATGGGTCAGACTTAATCCAATGAACAATTGGACGAATCAAACGAACCTGAGTTTGATTAATAAGTCTGAGATTGACTCAAATGAGCTTAAACAATAACAGAACATAGATCCAATTAGATTAGTTCTAATGAGAACAATAGACTAAGTTTAAGATCCGGATTACTGATCGACCGATCCTATGTGTCAGTCACATGAGTCTCCCCAAAATAAGGAAATTTATTTTTCTTAATTGCTTGTGTATTCTGTATATTTTGTTCTATATGTGGGAATTGAAATAGACCGATTTTTGTTATTAGTCTATCGATTTTATACTGACATTGTGATTTTCAATTCTAGATACAAAGAACGATATATACGATGACTAATCACCATGAACGACAACATAAGCTATGGGAGGAGATCAAGAAGCTGGAATATGACCCGGATCATGGAATCGGTAGGCTTATTGGTCGACTCGATTGGTTGTTCTGGAATCTTGAGCAAGAAGGGTATCCAGTTCAGGAAACAGAAAGAAGATGGTATCTGGTTTATTCATTATCGGAACATCTAAGGCAGATAATATTCCAACTTTGGGATGAGTCTGATGGGCACATCTCATATTTAGAGATGTGCAGACAGTTACTTCATTTGAAATGGGGTCTTGATGAATCTGAAGAGAATCCAGATCCCGAAGATATGGACCTCGAAGAATCTGAGGAGGATCCAGAAATGGATTCTGAAGATTTAGAGGAGGATCCAAATCTCGAAGAATCTGATGATGATCCAAAAATGAACCTCGAAGAATTTGAAGAGGATCCAGAAATGGATCCTGAAGATTTTGAGGAGGATCCATAGATTAATCCCGAGGAGGATTTAGAGATGGATCTAGAAGAATCAGAGGAGGATCCTCAAGAATGTGTAGAAGATCCAGAAATGGATCTTGGATACATTTGAGGCTGATCCACCCATCATAGAATCCAGGGTGAACGGGATGCAATTACCCACTGCTCTAGCATTTATCCTAGTGGGAGTAGTGCTAGCTTATCTAGTTTGTTAGTATTCTGTTTACTGTCATTATGTACGAACAGTGTAAGCTCATCTAGTTTTTGAGTCATATAATAATTTCTGTTGTTATGTACGAATATAATTAAATAATGAAAAGTTATGTTATATGTTAACAAACTTTGAAATGATTAGTTCATTTCATGACATGATTAGTTCATGTGAATATGATTTGTTCATATATCCATATGATTAGTTCATATGAAAAATGATTAGTTCATTTTAATAATGATTTGTTCATTAGATGAGATATGTGTAATATGATTGATCAGTGTTGATTAGATTAGAATATATAAATGATGAGTGGAAACAATGTTATCACTTGATTTTGTAAACTAACTCTAATTTATACTGAGTCAATAAATAATTACACATATATGAATTACACTGAAATAATAAATAATGTATTATTTATGTAGATCATGGCAACTAAAAACATCATAGCTGAACTCAATAAGGGTGAGAAATTATATGGGGATAACTATAAAATCTGGCACCTCAAGATACAATACGTTCTTGAGGAACAAGAAGTTCTAGAGGCTGTAAATCAAGTCATGGAGGAACCAGCTGATGGTTCTACAGCACAACACTGACGTGACCTTGATGCCTATAAGGCATGGAAAATGAAGGACTCCATTGCTAATGGTATATTGATTAGTTCAATGGTGGATGACCTAGTTTTTGAGTATGAGCCATGACCATCTGCTCATGCTGTCTGGGTAGCCCTTAGAGAGAAGTACAGTGGAGTCAGTCTGAGTAAGCTTCGTCAGCTAACTATCAAGTTTGATAGCTGTAAAAAGTGCTCGAATGTTACCTTGACCCAACATCTCAGGGAGATGGGTAACATGATTCGAGAGCTTAAGACTGCTGGTTATGCGTTGACCGATGAACAACAGGTTCAGACAGTTATTCGTTTCCTTCCTGATTCTTGGGAAACGATGAAACAGAATCTGACCCATAGTGAGAGTATCAAGACTTTCACTGATTTCTCACGCCATGTGGAACTTGAGGCAGAGAGGATTAAATCCGCAAGGATTTCAGGTCAAGCTTTTGTAGCTGAAGGTTCTGGTTCCAAGAATAAGAACAAATTGTTTAAGAAAGGAAAGGGGAAAGGAAACGAGGCTAATACTGTTGCTGCGAAAAACCAAATCAAGAAAAAAGGAAAGAAAAATGGACAAAAACCTAGGACCAAATCAAGAAGCCAGCGACCAGTGGTGACGATCGGTAGTTGTCGGTGACTACCGCAAGCTTCGACAGAGGTGCAGTGGCCCGTCGGTAAAAGTCGCAGGATATTTTTATCATTTTATAATAATATGAATTACATTCCTTATAAAAAATAATGTGCACCAAACAAAAGAATGTAATCACCCTTGTAATCAAAGATTACATACATTATATTACCAAACGTAGTAATATAATCAAGATTACATTACATTACATTACAAATTTGATTTCATTACACCTAACTAAATATAGCCTTGCTGTATGATTGTTTCTTTGTACAATGTTCTAAATATCTTGTTAAATGCAAACTAGATAGGTTATGCTACTTTTTTGGTTGATTGATGATTATCACATTTACTTTCAGAAGTGCAGGATATGTTTGCTTGTGAATTTTGCTTTCAATTTTCAACAACTTTTTCTAAAAGAGAATCTGAAAATTGAAAAGAAAAGTAAAATACTAGGACTGTTTTTGTCTTTTCAAATCCTATATGAAATAAAAATACATAGTGGATGACCAGCTATTTAAAAAATAAGAAAAATTCATTTTATTTGATTTCAATATCATCCATTTCCTGAGATATTCCTACCTAACATATTCTCACGGTTGGTTTTCCATTATTGCAAACTGGTATTTTTTTCTTGAAGAAAAAAATCATATCCTAAGTTTCTTCTATGAAAAAAATTGCTTGGAATTTTCATTGTGGATATTCACATCCTTTTGGGTTACTATTTCAAAATATGTGTAACATTTTCATTCATTTTTGAGTTCTACATCAACCATTATCTTGAGAAGCTCTTGTCAAACATGTTTCATAATGGTTTTCCTCTTGTTAGTAAGAAAATTGAAGAACTCATTTTTCTGAATACTTGTGGCCTAAGTTTCTTCTTTGAATTGATGGATTAGGATTTTCACAGCTCTGCAGGTTCATATTTTCTGTTAATTTCTCAATTGTCACTTCCTGTTTTCTTTTATTACTGATTTTCTAGACTTGAGCGTCCAATTCGTAGCTTCACATTTGCCTATTTACGAGCATCCTGATTGTTGCATTTCTCTGGAAATATAACAGTTAATATTTTCTCACTGATGAATGATGATGTATGCACTGTGGAGTTAATTAATGGGTGATCTGATTCCCCTTTTGACAGGTTCATGAAATGTCAATGGTTTCATCCATCCAAGAAGCTCAAAAGGACAATTTGAGAAACTTCAATTAACACATGATGCGAGTCTTAGAGGTGTGCATCATTCTATTAATTTTTGAGATGCAATACTTCTGTCTCTGTCATATTAGCACCATCTCTACATGTAGCAAGCATCAAGGATGCATGCCATGTGCTAAGTCATTATACTCATTCTAGATATGTACTTGTTGCAATGGATAACATAGAATGATGCATGCACTAATTTATCTACTGGATCAATAGACATGGTAAAAGAATGTGATACCAAGATCCTCACAAGTTGGCGTAGGTACATCAAGTTTGGTATCTGTTACTTGCAAATTCAATCCCTGCTGACAACATTATTGATGATATTTAACTTTTGGATCATTATGCTCTACTAGTGCGTGCATATCTCCATTGTCACATTAATACAATACATAAAAAGCTATGGCCTCTTGACATTCCATGTCAACATTATTGTCGTTAGTGTTAGATTAAATCAGATGTTGAAATTTTTTTATTCTCCTTGGGGCATCATGACTCATTTCATGTCACTTAGATCCATATCTTTATAGTATGTATTTTTTATGGATATTTTTTATATTATTTTGGCTCTTATATTTAATATCTTAAACTTTCTCGCATATTTAATGTTGTATTTATATCAAGATTTGTGAGTTGAATATATTTTGGATTTAATTATAATTTTTTTACAAATTATCAAATTTAATTTCATATTTTATGTGATTTTATAGAAAATTCAAAGAGCCATGGATTAGGGTCGAACCGGATCGAATTTGACTTGATTTGGAAATCAAATGAGGAAGATCAAGCTAAATTAACGTGTACCGTTGATCCAGATCCAGTGAGATCCTGACCCTTTTGTCAGATCAAGTGATCCAGTCCTTCATCTTCATTTAAAGAGATCTGGACCGTCCATAAAGACCATCCTCATCCAAGTCCAATTCATTTTCAATTTGGATCAAGAGAAGAGCCCAATTTAAGCCAACAATTCAACTCTTAAAGCTCACTCTTCAATCCCAATTCTAAAAATCCAATTTCAATTTTTTATTGGATTCGGATCTAAGCTCTAATGGATATCCTTTCCTTAACCCAAACCCGAAACCATTAAGAAACCTTAACTCTTCACGCGGATGCACAGTAGCCCCGATCCCATCTTCCTGTTCGCGTTTCTTCTTGCCGCGGGCTAGGGCTCACGATCTTCACCCCCACCGGCACTCTTTTCCTTCCTTCTCTCCGGCCGGCGGCTTCTCCTTTGCTTTCACTGCCGCCGGCCGGCCAACCACAGCCCACTCCTCCTTCTCAGATTCCAGCGGCGACGACGACATTCTTCTTGGCGGGCAGCAAGCGGACGGCAACGATCTCCACCTCACCGGAGGGGTTCTCCGGTTAGATTCTTCACTTTCCGGCATTCTTCCTTAACTCCTGCTTTCTGGGGTTCAGTCTGCAGGACGAAGAGGGTGGCGGCAGTTCATCTCACAGCAGCTTCAATTCATCTCCGGCCAACTTCCAGCGAAGGGGTTCTTCGTTGGAAGATTCACCGTCATCGTGTCGACGCAAGCAGCCACCAGCATAGTGTTACTGTCCACCGGTTTTAGGGGTTCCGAGCAGGGCCTTTCGTGTGACGCGGAGGGTAGTCGTTGATATTTGAAGAAGAAGTAGTGTGGATTGTGTTTGGTTTAGTTAGTTTAATTCTGCTTATTGCTCATGTTTGCTTGTTTGTGTTGAATTTTTATTGAATCCTTGTATTGAATTTGACTTTCCATGTTTGAATTGCATCTACTATGCTTAATTAGATTTATGCATGCAACGTGTTCGATCAATTGCTTCAATCAATAATTAGACTTATTTTGATGCATTTTAGTTCGGTTAATTTTTGCTTTGTCTTGTTCCTTTAATTTAGTTAAGTTCTAGTTTTGATTGAATGCAATTAGGATAGATTAGTTTAGGTTTATTTTATGGTTTAGGTTTTGTTACATGCTTAGTTTCTTGATGCTTTACTTCATGTTATGGCCATTGATAGATAATCTTGTATCGTAGTGTGACAATGCGATGTAGGAAAATCTTCAATGGTTAGTTAGGATAGATATAGTTTTCTTTACTTGCATTGTTTTTCATTATTTAGATTAGATTTTATTTGATGCTTCGCTATTTCGATCCTTAGTTTAATCGTGTTGATGATTAACCCATAATGTAGAGTGACAATGCGTTGTGGATTAATTATTGGCACATAGTTAGATTTCATTCTAGTACTAGATTAATTTCCTACTTGCTTTGCCTTTCATTTGTTAGATTTATAATCAAAATCCAAAACCCCCAATTCCATATTAAAAATCCCAAAAATAGAAATAACATACGATCCTAAGTTTACCATCCTATCGTTACTTTCGTTGGCGGACGACCCGAGTCATTCCTATGCTACATTAGCGTAGGAGGGGTTTGGTACTTCATTGTTTGATGCCCAATTCGCGACAAAATTGGGTCATAATCAATATGTCCATCACTTTTTAGTGTTTCCTTTGCAAGATTATGCATGCCTATGTATCTCCGTCATTTTATTTTGTTTACATTGATGTCATATATGATCAATGCTCGACGCCATTTTTCCTCTCTTTAAGTCTCTTATGTCTTGATTAAGTTTAGTATTCTATAGGCGGATTGGCAAAAGGAAAAGAGAGAATTTTTGCAAAACTTAAGTCGACTCTCTACATTGCCAAGGGGAAACAGTGGTGCTTCAAGTGGTGGGCTTGTTCGTAGTGTTCAGATGCCATCTCAAATATCCTGTCCTAATGTTCCCAAGGGCCCATTAGGCATGGAAGTTGTTGGCTCATCTGGTTTATAGGTGGAATTCCAATGTGGATCTTCAAATGGTCACCAAATTTCACATATGAGGCAGAATCTTCTGTAGTTCCTGTTTGGGTGCAGCTACCAGATTACCTATTCATATGTTCTGTAAGAGGGGGTTATTTGCAGCCGCTAGCATCATTGGGAGACCCCTCAAGTTGGATGAGGCAACAGCAGATGGCTCGCGGCTGTCCATGGGGAGGGTTTGCGTTGAAATTGATTTACTGAAGCCAAGGGTAGAGGATTTTTGGATTGGCATTGGATCTGAAAGAAGGCTTCAAAAGGTAGTGTTTGAGCGGCTGTCCAAGTGCTGTATACAATGCCTTTATCTGGGCCATTCTGATGAGGAGTGCAATTTTATTGGGAATCAAGCAATTCCTGTTAGAAGGGCTGTGATGCAGGAGCTTAATAAGGTAGGGGAAGATTTGAGAGAGCAGGTGAATGATGAGCAGGTTTTTGAAAAAAGCAAGAAGGCTGTGGAAGATTTGGGGGTGATCGGAAGTGGAATGGGCTTGAGACATGTTTTAGGGAAGCAAGAATGGATACAGAAAAGAAATAAGGCAGTGATAGTGGAGACAGGACCTCAGGTTTGGAGGAGGATAATGTGGAGCAACAGATGGATGAGCGGTGTGTTAATGTTGAGGGTGAGAAGGGAGATCAGAGGTTGCCGCAAGAGGAGGTTGTGGGGGTGAAGATTCAAGGGGTTAAAGCTATTGATGTTGGTCCTGTTGTGGGAATTATGAAGAGACCAAAGGCAGTTAAAAAGGTTAACTATAAAGTGCTAAACATGCAGGGAAGAGATCATGGGCAGGAGGTTCTTGTGGATGCAATTCAAAGGGACGCTTTGACGAAGGAGAAGAATAATTTGATATTTGATGATTCAGTACAGAGTGGAGGCACAGTTTCATCAGATTTTGAGGAGATGAGAACTTCTAAGTCGTTTGTGGAATTGGAGGAGGTGGAGAGTCAAAATCCAGTTTATATTCAAAGAAGTAATTTACTAAAGACTGGTTACAGAGAGGGAGGATTTAGATAGGGCCCTGATGTTGTAAAAGGATTGGACCAAATGATGACTAGAAGCAAAGCTAAAGGATTAGGGGTTTATGTATCTGTTGAATGCTAAATATGTCTGGTTTAGTATGGAATATCAGGGGTATTGGTAATGAGGCATCTAATAGGAGAGTTCACTTCCTTAGAAAATTTCATCATTTGAATTTTGTGGGTATTTTGGAACCTTTCATTGCATTGGATGATGTCTATATGACTAGAAGGTTGGGGTTTGAATCTGCAATAGCTAACTGCTCAGGAAAGATTTGGTTTTTGCATGATAATAAGATTGATTGTAATGTGTTGATGGATCGTGATCAGTTCCTTCATTTGAAGTTAAGCTTTTACATTTTTCCTAGTGATCTGTTTGTCACTGTGGTCTATGCTAAATGCAATAGTGGAGAAAGGAGGATTTTTTGGGAAAGCTTATTAGATGTGAAGCCTGTGGATGAGGTTTTTTGGTTGGTGGGAGGGGACTTTAATGCGATTTCTGGTCCTAGTAAGCAATCTGATGGTGTGTTGTCATGGCCTGGAGCAGTGCGTGAGTTTAATAATTTTCTGATGGTATCTGGTTTGCTTGATGTTGGTTTTGTGGGAGATAGGTTTACATGGACCAATAACAAAATTTGGAAAAGACTAGATAGGGTCTTAATTTCACCTTCTTGGAATGCTAAGGAGTTAGTGGTGGGTGTGGAACACTTGAGCAGAGCTGTGTATGATCACTGCCCCTTACTGATCAAACTATCAGTTGCTTCCTCACCCTTGGATTCCAAAAACTGCAATTGAAATTAAGAAGGCTGAAAGACCATTTGAAATGGTGGAACAAGGATGTCTTTGGCAATATACATGACAAAGTAAAGTAGGAGGATAGATTTGCAGAGGCTGAGATGAGATTTGATAGGGCTCCTATGGTGGAGAATAAAATTCAAAGGGCACAATGTCAAGCTTCATTATTTAAAACATTACACATGGTGGAGAAGCAGAGAGCTGCATTTAAATGGATTGGAGGGGGAGATAGGAATACTAAATTCTTTCATAATCTGGTGCAGAAGAGGAGGTTGGATAACAGAATTTTCAGAATATAGGATAATGAAATCTGTTTGGAAAAGCCAGAGCTAATTCAAGTTTCTAGGGTTTCATTCTTTGAGGGTTTGTTGGCAGGTGAGGGCCCTGCTGTGAATACTGGCAGCATGGAGAATATGGAACAGATTCTAGAATAGATAATGTGAAGGGGAGCCTTGGCGCAATGGTAAAGTTGTTGCTGTGTGACCAAAAGGTCATTGGTTCGAATCAGAAACAACCTCTTGCAATAAGTAGGGTAAGGCTGTGTACAATGGATCCTTCCCCGGGACCCCGCATAGCTGGAGTTTCGTGCACCGGGCTGCCTTTTTTATTTTTTCTAAAATGGATAATGTGCAACAATGGAAGGACTTTAGATCTATTAGTTTATGTAATGTTTCAAATAAAATAATCTCGAAGGTGATAACTAATAGGTTAAGGCCATTGATGGATAAGTTGATTTCACCTTCTAAAAGTGGTTTTGTCAAAGGAAGATTAATATTAGATAATATACATTTGGCTCAAGAGCTTATCCATAAGCTGAATTATCGGGTTCGGGGTGACAATTTAATTTTTAAACTTGACATGGCTAAAGCATATGATAGAATCCAATGGAGTTTTTTATACAAGGTAACTAGGGCTTTTGGTTTTTCTGAAGTTCTTAGACATTATCAGGAGATGCATAGAGGACTGTTAGTTTTTTTGTGAGAATCAATGGCAGCTTATTGGGTTTTTTTTCATTCCAAGAGAGGACTTAGACAAGGGGATCCAATTTCTCCTTTGTAGTTCATCATTGCGGCTGAATTCTTGTCTAGAGGATTGGATCTTCTTTTTTGCAGGTATACTCAATTATATCTGTCATCTGGATGTGAGTATAGGGTTTCTCATTTGGTCTATGCAGATGATATTATGATACTAATGAATGGTTCTATAAATGGTATCAAACGGGTTAAAAGTTTTTTGGACTTTTTTTTGGCATGCTCTGGACAAGAAGTAATGTAGGTAAGAGTTTCTTCTTTCCTTCAAAGGGTATTTCAGTGGCTAGGAGATAGAAGATTGTATTAGTTACTGGATTTTCTGAAGGTGCTTTTCCTATATTCTATTTGGGTGTGCCAATAGTAGCAGGGGTTAGAAAAGCAGTTCATTTCTAGCCATTGATAGAAAAGGTGAGAAAGAAGCTTCTTGGGTGGAATATTGCAAAGCTTTCTCATGGTGGTCGGCTGTTTCTGATACAAAGCGTGTTATGTTCTCTGCTGGTTTATATGCTTCAAGTATTAATGTCTCCCCTTTGTGTTCTTCATCAACTTGAGAGTTTGTTTGCTAACTTCTTTTAGGGGTCTTTGAGCTCAAAAAGGAAAATACACTGGATTGTCTGGCCTGATATTTGTAAACCTAAGAAGGAAGGAGGTTTGGGTGTGAGAAGGCTAGTTGATGTAGCTACTGCGGTTTCAGTGAGATTGTGGGCTAGATTCAGGGAACAAAATACACCCTGGTCAAAGTATTTGCAGCAGCAATACTGTGGGAGTAAGTATCCAGTTATAGTTTCTCCAAAAGGAATGCATCACCCTGGTGGAAGAGGCTGATAAAAATTAGAGAAGTTGCTGAAAAGCTGATTGGTTGGAGCTTGGGTAAGGGACAAGTAAATTTTTGGTATGATACTTGGCTTGACAGGGGGCCTTTGTTCCTGTTTAGTGAGGTTTCTGCAGATAATTTGGTTTCAGATTACATGGATGAGCAGGGGTGGAGTTTGAATTAGCTGTTAACTATTCTATCTGCTGATTTAGCTGCTGAAGTGTCTGGAACGGTTTCCATTCATGGAGCAATTGATTAGATGATCTGGAAACCAGCTGCGGATGGGAAATTTTCTCTGAAATCTTCTTGGGAGAAGGTCAGGCGGGGACAGGAGTCAGGTGGGATTTGGGTGGCAGTTTGGAGCAGTTTGCTGAATCCAAATGTTGCTGTGTTTATGTGGAGATTCCTAAAAAGCAGATTACCGGTTGATGAGGTGTTGCAGAAAAGAGGTATATGTCTTACCTCGTAGTATCAATTCTGTGATGGGTTGGAATATTGGTCTCACTTGTTCTTTGATGGAACAGTAGCTAGGGAAACAAGGCTATATTTTGCTTGGTGTGAGAAGGCAGAGTTGTTTTGGGAGCCGGAAAGGTGACAGAGAATGGTCGTTGGGGCATGCAAGGGAGGTGATTCCCTTCCTGATACTATGGTCTTTGTGGAGGGCTAGGAATGAATCTAAGCACCATGAAGATAAGGTCCCAGAATATAAATATTTTTTGGTATGGCTGCAGGAATTATCAAGAACAGACATTGGAAGGGATATGTCTTTGCTGCTAGTGTGATGGGGATGAATGTGAAAGGGATAACTACTAATGCCATTGATGTGGTCTGTTAGAGGAAACCAAATTGGGGCTTCAAGCTGAATTTGGATGGTTGTGCCAAAGGAAATCCTGGAATTTCTTCTTATGGTGCTATTGTGCGTGATCATGAGGGTATGGTGGTGAGAGCTATACATGGTGTGATAGGGGAGGGTTCAAACTTAAGAGCTGAATTGTTTGGGATTCTAAATGGTTTGGAATTGTGCATTGCAAATCAATATCTCCCAATTTGGTTGGAGTCAGACTCTATGGTGGCGTTGAAGGCTATCCAATCTTCTTGTGTTGGTTGGGAGTTGAGAAATCTAATCAATAAAATCAAAGGACTCATAGTGAAGCATCATATTCGGTATTCTCATGTGTATAGAGAGGCAAATGCAGCGGCAGATTATTTGGCAAATCAGACATTTAGTTTCTCTATGGAAAGGGTTTTGTCTGGTCATGAGGTAGATAGGTCTGTTTTTGGTATTTGTAGAATGGATAGAAATGGTTTGCCTTACTTGAGAGTGTCATGTAAATTGGCATAGTCGTGTGTAGACCAATCAAGGAGGTTAGGTTTGGCCCCCCTCCTTGTTTGGTTTCTTTTTCTACAGATATAATATTCCTTTTGCCATTAAAAAAAAAATTGTGGCTCTAGCTAATAAGCCAATAGAGATAAGAAAGTTACAGTATATGCTGAGATAGTGAGTAGTCTAAATGAGGCCAGGGCACGTGGATTACTTTTTAAAATAAGATAATGTTTTCCAGTAGAACACTTCTTATTTTGTCTCTAGTAGAAATTATCTAAGAGTAGTTTTGAGTTTTACAATTGAACATAATAGATTTAGTAACTCCTCAATTCCTATGCCATTTTGACTAAATTATCTCGCTGCATGACTAGTTCTATCTTAATTTTTGCATGATTTTGTGTCACCGCATTAATTGATTTCATATTTTGGCGAACCTGCTATAGCTTTCAAAACAGCTTATGAGAATCTGAATCTCGATTTTTCTGGTAGTAAGTCAGTTACCTTACAGCAAATATGGCACCTCACCCAGGTATGCCTTTTAGTTACTGGAGATTGCCAAGGGCATTCATCTGTGCTAGTAGTGACTAACAATCAATTATTGTAATCTGGTTTCTTTTTATCATGGACATGTTATACAAATCCTTCAATAATTTTCTTGATGGTATTTCATGCAGGCATTAGTGGGTGAATATTTAAATTATCATCATAAATTGTCAAGGAAAATGATTCTCATAACAGGTGCAAGACACCATCTTGAGTGGGGCCATGAGAAATATATCCTTGATACCATAAAAGCCCATCCTGCACAGGTATCATCCTTCCGTGAATGGTTATTGTTGGAAGGATATACCATTATGGGTAGACTTACAGCCCAGTTTTTTAGAACGTACAATTAATAATTATATGTGTTATTTAGAATTTTCTATGCATTGCAAGGCATCTGGATTTGTTGTTTTTTTGGGTCAGTTGAAATTTCATTCCTCACATAGTTTGGACTGTAGTTTTGACTTGTATTTTTCTGCCTCAAGAAATTATTTTGGACAATCTTTTGAAGGAACCTTACCATGCAGTTAATTCTCTTGTTTTGTTTCCTAATCTAATAGGTTTAGGTTATCCTTGTCCCATTTTTAAATATCTCAACAATAGTGTTGATTGCACAGTTGCTGCTGTAATATTCTTAATGGGGGTTTTGTTTATGCGAGTCTGAGTGACGGACATGGTGCTTATGGCAGTGATGAGATTGTCATAGTGGCAATTCAAATATCCTAATATAAGCTCAAAAAATTCCTTTTTTTTCTAAGTGTATTATTTTCTAATTTTTGTCAGTTCAATATTAATAAACTGGAATTTTTCTCATAATAAATGTCATAGGTTTCCTAATGCAAACATGAAAATCGTTTGCTGTTTTCTTGTACTAGGATGCTTATTTCTTGTCTTTTTTTGTTTCCAATAGTATCTTGAGAATGAGGGTCGAATATTGTTTTTATTTGTTTGATTATGCTCTATTTGGTGTATTTTCTTTTATCAATATGATTAGCATGCCTTTTCTGCTTTTTGGGTTTATGCTGCTCTAGGTGGAGCTGTTGACAACCGGGAAAAGATCCAGGCATTTCTCTGGGTTCGTTGAATTGTTAATTCATTTTTCTTGCTGTTCTCCATGGTATCAATGCACATGGTGCCTTTATAGTGGTTTTATGGGCCTATTGACAGGTTATGCCTAGCAAGAATGTTGAGGTTGTCATATAGATAGTATGGAATGGGAATTAGCATGAATCAATGGTTTCAATTGAATCCACTCATCCTATGACTTGGTTTGACATTGCATTTGCATTTTAAAAGAACATTTAGAAAATGCACTTGTTTGCTAAACTGCATTCTGTGAAATTTACTGTTCAGTAACTATACCTGAAAATTGCTTTGTTAAGCTTTATAGTTTATAGTGTTTGGTAATGTAATTTAGGAACACTTTTCACTGTAAGCAAAACAATGGTTACATAATAAGAATACAGTATATTATTAATTGAAAGTATAAAGAAATAATTAAATTTACATCTCATTTTGTTGATATATAATGTAATATCTTATGTGATCACTGTTTTTAAATATTACTATAGCTTCTGGAAGCACTCTCCTATATATTAGTAAAACAGCTCTGGTAAAAGCATTTTGAACATGAGTTTATCAAACACTATAATTAACTCCTAAAGTGCTTTGGCTTTCAAAGCACGTTGAGAAAGCACTCCAAACTCAATTTATGTTTGCTTACAGATTCTTGATTCCCGTGTTGCTGGAATGGAACTAAATCCTAAAATCTTGTATTTATGATTATTCCTACACCATGGTCTAATTTCCTGAAAATAATGATGCCAGAGCCCATAGAATAGGTGGGTTTTCTGAGATTCACCACCTATGATTCCGAAAGAAAATTTGTTTCAATCTGGGTATTTTTGTATAATATATTTAGTTTGACATTTCACATGTTATAATGTAAACACTCCACATTTTTTCTGAGAATACTATGATATTTATGATTCCTAGTATAACTTTCTAGGATATTAGTCCTACGAATAGATTTTTTTATGTGTTGATGCCACTGCTGCAAGTAGATGACAAATAGACCTTTAGAGAGTTTTAGTATGCAAACATTAATGAAAAGTAACACAAAAGTATTTTCATACTCTTTATATGACACACGATCATTTGGTGGGTAAAATGTTCTCCGATAAATCTTGTTGGTTGTCTTGTATTCATTAGAATTGTATCAATGGTTACGTAAATGATAATGAATTCAATTTCAACTATTAAATTAATAAATGTGGTTGAGTCTTTGCACTAGTAGTTGCTTTCCTTGCGTTATAATGACCACATTCCAATTTTTGGCATTCCTGACTGGTAGTTATATTTTCTGTTGCCAATTTGCTTTAGCTACACACTGTAGTTGAGGAAAATATTGGTATACTTTATATTGTATTTGTATTAACTAGGTATTATTTGTCTTGTTTGTCTTATGCAGATTTATTATTGTCTAAGAACAGGCTACTACAACGAAGCAAAGATAGTTGCTGAATTGTCACGTGCTGCCCACTATTTTGCTCCTCAGGAACCTATTACTTTGGTTGCGCTCCCTTTCAATGACCAAAAGTGGTGTTTTTGAACGCAGATGGAACTGATAAGTTCAATTAGTCAAGTTGGGAACTGGAAGTCTAACTGATTTTGTTTTATTAGTGAAGGTCACCTGGATGAACCAGATTGGTCAATTCAACCAGCAAAACAGCAGGACCTTAAGTTCCTTGCTTGGTTTAGTTTTAAAAATATTGCTCCTTTAGAGAAGATAGAGGATTGAATGTTAAGGGAGAGAAATAATGAACTAGTCTCTTTTAATTTCCTTGAGCTGAAAGAAAAATATGATAATTTCATTAAGCACTATTTCTTTGAAGAGATTAACAAGAAAGACAGAATAATTTATTACAAATCTACCCTTCTAAAGAAACAAATATTTTAAAACACAACACCTTTGTCTCTATACAAACTTATAGACAAAGAACAAACACCTTTGAATTAGCTCTAGAATATTATGCTCAAGCATCTGCTGCTATGGGTGGTGGAGAAGTGTCATGGCGTGCACAGGGTAGTAATGACCAGCAACAGCAGCGAAATAAGATGTTGGCACAGCTACTTACAGAGATATTGCTAAAAGATGTTGGTGTTTCTCTTTTACTTGGTCCAAGAGGCACTGGGGAGGAAGTTTCACTTAGTAAATATATGATGGATCAGAATGGCTGAAAACAGTTTTTACTTGAAGCTTCTCGCCAATGCCAAGAATCTGGACTCCACGATAAAGTATGTCCTCTTAACCCTTGCATAACTTTATTTTCTTGGGCTAGAGTTCAATCAGTTAGCAAATTTTACTATCAAATTTTGCTGCATATTTGTTCCGTTCTTAATGCATTTTGAACTTATTGGCTTTCCTGTTAATGCATTTTAAATTTATTGGCTAACCTTTTACATTTCACAAAACACAATCAAACATTAAATTGACATTAGATTTTGGTGTCACAACCTTTTTTAACTTAAACTAAAAGTAGTTGTTAATAAAAATGTGATATTTTATCAAAAGTCCGAATAAAGGTGTGCCACTTGCTGTGTGTCATAATTGCATTAGAAAGCATGTCTGAATATCAATTAGGAGTCTGTTGCTATGGTTTTGGTCTACTAGTAAAGATTTGTATAAGCAAAATGTCAAGTAATGCCTATCCTAGATGTTCTGATTTGAAGTATTATAGTTTGTATCTGCTTTTGTAGTAACTCAAGTAATACCCTTTCTTGTTAAAGTATTTGATTTTAACCTCTATTTTATTTGCATGTATAAAATGACAGCGACAATTATGAAATAATTGGTTCTCAGTTTTTACTGATTTGAGAGTGCTGTTATGACTTTGATATATGAATACATGTAACTTAACATGGACCAGAAGTTAGTTACAATATTAATCAGCCAAAGCATTCGTAGTTATGGACACTTGTTATTTGGAAAACAAAATAAAAGATTCTTGGTCCAAATTCCAGTCGGACTAATTTTGCTGCCTTTAATTGGTTGACAAATCTAATCCACCATTTTGTAAGGGTATTGGGCATGGCTGTCTCAATTTTATCCGAAGAGCAAAAAATTCACCTTGCAGGTAAATTGTTTGGTTCGGAAGTATTTTGAAAGATGCATAAACATCAACCGAAATTTGTTTTTCATAGATATTAAAATCGTAAGATGACTGGGTAGAAAATCCATGTCAAAGTTTAGGCAGTTGTTGCAATATTCTGTATGGTAGATAAGGATCGTCTTTCGGAATTTGAAAAAGAAATCTGGATTATACCCGGATTTTATTTCCCTCGAAAGATTAGCACGCAAGGAAAGCTTAGTGGAAAGCTTAGCACACAAGGAAAACTTAACACTCAGAAGGAATGAGCTTCTTGGTTTTTCTCAAGGATGCTCAAACCCCTTACACTCCTAGCTTTTAAATAGGCGAGAGTAGGTTGTAAAATGATGAAGGCGGGTACTCTGTTTAGCGCTATCGTCCCTCCATTATTCACCCTATGTCTGCCATTAAATCTTTACAGCACACTCTACACTCTTTACAGCACACTCTACACTCTTTACATCCCATCACTTTAGGAAAGGATGACTCCCCGAGGCTCAATCCTTTCATAAAGTAATGCACTTATTAAAGTAGCATATTCTACACACCAATGCTTCCATGTTATGATGGGATTGCTTTTACTTCGTGCCCTATCTGTTGTACACATTGCATCTCTATGAATATGCCCTTTTGATGCTTCCTTATCTTTTCAAGATTTTTGTGATAATAGCTATCCCATCCTCCTTCTGCATGTCGTCTTCTGTTAAAGTCAAATTCCTTCATCTGTAGGATAAGCTCCAGCTCACGAAGGCATTCCAGCACGTTGCGAATTGCCTCGTCTTCAATCTTAGCCATTTCTTTTCTCATGCTCTTCCTTTAGAAAATTTTTTGAGAACGTATCACTGATTAAATCTTCATATTCAGTTAATAAAGGGAATCGTGATGAACATGCTGCTTCCTCCTCAGCATCAGTAAGAGTTGGTGGTCCAAATGCCACTTCCCCTTCTTCAATTATGACCGCCAATGTTTTTGGTTCTTCTACTAGTTTTGAGAGCATATCTGTAAGAATATTTAATTTACCATCTATGTGCTCAAAGTTTACCTTTACTCTTGTGCTTGTAATGTAATCAGTGAATGCAAGCCAGTGTACCCTTGATGGTTTATTTCTTGAGGTTTTATTATTGAAACTGATAATGGCCTGACAATCTGTCCGCAAAGTGATTTCTAACTTGTCCATGTAGTGGATCTTTAGCGCAGTCATAGTTTCCATTGCAACATATATTTCCGCGTCAATAACTGATTTTACTACTGGAAATTTTCCATTAGCATAAGCACATACTTTCTCCATATTTCTGGGATCATACCTGTTGGGCTTCCATTTACAAACTCCACCCCAGCCTGTCATGGATCCATCAGTTTCCATATCAATATAAGCATTTTCTGGTGGGATTTCTAAATCTGGTAAATTATTAACTTGGGCTTTGATTTCTTTGACTAAAGCCCAATCCGAGTTTTTCATCCGTTTATCTCCATGAGGTGATGTTTTTTCATATAGAGGTCCCAACTTTGAACTTAAATTAGGAATATAGGTTCGTGCATAGTTGAGTATTCCCAACCATAACCGTAACCCCTTCTTTTCCTTTAGCTGCATATCCTTAAATTCAGTTATTTTTTTGATAATATGGGGGTGTAGCTTTAGCTTTCCCTCCCCAATTTTGCATTTTGACGGAGATAAAACTAACCCATGTTCTTCACAAATACTTAACATAATTTTCATATATTTAATATGCTCTTTTTCTGTGTTGGAAAATACTAATATGTCATCAATATATACAGAGATAAAGTCTTCCGTACCTTGGAAACACTGATCCATTTTTCGTTGATAAGTGTCTTTTGGCCTAAAGAATGCACCTGCTGTATTTAAACGAAAAATGGATAAGTGTTTCCAAGGTACGGAAGACTTTATCTCTATATATATTGATGACATCTTAGTATTTTCCAACACAGAAAAGGAGTATATTAAACATTTGGAAATTATGTTAAGTATTTGTGAAGAACATGGGTTAGTCTATCTCCTTCAAAATGCAAAATTGGAGTTCCGAAAATAGAATTTCTTGGAGTAGAAATTGGGGAGGGAAAGCTAAAGCTACACCCCCATATCATCAAAAAAATAACTGAATTCAAGGATATGCAGCTAAAGGAAAAGAAGGGGTTACGGTCATGGTTGGGAATACTCAACTATGCACGAACCTATATTCCTAATTTAAGTTCAAAGTTGGGACCTCTGTATGAAAAAACATCACCTCATGGAGATAAACGGATGAAAAACTCGGATTGGGCTTTAGTCAAAGAAATCAAAGCCCAAGTTAATAATTTACCAGATTTAGAAATCCCACCAGAAAATGCTTATATTGTTCTGGAAACTGATGGATCCATGACAGGCTGGGGTGGAGTTTGTAAATGGAAGTCTAACAAGTATGATCCCAGAAATATAGAGAAAGTATGTGCTTATGCTAATGGAAAATTTCCAGTAGTAAAATCAGTTATTGACGCGGAAATATATGCTGCAATGGAAACTATGACTGCGCTAAAGATCCACTACATGGACAAGTTAGAAATCACTTTGCGGACGGATTGTCAAGCCATTATCAGTTTCAATAATAAAACCTCAAGAAATAAACCATCAAGGGTACACTGGCTTGCATTCACTGATTACATTACAAGCACAGGAGTAAAGGTAAACTTTGAGCACATAGATGGTAAATTAAATATTCTTGCAGATACGCTCTCAAGACTAGTGAAGAACCAAAAACATTGGCGGTCATAACCGAAGAAGGGGAAGTGGCATTTGGACCACCAACTCTTATTGATGCTGAGGAGGAAGAAGCCTGTTCATCACGATTCCCTTTATTAACTGAATATGAAGATTTAATCAGTGATACGCTCTCAAAAATTTTTCTAAAGGAAGAGCATGAGAAAAGAAATCGAATGGCTAAGATTGAAGACAAGGCAATTGACAACGTGCTGGAATGCCTTCGTGAGCTGGAGCTTATCCTGCAGATGAAGGAATTTGACTTTAACAGAAGACGACATGCAGAAGGGGATGGATAATTATTATCACAAAAATCTTGAAAAGATAAGGAAGCATCAAAAGGACCTATTCATAGAGATGCAATGTGTAAGCGTGAAGTAAAAGTAATCCCACCATAACATGGAAGCATTGGTGGGCAGAATATGCTACTTTAATAAGTGCATTACTTTATGAAAGGATTGAGCCTCGGGGAGCCATCCTTTCCTAAAGTGATGGGCTGTAAAGAGTGTAGAGTGTGTTGTAAAGAGTGTAGAGTGTGCTGTAAAGATTTAATGGCAGACATAGGGTGAATAATGGAGGGACGATGGGGCCAAACAGAGTACCCGCCTTCATCATTTCACAACCTACTCTCACCTATTTAAAAGCTAGTAGTGAAAGGGGTTTGAGCATCCTTGAGAAAAACCAAGAAGTTCATTCCTTCTGAGTGCTAAGTTTTCCTTGTGTGCTAAGCTTTCCACTAAGCTTTCCTTGTGTGCTAATCTTTCGAGGGAAATAAAATCCGGATATAATCTAGATTTCATTTTCAAATTCCAAAAGACGATCCTTATATGGTATCAGAGCAAGATTGATGGAAGGCTAAATTTATAATTCAAGGCAAAAGGTAAGGGAAAGCCATTTACTCTGTTATACTTTATTAGTACAATTATAAGAAGTGATTATGTTAAGAAAGAATCCAGGGAGAAAAGATGGAGACTCGACATGCATCCTTGCTACTAAGATAGTAAGACTAGTAAGTGCGTAAGACGGTAAGTCTTGAAACCCAAAGGAGGGTATTCTTAGAATAACTTCTTATAAGGACCCCTTGCTATTTGCAATAAGGTGATCGAGTTGATTAACTGATTGTAAAAGAACGCCGTGCACATAAGCCTCCATGATGAGCCGTTGCCAGTCGTGTGAACATGAAAGTTTTATTAACTCCTAAGCTGTAAGCAATAGATTAAGGGAGCCTTGATGAGTGAAAAGTTTGAGCAAAGTATAAAAGAATGGTATGGTAAATCCCGAACCTCAAGCCTTGAATACCTTGACTTAGCAGGAAATTCCAAAATAGAAATTGTTGATATAGCAAACAATATTGGGGTTGTATATGACAGACTTTCTCTCCTATCTAAGGTTTCGTTAAAACATTTTTACTCCCTAAAAGAAGAAAACCAGGAGTTGAATCAAAAAATTATCCAACTCCAAAGGAGTATCAATTACTTAGAAAAGGAGATAGTATCTCATAAGCCCTTAAAAAAAATCTGAAATTCAAGAATTAGTTAGAGAAGTTAGTCAACAGCCAAAAGTAGTTGAGGAAGAGGCATTAAAGTTGATCGAAGAACTTAAGAAAAGTGTTTGAAAAGTTGAGCACCTAATAGCTGGGGTCAAGCAGCTAATAAGTGGATGAATATCGAGGATCTTACAAATAACACTGATTACAAGAAGGCTTTAAAAATTACTGAAGTTATTGACACACCAACAATAGGTCTTGCGTCCCCTACAGACCCAAAAACAATCTTTGACTTCCAAAAAGTATTAATTAAGCAAAACAATACTTTGATATCCTTGATAGTAAACTTAACACTTCAAGTACAGGAGCTGCAAGAAATAACCAGACGAATTTCTACTACTCAAATAACACCATCCAGAGACCTTAAAGAATCACAGATCTGACAAAAAGGATTGGAAGCCTAAATTTGGGGACTGATCCGATTATCCCAAAGAAGAAGGGTTCAATACTTGTTTTCAAAAATCCAGCAGAGATCTTGAAGAATGAAATAAGAAAATGAATATAAATAGACCACTGACAGTTATCTCTACAACAGTGATACCAAATACTGAAGATCAAATAAGAGATTATCGATAAAATCAACGAAGATTATATAACCTTCAGCAACGATTAATGCCAAACCAAAGAAGGTTCAGAAGAGCGATTGAGACTCGGGTAAATCCTGAAACACAATTAGAAATCTCCAGGACGCATAGAGTCGGAATGGTGCCAGCAGAAGTTTTATACTCTACAGGATATAGACCAACGCAACACAGGGTATATCAACATTATTCAGAGGAAGATGTCCTGTGTATTGAAAATAACCAGATAGATTTACCTCTGGTTACAGAACAAAGAGGGAGTCAGGATTTCAACATATTCAGATTGGCATTCTTATGATAAGAATTTATACTCTGCATAGGTGAGATACTGGAGTCATGACTCTAGTAGTCCTAAGGGATACAAGATGGCGAGATGATCGTTCAATCATTGCTACTATGGAAATGGATCTCACTAGGGGTACCCAAATGGTATACGTAATTCCAGACATCATGATGAGTATTGAAGACTTTGCTAATCATTTAGAATTATCATTACAAACGCAAGGGTACACTGAATGGCAAGGAGGAGCAAACAATCTCCTTATTACAAGAATGATGATTGGCGACTAACCAATAAAAGTTTCACTAATTTTGCATATAATGTTCAAAATGTGGCAGATTATCTGGCAAGTTGAGGGGTACATGCTCTACCGGGGACTTGATTTACAACAGAACAATTACAATAACAAAGATGGATATTAAGGCCATCAGTGAGAAGAAACCCATTGACACTAACTCAGGTTAGCACAAGAACCCTAATGGATGGTAGTATTACTCTACAATTTGCAGGATATACACCAGTACCTGAACGCTTGAATAATCAAGTAAATCAAGATGATGAAGAAATACGTTCACCTGATAGGGAAATCCTGGCATATCTTTCTGGGGAAGAACCACCTTTATTAAAAGTTAAAAAATTACATCCGGAAACAGTCATTTCTCAGAGAAAGACTATGGGAGCAGCAGGAAATGACCTTGTTATCATACAATCATTTGAATTAAATTTAGGAGAAAGAATGCTACTCTCTACAGGCATCGCAGTAGCTATACCAGAAGGTTATTATGTGCGAATAGCTGCAAGATCAGATGTTACGTGGAAGAAAGGAATTCAGATTGGCGCTGGAGTTATTGACCATGAATATAGAGGTGAAATCAAAATTTTGATATTCAATTTAAATTTTGATACTATTCTTCTTGTCAAAGGTGAAGCCATTGCACAACTAATCATTGAAAAGATCTGTATACCACAAGTCATTCAAGTCGAAAATCTTGACGAAACCCCTAAGAACGATGGGATTTGGATCCACAACTCAAAAGGAATTCATGATTCCAAGTAAATCAGAACAACAGCATATGAACAAAGGCAAAGAGGTATAGGAAACATATATTTTTGATATCCTATTGCCACGCGAACGGGAGGACTATTGGCCATTAACACTACACAAAGATCATCCACATACATCTCGCACAAGGCAATATTTTGATTCCTCATTCAGAAACTTAATTGAAGGGGTATCTTCTATTGAAGTATATTATGAGGAGCAGCAATACAATTTACATCTATCGGCCCCTCTTGCACCCACTCCTATTATTATTGAAGATGATCAGGATGATTTATATGTTCTCTATGATACTGATGAATGGATTAATCCATTCGCGGAAGGTGGTGGAAGCTATTCTACCTCTACATCTACCTCATCTACAACAACAGTAGACTTTTATTCGGCTGAAGATCCTGAGGATTGTTATTTTACTAGCGAATACATGGCTACATTACAAATTGAGCTAGATTATCCATTACAAAGATCCACCAATGAAAGCTTGCTAGCCTCTACATCAGCAGTTTCAACATACAATCCACCAACAGACGCTATTATGGGACCTCCACAATTTGCCCCTGCTACAATAAAAATAGAACCACCAAATGTCTATAATGATCCTGATTATTACAAGGCAAAGGTGGGAAGACAGCGAAAGGCAAATAACAATGAAAATTGGACATTGCCATCGGCGCAACAGCAAACAGGTGCAATGTTAATTCTTCCAGATAATATTGGGTTATATCATGATATAATTTCCAGCTGGGAATCAATAACCACTAATGTGGTGGATTCGAAAATATGGGTTGACAACAGAACCAAGGTTCAGTATATTGAAAATTTGCTTGGAGAAATAGAAAAGAAGACTTTTATTCTATGGAGAATGATGTTCCCAGATCAGTATGATAAGTTAATAGAAACAGCTGATGAAACACAAAATGTTCTAACCCAGGTTAGAAGGATTATAACTCTTGAAGACCCAGCTTCAGGATCAACTGCGGAACAAAACCAAACTTATTTGGATCTTGAGAGACTGGTATGCCTTGATACTAAAAATTTAGTTTCTTATATGAATGAGTACAAAACATTGGCAGCTAAAATAGGGCACATGTTCATCAATGAGGAACTCTCCAGTAAATTCTATAGAAAAATGCCGCCATTAATTGGAAGCTACTTGGAGAACAAGTTCCAAGAAAAGCACCCAGGAAATACTATAGGAGTACTCCCGCGAATACATCATGCATACCAAGAATTAGCAGAGATGTGTAAATAGGCCTCTTTACAATGAAGCCTAAAAGATTTACAGTTCTGCTCACAAATACCAATACCTTCATACTATCATCAGTCATCCCGACGTTATGGCCTAAGAAAGGCAAGGACATACAAAGGGAAACCTCATAAGTCTCATGTGTGGGTTATCAAGAAGAAATATCAGAATGACCGAGCAGAGATACGAAAATGCAAATGTTTTATTTCGGTGAAGGTCACTTTGTAAGGGACTGCAAAAATAGATTCGGAAATAAAGAAAGAATAGCTATCCGCAATGAATTAGATCTTCCAGATGATTATGATGTGGTGTCAGTAGATCTTGAGGAAACAGACAGTGACACAATTTGCAGTATTTCTGAAGGAGAAATTAACACAGAACAATATTGCAGCATGGTAACTAGTTCTCTACGTGAAACATTATTTATGCTAATAGGGGAAACCCATGGATGGCAGGTTCAGGTAGACATACCAGACGAACAATACTACTGCGAACATGAATGACAACTAAATCAGGAAATTGATTCCCAATTCCTCATATGCACATTCTGCAAGATGAAAACCACGCAAAGAGCAAGAGGCCACTCCATGAATTGTAAGTTAACAACATGTACTCTATGCGCAGGATATTATTTAAAACCATCCTTAAGGCCATCACCACCACCAACGGTACAGTATGATGATAGAAATTTGATTTCTGAACTTGTCAATTATACCAGTATTTGTTAGCAGAAAATAGGAGGTTGCAGAATTAACTAACTAGAGTATTGAGAAGGAATCAAGACTCAGAAAATCAATTGACAAAAGAATTATTGGAAGATCTACAACAATTATCAATCGAAGATCTTCATAAGGGAATAAAAGAGAGTTGGAGCATTTGCCGTAGCATTGGAAACAGTTAACAAGTCTCTCTCAGATGCAATCTGCCCCATTTCACGAGGAAAGTTAGATGTTGATAGTCAAGCTGCCAGTCTGATTTATTCGGACAATGATACTGATCTGGTAATGACGAGGGACCCCACCGAAGGAGTGTCAAAATCGCCAAGACTAGATGATACGGAGTGTACGCTCGAGCAGATCACCCGAGTGGGCTACATGTGGTCGAGCGGACTATATACGCCTGAGCAGACTACATGCGGCCGAGCAGACTATATACACCCAAGCAGGCTACATGGGGCCGAGTAGGCTATATACGCTCGAGCAGGCTACATACACCCGAGCAGGCTATAATACGATCGAGCAGATCACCCGAGGGGCTCCTCGCGGGTCAAGCAAGTATCTTATTACATCATTTGGGAGTGAGTGCCGCTGGCTTACAGGATTGCTCCAGCTGGCGGAGAGTACCTTAGAAGCTTCCAACCATCTTGTCAGAAGATGGTTGGTTTGTCCAAGGAATAGTGTCAGGGACACTTTCTAGAGTTGTCCTTTCATAAAACATCTGGGAAAACACGCCTATACTTTGAGATGCATGCATAGACATTACAATGGCTCTATAAAAGGGGCGTTCCCTTCCACAGCAACGGTATGCACAGCTTCATTTCTTTACATGCTTTATCTACATTTTTTCCACTATTATGTTTCGTCAGATTTTTTTTTTTTTTTTGATAAAAGGTAAATTATCATATAGATGGAGCGAAAGAATGTACAGCAACCTATGGCGCATAGGTCCTCGTCCGTCATATCCGGACCAATGCCAGATCGGAATGAAAATCCTTAAGGCCGCCGAATGATATAATGCCGCACAAGGCTAGACATTGGTATCGCAACACTAGGTTGATGTACGCAGACACCAACCGTCATCACAAGTACATAAGATTTCGGGCAGAAGCCCAACTGTACAATCATACAAACAAGCAATACTGTCACTCATAACTGTAGCTGCATAGAATCCACCGTGTCCTCCTTGGCTCCCCATCTCCGCGAGCTGATGCCGACCAAACTCCATGCCCGAGACACAATGCTAACCCCATTGCTCCTCAAATGACAACTCCGTGATGAAGAGGAGTTGCCACTGAATCCAATGTGCCCTCAGCTCTGTCCTCACTAATGCCGCC
The DNA here is from genome assembly GCF_018446385.1 of Zingiber officinale. NCBI lineage: Eukaryota > Viridiplantae > Streptophyta > Magnoliopsida > Zingiberales > Zingiberaceae > Zingiber > Zingiber officinale. The sequence continues at coordinate 355,993 of NW_024589832.1, forward strand.
GGAATCCTTAAGGATTTGTTGGTCACCGGAAGAAACTGTTGTCGATAGTACTCTGTGAAAACATGCCTTCCTACCAGCCAATGGGCACCATGGCGGACCAGACCATTGCCCTTCACTCCCGGTCTCCGCAACCACAGCGGGACATCTTCTCGGCTCGACACTGACGTTCCTTGTGCTTGCAGGACCAGCGAAGAGTCTTCATCGAGTCAACCAATGGGCCATGCCCCCTGCCCACCATCTCAGATTTTGGACAAAATCATATTGGTGCCATATGCGAGAACGTAGCCTGTATCCAAAACGTGAAGATGGAGGACATTAGACGGCTCACAACTGTAAACACTAACACAAGAGGATCTGGGGGCGTTGATATAGTTTCGAGCGACGATAATGTTTCAGTAGTAGCTGGAAGCAGTGGGCGATGACCGAGTGTCCAAGGACCCAGCTGCATTGGATCCAGGTTAGCCACCTGACCATGGGTCCCGAGCAGACAACCTGCCTGATCGACGACATGTAGCCGGACAATAGGTGCTGATCAGCAGGCGCCTAACGCACCGATCCCATAACATCGAGTGCTGTTTCACTCCCATAGAAGAACAAGGCCGAGCGGAAAGAATGCAACGATTATCTAGCGAAGACATGGCCGCTTGGGATAACTGAAAGGATAAGGCCCTCCTGCTTGAAGACTCTCCTGAGCGGGTCAATCGGCAATTCTGTCATGCAATTCACAATGACGAGTTGCCGTTGAACTTCAGACCGTCGACGATCGAGAAGTACAATGGGTCAACTGACCCGGAGGACCATTTGCTTGAGTTCGACATTGTATCCACTCCACCAATACTCGGACGGAGTCAAGTGCCTAGTCTTCCTTACCACTCTTTCGGGGTCGGCGCAGAGGTGGTTCCAGCGATTGCGGATCGGTTCTATTCACAGCTTCAGAGACTTCCGAGCAACATTCACGCAACACTTTTCTAGCAGCCATCATTACCAAAAGATGGAAGTAAACCTCTTCAAAGTCAAGTAAGGGCCAAAGAAGCCGCTCAAGGCCTATATTAAGAGGTTCAATCAGGTGGTTATGGAGGTCCTGACGACTACCCAGGAAGTGCTGTGTAGCGCGTTCTCTTAGGCACTCACGGAGGGCGATTTTTTCGCTCGCTCGTCATAGAGTCCCCAAAGGACTTTGATGAGTTGCTCGGACGAGCAATGAAGTTTATCAATGTCGAGGAGGCAGGCGGCTCGGAAGAGAGACGCGACTGTCGAGCTTGTTATTACTCAGGAGCGCGAAGCGACACACAATAATCCTCCCCCAATGGGACCTCGATCGGGCACGACGAATCAGCATATGGAGCACCAAGTGCATGCCGTGCAACATGTAGAGACCAAACGGAAGAAGGTTAAAGAACCTCGACAATGGATTCGTATGTTTTGCTCGTTGCATAAAACGGTGACTCACAATATGAGGGACTGCTACTACTTCAATCCCCCACCGGACTGCCCCTCTCAGCAAGGCGTTCAACGCCGATCTCCAAGACCCGAGCGCCGACACTATTGCCGAGCGGATGCGCAGCACGGGCGGGATTGCGCACATGTCGAGGCAGCTCAAAGGCGATCATAGTCGAGGCATGGCGACAGATCTGCCCAGGTGTCTTCGGAAAGGTCGCGTATATCCACGCAAGAGGAAGAACATAAAAGGAAAGCCGCTCGGGGCGACATTAGATGAGTGTGTGGGGCCCGATGGATGGCGATTCTAACGGGGCGCGGAAGTCGCATGCCCGAAAGTTAGGCTCATAACGTTTAGGCATAAAAGCACAGGAGCCACCTACTAGATGTTGATGAACAAAGTGTGCTGGTAGCACACCGATAGAAATATGGAGAGAAAATATGCCGAACATTGGAGAAATTTGGAGTTAGATTGAATTTGGCCAAGTGCCTGTTTGTTGCCAGAAACAGGCGCTTCCTTGATTATATTGTAATTGAGAGGGGAATTGAGGCTAACTAAGTTGGAAAACTTAGCTCAGACTCTTATTGTCTGCAAAACGAAAGCGGGAGGAATTTGGAACGACCATGGAGCGTGAGCCACCTACAGCCTTGCTGGGTTGGATAGTAAGTGCGAAATTGAATTCATGTAATTTGTAGAAATATATGTTGCATGAATATAGGGGAATTTGAAAGAAATCTCTAAAATACTCAAAGCTCATGTGCCGAGCGGTCGTGTTATAAGTGGGCATGCCCCACGCCAAGTGTGACAGACTCACGCGCCCGAGCGACCGTGTTATAAGTGAGCCTAGCTAGCTATGTCCAGTGTCAGATACTCTTGTGCCGAGCGACCATATTATAAATGGACATGCCCCCACACCAAGTGTCAAAGACTCACGCGTCAAAGTGACCTTATTATAAGTGAGCCTGGCTAACCACGCCTAGTGTGAGAGACTCTTGTGCCGAGTGATCAGGTTTGAACTCAATGCTTACGTGCCGAGTGGCCGTGTTATAAATGGGCATGCTCCCACGCCAAGTGTCAAATATTCACGCGCCTGAGCGGTCGTATTATAAGTGAGCTTTGCTAGCCACGCCTAGTGTTAGAAGATTCATATGCCGAGCGACCAGGTTTGAACTTAAGGCTCACGTGCTGAGCGGCCGTGTTATATGTGGACATGCCCCCATGCCAAGTGTCAAACACTCATGCGCCCGAGCGGTTGTGTTATAAGTGAGCTTAGCTAGCCACGCTCGGTGCTAGGGACTCCTGTGCCGAGCAGCCAGGTTTGAACTCAAGGCTCACGTGCCGAGCGATTGTGTTATAAGTGAGCATGTCCTCACGCCAAGTGTCAGACACGCGCTCGAGAGACTGTGTTATAAGTGAGCCTAGCTAGCCACGTCTAGTGTCAGAGACTTCTGTGTCAAGCAGCCAGGTTTGAACTCAAGGCTCACGTGCCGAGTGGCCATGTTATAAGTGGGCGTGCCCCACGCCAAGTGTTAAAAACTCATGTGCTCGAGCGACCGTGTTATAAGTGAGCCTAGCTAGCCACGCTCGGTGCTAGAGACTCCTGTGCCGAGCGGCTAGGTTTGATCTGAAGGCTCACGTGTCGAGCAGCCGTGTTATAAGTGGGCATGCCCCTACGCCAAGTGTCAAAGACTCACGCGCCCGAGCGATCGTGTTAAAAGTGAGCCTACTAGCCACGCCTGGTGTTAAAGATTAATGCGCCGAGCGACTAGGTTTAATTCTAAGCTCACATACTCGCGTGGTCGGGAGCAGCTGAGTGATGCCCACAAACTCCAGGCCTTCGACAGCCAAGCAACATACCAAAACCCGGGAAGGCGAACGATAAGGCACACTAATGGTCCAGTCATTCGGACGTACAACCTCCTTCGACTAGATTTGAGGGAAAGACTTGTGATCCGATAATAACGAGAGATCCCACCGAAGGAGAGTCAAAGTCGCGAAGACCGGATGATATGGAGGGTACGACGAGCAAATCACCCGAGCGGGCTTCATGTGGCCGAGCGAGCTACATGCGCCCGAGCAGACTACACGCCCCCAGCAGACTACACGCGGTTGAGCAGGCTACATATGCCCAAGCGGAGTACATGTGCCCGAGCAGGCTACACGCTCCCGAGCAGACTACACGTGGCTGAGCGGCTACATGCGACCGAGCAGGCTACACGTGGCCGAGCAGGCTACAACACGACCGAGCAGATCACCCAAGCGACTCTGCATGGGCCAAGCATCTTATCACATTCTTCTGGGAGTGGGTGCCGTTGATAGCAGGATTGTTCCAGTTGGCGAAGAGTACCTTAAAAGCTTTCAGCCGTCTTGTCAGGAGATGGTTGATTTTTTAAGGAATAGTGTCAGGGACACTTTTTGGAATTGTCCTTTCATAGAACATTTGGGAAGACGTGCCTGTACTTTGAGATGCTTGCACAGGTGTTACAATAGCTTTATAGAAGGTGGGTCCCCTTCCACAACGGCGGTATACGTAATTTCATTTCTTTACACGCTCTAGTTATGGTTTTTTCACTATTCTGTTTCATTGGAAAACTGACTTAAGCGTTAGAAGGTTAATGCCGGGAACTCTTTTTTGACTCGGCACTGACATTCCTTGTGTTTGTAGCATCAGTGAGGAGTCCATCGAGTCAATCAGTGTGTCATGTTGCTAGTTCACCATCTGTTCATATTTTGGACAGGATCAGATATATTGGAGAGCAACAGGATGTCTTCTGATGTCAGGTTAGACATATAAATTGTTGCAGACTTGATTAACGGCGGTAGTGCTTCTTCTTGCAATTGTATTTGTTTAATGTTTCATTATTTTATTTATTGATTTTCTCTTTTACCAGCACACATCTAGCTTTACTAATCTTGTTTTGTAGCCGTCAAAAAAGAGAACTTGTTTCTGAGCAGCAACTGTGTTACGGGAGCTTCAAGCTACTCTACAAGTGCAAAATTTAGTTAGAGCTGGCCAGCATGTGAATGCTTTGCTGAAATCGTCAAAATCCCATTCCTCCCGTTAAATCCTGTGGTACCTGATGTTTCATATGATATCCATAGTTTGTCTGCCTACGTACAAGCATGTGTGCGAGATATCCTCAAAATCACTCTTGTTTGTCTGGAAGATGTTAGAGATTCTGATGGAACATTACGCACTTTAAAGTCTAAGGTTAGTACAGTGTGTTTTAATAATATGAGAAGTTAATTTGTTTAAACATCCCTAATTCAGAAATTCAATAAAAAAAATACATATCCAACTTAGAGATTAAACACAGAAAGAGGTGGAGCAAACAGATTG